>NW_022145597.1:26448967-26826260 GCF_000002235.5 Strongylocentrotus purpuratus
GACAGGCGAAACTTCACGCGGAAGCTTGTTGCTGTCAGACGCCTGGTAATCAGGCGCTTAAATACTTTGGTTGAATAACAATTGTGTGAATCAAAAGCAAAAGCAATATTATCCTACCTACAAAAAAGGATTTCGACGTTACTCTCTGGCATGTTGTAAGAGATTTGGTCGCTGTGTAGGAATAATAGGAACCGGCTCGCGGAGCAGCTAGCAGATGAGTCTAGTAATATTTGATATTTACATTTTTAAAACGAATTGCTTTTGTTCGATTTTGTTTCAATTTTGAAAAAAAATTCTACTCGGTATTTTTTTCAAGTTGGATGATATTATGCATCATGTTAATTCGCTCCCACCCCTTTTTTGTATGCCCATACCTGCGTAATCCGAACGCGATGTATATGAAACATCCATTATTGAGTTGGGTTGATCTTTTGAAATAATTTGCGATCGTGCTACCATTAGTTTGTAAGACTTATCTTCGAAAAGTATAAATAATATCCCTACATAATGGTGTTTGGAATGAATCAATCGAAATTACTCATATTATATGCTTATTCAGGGGCGTACGCAGGATTTTTTCAAGGGGGGGGGGGGTTTTTTAAATATTTTGCTCCCGAAAATTTGAAAATCGCGCCGGCCGAAAAGGGGGGGGGGGGGGGTAAGCGGACACATTTTTTTTTTTTTTTGGTCTCGAAATTTCATAATTTGACATTTTTTGTCGTTGGGGGGGGGGGTAAGGTCACCTTATTTAGGTTAGCCGTGGGTATAATTTTTTTTTTTTTTTTTTTTTTAAATAATAAAAAAAAAAAAAAAAAAAAATACCAAAGGGGGGGGGGGGGGGTTGAACCCCCAAACCCCCCCCCCCTGCGTACGCCCCTGTGCTTATTGATTATACTCAATGCATTTATTCAGTAAAACAAATTCAAATCAATTTTAATCCATTAAGGGATGAATGTTCTTTTAATTGTTTATTAAACAGTGCATTAAATATTTTAGATAAATATAATGCAATGTCTGGTTTAAAAGTTAATATAGACAAGACACATGCGATTTGGATTGGAGGATAACAATATATAAGAAAGATGGTGTTCTTTTGAATAGAAATCCAATTTGGGTGTTTGGTGATTATTTCAGTTATTTATGTATAGACTTATGTACGGATTAGCCCAAATTGGTAATTCACAATTATAATGACAAATTTAAAGAAATCATAGGTCAAATGCCATCGTGGTTAAAGCGATACTTAAATGTTCTTGGAAGAATAACTGTCGTCAAATTATTGTTGGTATCCAAATTAAACAACCTTATTTTGTCCCTCCAAAATCGTGATGAAAATCTTTTATAAGATATAAATGCTCACTTTCATAGATTTATATGGGGGGGAGAAACCTGATAAAATAAGTAGAAATCAAATGTCACAAAGTTATTCCGACGGAGGGGTTAAAATGATAGATATTATAATCATTTAACATTTCCTGGATTAAGAGATTGGTAATTGGCTCAATAGAAAGCAATATCCTCTGTCTTTTGCAATCTTTCTTGCTTGAACTGCAAGATTTATTATTATACATGGGAAACAATTATTTTAGGGAACTGGCAGGTATAACAAAGAACCATTTTTGGAAAGAAATGTTCATGGCTTATACTAGGACGCTCTTGTTCGTGCATTATGATAGCATTTCTTGCCAACCCTTATGGTTACATTAACATAGGCAATAGCTCAATATATAGTATAAAATTGTGTAAAAAGGGAGCTCGTTTTGTTAATGATATTTTAGAGACAAATGGTGATTTTTTTTCTCTCTCTGGAACATTTCCCAAAAAAACTATAATATTCAAATAATTTGTTATCGTGGATTATGCGTTGCAATTAGACAAGGGTTTAACAATTGTGTTTTTTTTTAACAAAGTGCCACAACCTCTTTTCCCAGTTACAGTGGCATTTGTTATGAAACGTATTAAAGGATGTTTACATATCTATGCAAGAAAAGGACAATGTAAAAGTTTTCTTAAATGGAAATGTATTTTTGACCTGAATGATAAGAGTTGGGAAACATATTGTTCTATTGTACCATTGATGTGGGCTTACGATGGTTTCAGTTTAAAGTTTTGCAACGCATATTATATACGAACGATCTACTGTTTTAAATGAATTTAGTCCCAAGAAAAGAATGTACATTTTGTAATGAACAGATTGAAACAGTTATACATCTGCTATGAGACTGTACGCATGTTAAACATATTTGAGATAGGTTGAAGCACTGGATTTATACTGGAACCGGATATAAATACTGCTCAAGCATCATACTTGCAGTTGGGAGCGAGTGAGCATAATTTGAAAGATTTGTAAGGTCAAAGTGCAAAAAAAATAATGTAAACAATATTTTTTTGTTAATGATAAGTTTTAGGCACAATCTAATCATGAAAGGCACATGAAAAGGTGTCACGTGAGTGACTCTTTAAAAATTATTTACACTGCTACACTGCGTAAATATCCCCGTCGACTTTGCAGCTCATCTCTATCTCTGTCGATGACTCCCCTGGTCGCTTGGTCAGTCTCTGGAGTGCGTAGAAGTCCCTGTCGACTTGACAGCTTATCTCGCCCCGACGTGAAAGTCTCTCTGAAGAAAATGTTTCTCCTACTTAATAAATCTACCTCGTGCATTGAACGTCTGCACCGTAGCACTGACTTCAAGGGTTCTGCCCATCATTCTACAGCAACTTCCCTTTATCCTTTCTGTGTCAGGTCCTTAACATTCAAAACCTCTTGGGTATGGCAGCTATTTCTATTTCTATCTTCATTCAATAGCCAACCCAAAATCATGCATATCAAAACCCCCATATACTGTGTGTCTTAAATGCAAATGTATGCAATAATGCATCCTACGCTTGGCTACCTCGGTCTGACCTTTGAGTAGTACATTTCCCTTCTCGCCTGGAAAAAATTCCTTTCATGACAAAAGGGTATTCACCAGAGATGGAAAATTCACTTTGAATGAATCGATTAAATGTACCAGGTGACTATTTGAAGGGAACATCATAATCTTGATTGCCACACAAAGTATAGTCGTCTAATTTAAAACAATTCTTTAAAAAAAAAAAATGTTTTTTAAACTATTTATATGTATTAAAGTTGTAAATTTAAATGCATATAACTATTGAAGTAGTGTGAAAAATTGACAATTTATATATATAGTAACGATTATTTTTTTAATATCAAGAATTTATATATACATCGCCGACCTTACCTGCTGCAGAAGTACAATTGATGATAACTTCCAACGTCACAAAACAATCTTTGAGAGGGCAACCCAAGCGCGTTTCCCTATTTTGTTAAAATATGCAAAATTTCAAGTACAATTTCAAATCACTCGTTAACATTGCAATAGGTGGAATGGTATATTAAATCCAAGTCATCGCTTTGTGACGATTTAAATTCACCTATAATATATTTCAATTTGAATAATATAGTTGGGAGATTTAAGGGATCGATCAGATCAGTTTATACCAAATTTTATAATTAATATTGGTCTGTTTTCACTTAAACTTTAAGATTGTCTTTAATTGTACATCTATCATTAAAATCACTATCTTAGCACCATTTTATTTCATCTGAACAATGGTACCAAGACCCTTTAAAGATAAAGACCAGTTATGGTCATGCGATTGCATTGTGAAAAAAAAAACGTTGTGGAATTGATCAGAAAAGGTTGATCATCTAGCATAGAAATGAATATATAAGGAAAGGGGCACGTGTCAAAATAAAAGGATCACTTATTATAAGGGGAATGGGCACTTATGGGGTCCCCAAAAGGGGGAAAAGGAAAAGGGGGCACCAAAAAGGGGGGGCCCTTTGCCCTCCGGCCTGTCGTTATAATGAATAATGATAATGAACAATTCACACAATAATAAGAAGAAATAAAACATTCCCCCCCCCCCTTCCACAGGGTTCCTTTATTAAATAGTATCGTTCACATATGTATACAGGAATAGATATATACATGCACTATTTCAAACTGATATTCTTGGCTATTCAAAATTTGATAAGAACATACATTTGTAGATATCAGTTACAAATAGGGGTTACATAATTATGTCTATTTAATTCACTCAAATGCATGGCATGTATAAATAAATGGAACATTCTAAAATCTAATTGTTGTTCCCGGATCGTATTGCTCAACAATGGGTAGCTGTGGCATTGATACGTACTTTTCACACTTGGCTCATCAGGACCTAACAAAAGAAGATGAAATGCATTTCTTTTGTCTCTGGAAGAGCTCTCTGATTGGTCCAATTATAGGCCAATCATATCGGCCCGATGTTCAAGTAAATTCAATGGTGGGCATTGTTACATAAATCTCACACCTCCGCCCTGACATTTCGTAATACTATAGAAAGTTAATTGGTCACCTATCAACGTCTCGGGGATAAGCTTTTGCATTGGTGAAAAGTCTTGGCCAATCACATTGGCTTGCTGTTTTATTAATGTGATTGGACCGTGGTAAAGTTATTATTACGTACATTCCGTAATCAGAACATGATTTCTATGAAACTTCAAAGATTAGGTATTAAAATTGCAGATTTGTTTTATCTTTCAAAATTAGTTGCGATCATATTACTTTCACGTATGAAAAGGAAAAATAGTGTCCATTTTAAAGAAAATGTGTGAAGTCACAATTTTATCAATTGTTATGAATTGATGATGATAGTTATGAATAATATCCCCCCAAAATGGTGTTTGTATTGAATCATTTGATAAGATTATTGATTTTGATTGATATGGTATTTAAATGTCTCAATGAGTACTGTCCTGAGAGTGAGGTTGTTGCTCTTGTGATAAAATCGATGAAAAGAATATATCAATTCGCGGTATTAAGTGTCATGTGTGATATTTTTCTGAATATAGGGTTTATAAATGAGAAAGGTTTGAATTGTATCATTTTGATAATTATACTGTTATGTTTAATAATGCGTTTATGCCCAAATTTGTCTCTTTTATGGACTTACCCGATCACAACTTCTCGCGAGAACTCAATTTAATGCAATTTCAAGAGCGTTTTGCGTCGCCTATTTCTAACATAAGAATGACTATAACATGATCCCTATGAAACATCCAGTATTAGTTAGTTATTGAAATTGACCTTGAATTGATGTTTTGAAATTAGTTGCGATCGTGTTTTACTTTTACATACGAAAATTTGGCAGTCATAAGTTCATAGTTTGGGAATTATGAATAACTTCCCTACAAAAGGTGTTTGGATTGAATAATTTGATGGAATTCATAATTCATAATCTCTTTGAACCATATTTTCATATCATACTACTTATTGGATTTTATTTACAATATTTAGAAGATAAATCACATTTCATTGCTAATTATCATAAGATATTATGATATCATGGGACCGAGCTCTCTCATTGGTCAAAGTATAAACCAATCACGTTGTGACGTTACCTTCACACCCGCGCCCCCGGCATTCCGGGCGAACTATTGTGTCTGGGACCGAGCAATCTCAGTGGTCAACGGATTAAACCAATCATGTCGTTACGTAATCTTCACACCCTCGCCCCCGGCATCCTGGGAGAGCTATTGTGTCTTGGATCGAGCTCTCTCATTGGTGCAAAGTCTGTACCAATCACATCGATTTTGCACTTCGTCACTAATTCAATGGGGAGGTTTTCTATAAATTACTGAACTTTTCATATTAATTTTCAGTCTAGTCTTGACCTTTTATCGTGTTTTCACGCTGCATCTTGCTCTCGACATCTCTCAAATTACTGCATCTACGCCAAAGGCATTACCGTTTACCGAATTATTCCTTATTACTTCGCATTTTCCAAGCTTGAACGTATTCCAAAATGTCTACTGATAGCATGTCGTGCAGCTCTTCCAATTCCGATCGCGAACCTCCTGTTGTTCTTGTACTCGGTCACAGTTACATCAGCCGTCTCAATCAGTACATCGCGCGCGATCCCAAGCGGGATAACCTTAGTCTCGAGAAATCGTCCGTTCTCTCTTTCATGCACGATGTTGGCCACGACCAGCCTGGCAGCGTGTTCTCCGCGTCATCGCAGCTCGATCTCGTCTGGAATCTTTCACCAGACGCCGTGGTGCTCGATCTCGGGTCCAACGACCTGTGTGATGGGCGGGCGACTACCGAATCTACCATGCTTTCTATTGTCGATCTTGCGCTTCGCATTGCGCGCATACCCGGCGTGCGCCACGTACTCGTGTGTAGCATTATCCCGCGTTTGTTTGTGCCGAATTGGAAGCCGAACTTCAACGCGAATGTACAAGACACTAACCGTCTGCTCGCTAAATTTCTTGAAGGTTTGCCGAACGTGCATTTTTGGCGCCATCGTTCTTTTGCGCTCAATCACACCAGGCTTTTCTCGTCTGACGGTTTCCACCTCAACGACGCTGGCATGTTGAGGTATTACCGTAGCGTTCGCGGCGCTGTCATGAAAGCTTATAAGATGGATTGAGAAGTTCATGATGTCTTTATTTCTAATTTATATATTTTCTGCATTTGTTTAATTATTTTCAAGAGATGCGAAACGCGCGGCAGCTTGTTGCTGTCAGCCACTTAGTAATTAGGCGTTGTGCGCTTAATTATTTATTTGTAATTAAGTTGAATAATAAATGTGTTATCTGCAAGATAAATTTGGTCAAAAAAGATTCGAAAAGATCGAAATTAGTTGCGATCGTGTTACCTTAACACATGACAAATTTAATGATGGTTTTGAATTATATCAAACAAAAAATGGTGCTTGTATTTATTTGATAAGATTATAACAAATGAGATAGGTATGAATGGTATCATTTGATAATTATACTGTTATGTTTAATACTGCGTTTATGCTCAAATTTGTCTCTTTTCTGGACTTACCCGATCACAACTTCTCGCGAGAACTCAAATTAATGCAATTTCAAGAGCGTTTTGCGTAACATATTCTAACATGAGAATGACTATAACATGATCCCTATGAAACATCCAGTATTAGTTATTGAAATTGACCTTTGATTGATGTTTTGAAATTAGTTGCAATCGTGTTTTACTTTTACATACGAAAATTTGGCAGTCATAAGTTCATAGTTTGGGAATTATGAATAACTTCCCTACAAAAGGTGTTTGGATTGAATAATTTGATAGAATTCATAATTCATAGTCTCTTTACACAATATTTTCATATCATACTACTTATTGGATTTGTATTTACAATATTTAGAAGATAAATCACATTTCATTGCTAATTATCATATCAACACACTACTTTCCATGATAAAATTTCAATTTGATAAAGTATATTGTATCCCTTTCTTTACCTATTTTCGATCTGCACAGTTTCCTCTTTATGACACACATTTTTTTAATGGAACTTATATGAGGACAATGCTGTCAAATTTCACATTATTTGTGCCATGAAATTGAGACTTATTTGATATGAACAGTCAACAATATTGATGCCCAGTTCTCTGATACAGGCATTTATACTTATGCTTATATACATCAGGTTATTAATGTCATTTATGATGCAGCTCCATTTTCAATAATTATCAGGTTTGTTGCCGTTGTAAACTTTTTACGTATTTTAAACTTGCTTTGACAACTACATATCGTCTGTAAAAAGCACCATCTTTGGTATATTGAACGCCACAAGTGTGGGGGCGTTTTAAACAGAAACACCACCTTCTAGACCTTAGTAGGCCTAAGAACGTTGTTAAGTATATTATAGGAGTTCACACTCCGCCCCCGACATTCCGGGTGAGCTGTAAAAAGAGTTATTTGTTATCTGTTAATGGATTGGGGACCGAGCTCTCTCATTGGTGCAAAGTATAAACCAATCACGTTGTTACGTCACCTTCACATCCTCGCCCCCGGCATTCCGGGCGGCGTTATTTTTTTATGCGGCACAGATTGGGGCTTTTTTTAAAAAGGGGTCTTGATTTACAGACTAATAGTGGTCGTGTGCGTACTAGACAGTAGAAGAGGTCTGTTTGTGTAATCCACTACCGTATAGAAAATCATTACATCAACAATTAAAATGAAATTGGAAATCTGAAGAGGAGGCAGCACGTCAATAAGGAGAACATCACAATAATTAGTCAATAAAACTTAACTAACTTAAACGAAGAGGAATGTTATCTAAACACATAGTTCGCGATGGATATTCAAACTTCTTCGCAGCGCTAATGCGCTAGCGAACATGACTAGTCTCACGTATGTGCAGACACTATTCAGAAGGGAAAGCACGTACTTCCCATAGGCTCAACACGCGCCATGCCCCAATCTGTGCCGCATAAAAAAATAACGCTTCCGGGCGAACTATTGTGTCTGGGACCGAGCTCTCTCATTGGTCAAAGTATAAACCAATCACGTTATTACGTTACCTTCACACCCGCGCCCCCGGCATTCCGGGCGAACTATTGTGTCTGGGACCGAGCAATCTCATTGGTCAACGGATAAACCAATCATGTCGTTACGTAATCTTCACACCCTCGCCCCCGGCATCCTGGGAGAGCTATTGTGTCTTGGATCGAGCTCTCTCATTGGTGCAAAGTCTGTACCAATCGCATCGATTTTGCACTTCGTCGCTAATTCAATGGGGAGGTTTTCTATAAATTACTGGACTTTTCATATCAATCTTCAGTCTATTCTTGACCTTTTATCGCGTTTTCACGCTGCATCTTGCTCTCGACATCTCTCAAATTACTGCACTTCACCGTTTACCGAATTATCCCTTATTACTTCGCATTTTCCAAGCTTGAACGTATTCCAAAATGTCTACTGATAGCATGTCGTGCAGCTCTTCCGATTCCGATCGCGAACCTCCTGTTGTTCTTGTACTCGGTCACAGTTACATCAGCCGTCTCAATCAGTACATCGCGCGCGATCCCAAGCGGGATAACCTTAGTCTCGAGAAATCGTCCGTTCTCTCTTTCATGCACGATGTTGGCCACGACCAGCCTGGCAGCGTGTTCTCCGCGTCATCGCAGCTCGATCTCGTCTGGAATCTTTCACCAGACGCCGTGGTGCTCGATCTCGGGTCCAACGACCTGTGTGATGGGCGGGCAACTACCGAATCTACCATGCTTTCTATTGTCGATCTTGCGCTTCGCATTGCGCGCATACCCGGCGTGCGCCACGTACTCGTGTGTAGCATTATCCCGCGTTTGTTTGTGCCGAATTGGAAGCCGAACTTCAACGCGAATGTACAAGACACTAACCGTCTGCTCGCTAAATTTCTTGAAGGTTTGCCGAACGTGCATTTTTGGCGCCATCGTTCTTTTGCGCTCAATCACACCAGGCTTTTCTCGTCTGACGGTTTCCACCTCAACGACGCTGGCATGTTGTCGTATTACCGTAGCGTTCGCGGCGCTGTCATGAAAGCTTATAAGATGGATTGAGAAGTTCATGATGTCTTTATTTCTAATTTATATATTTTCTGCATTTGTTTAATTATTTTCAAGAGATGCGAAACGCGCGGCAGCTTGTTGCTGTCAGCCACTTAGTAATTAGGCGTTGTGCGCTTAATTATTTATTTGTAATTAAGTTGAATAATAAATGTGTTATCTGCAAGATAAATTTGGTCAAAAAATATTCGAAAAGATCGAAATTAGTTGCGATCGTGTTACCTTAACAC
Organism: Strongylocentrotus purpuratus; assembly: GCF_000002235.5. NCBI lineage: Eukaryota > Metazoa > Echinodermata > Echinoidea > Camarodonta > Strongylocentrotidae > Strongylocentrotus > Strongylocentrotus purpuratus. The sequence continues at coordinate 26,458,616 of NW_022145597.1, forward strand.
ATGACAAATTTAATGATGGTTTTGAATTATATCAAACAAAAAATGGTGCTTGTATTTATTTGATAAGGTTATAATAAATGAGATAGGTATGAATGGTATCATTTGATAATTATACTGTTATGTTTAATACTGCGTTTATGCTCAAATTTGTCTCTTTTCTGGACTTACCCGATCACAACGGTTCCATGACACATGCTCCGCCGACGATTGCTCCGCCGACATTTACTCCGCAAAACGCGACAATTGCTCCGCGACATTTGCTCCGCGACATTTGCTCCGACGTCAAATGCTCCGCCGACAGGTGCTCCGCCGACAGTTGCTCCGCCGACAGTTGCTCCGCCGACAATTGCTCCGCCGACAGATGCTCCGCCGACAATTGCTCCTCCGACAATTGCTCCGCCGACAATTGCTCCGCCGTCAATTGCTCCGCAAAACGCGACAATTGCTCCGCCGACATTTGCTCCGCCGACATTTGCTCCGCCTGAAGCGACACTTGCTCCGCCGACATTTGCTCCGCCGACATTTGCTCCACCGACATTTGCTCCGCCGTCAATTGCTCCGCCGACAATTGCTCCGCCTGAAGCGACAATTGCTCCGGTGACATTTGCTCCGCCGACAATTGCTCCGACGACATTTGCTCCGCCGACACTTGCTCCGCCGACAATTGCTCCGCCTGAAGCGACAATTGCTCCGGTGACATTTGCTCCGCCGACAATTGCTCCGACGACATTTGCTCCGCATGAAGCGACACTTGCTCCGGTGACATTTGCTCCGACGACATTTGCTCCGCCCAAAAAGTGTCCCATTAAATACAAATGCTACTAGTACTACGACAAATGCTTCGCCGACAATATTTTTTTTTCACGAGTTGTTTTTGTTTCTTTCTTTTTTTTCATTTTCTGAATGCATTTCATGAAATGATGTAAATGAAATGAAATGAATGAATGTTGATAATGTGGGAGGAAAAAGCAGTTGCCTAAAAGTCATTTCGAATATACTGAAATAACTTTCCATCTATCACTGTACGTCCCACATAATGTACACTAAACACTCATTACATGTCATGGGAAGTTTTTTTTTTTTTAAGTAGAGCAGCAAGCCACATTCCCCAATACGTGCATACCTCCTAGTTAATTTCAAACAGCTCATCAATATGTAAGACCTGAAATTACCTCAATGAAAGAAGACTAATAACATGAGAGGAAAGAAAAGAGCAAAAATGACAACCGTTTTTTGCTATTCCCCATAATGTTTGATTTAAAAAAATAAAAAATAAAATTATAGCTCCTTACGCAAGTTCTGCGGCGAAAGATAATTACTCCGCTCAAAATCTGTTTCATGTATTACTCATTAGCTGATCCAAAGCTCAAGGCTATCTCTCTCTCTCTCTCTCTCTCTCTTTCTCTCTCTCCCATGCTCCTCCTTTTCCTGTTTACACCGTTTTCTTGTCTTCTTTGCTCTTTTATTTCCTCTCATGCTATTAGTCTTCTTTCATTTCCATCACTTCTTCTCTGCTCCCCCTCTCGAGTTCTATTTCTCTCGTGAAATTGAAACGTAAAGTAATACAATCATGTAGTACATTCTTGTTTAGAATAATATTTTCAATAATATCCAATCCATTTTCTAAAGGTTTCTTTCCTTTAGTTAAGTGTATGTAGCTTTTATATATATATGTTAGTGTGCAAAACACTCCGTTTCATTCGAGTACTTTGTTTTCACTAAATAATTTAAGGGACTCACGAAGCCACCGGAAGAAGAGCAATTGGCTTATCATGAAGAACTAACATCAAACTGCAACAAAATGATTTGTATAAATGTGAATAAGCAGAAAGGCTGCCATCTCATTTTCCCGTCTGAATGGGTTCTCTTCCTTACGTATATAAGTGCCCTTATTTTCTTAACTTTTTTTTTATATTTGTGTGTTTATTAAATTTTCAATCATATAAAAATTACATATTTACAAGTCATTGGTAATAATTAGACAAACAAAAAAACCAATATGTATAAGAACAACTAACAATAATGAAAGGACAAGAAAGTTATAAAAAAAAAACATTATAGTAAAAAAAAAATACACTGTACACATATAAATCATAGTTTGAACTCCAGTGCATAAAGGGGAGTGAGGGGGCACAGGAATAAAAGTTAAATCAACACGAGTATCATAAGTCAAATCGCCATTTCTTAAAATGCGAAACAAGCTTGTTCCTTTTTTTCGCTGAGAAATATTCAATATCTTTTTGTTTCTTTATAAAACTCTTAAAATCCCCCTTACTTATTTTCTAAACTTCCATGATGACCTATTACATTGTATAATGCTTTACCTAGTAAGATGCATTGATCGAGGTAATTTCAGGTATATTGATGAGCTACTTGAAATTAACTAGTATGCGCGTATTGGGGAATGTGGCTTGCTGCTCTACTTTTTTTTTAAAACTTCCCACGACATGTAATGAGTGTTTAGTATACATTATATGGGACGTACAGTGATAGATGGAAAGTTATTTCAGTATATTCGAAATGACTTTTAGGTAACTCCTTTTTCCTCCCACTTCATCAACATTCATTCATTTTATTTCATCTACATTATTTCAAGAAATGCATTCAGAAAATGAAGAAGAAAAAAAGAAACGAAAAAAATAGGTGTAAAGAAAATATTGTCGGCGAAGCATTTGTCGTAGTACTAGTAGCATTTGTAGTTTATGGGACACTTTTTGGGCGGAGCAAATGTCGTCGGAGCAAATGTCGGCGGAGCAATTGTCGCTTCAGGCGGAGCAATTGTCGGCGGAGCAAATGTCGGCGGAGCAAGTGTCGCTTCAGGCGGAGCAAATGTCGGCGGAGCAATTGTCGCTTCAGGCGGAGCAATTGTCGGCGGAGCAAATGTCGGCGGAGCAAGTGTCGCTTCAGGCGGAGCAAATGTCGGCGGAGCAAATGTCGCGTTTTGCGGAGCAATTGACGGCGGAGCAATTGTCGGCGGAGCAATTGTCGGCGGAGCAATTGTCGGCGGAGCATCTGTCGGCGGAGCAATTGTCGGCGGAGCAACTGTCGGCGGAGCAACTGTCGGCGGAGCAACTGTCGGCGGAGCATTTGACGTCGGAGCAAATGTCGCGGAGCAAATGTCGCGGAGCAATTGTCGCGTTTTGCGGAGTAAATGTCGGCGGAGCAATCGTCGGCGGAGCATGTGTCGGGTTACCATCACAACTTCTCGCGAGAACTCAAGTTAATGCAATTTCAAGAGCGTTTTGCGTAACATATTCTAACATGAGAATGACTATAACATGATCCCTATGAAACATCCAGTATTAGTTATTGAAATTGACCTTTGATTGATGTTTTGAAATTAGTTGCGATCGTGTTTTACTTTTACATACGAAAATTTGGCAGTCATAAGTTCATAGTTTGGGAATTATGAATAACTTCCCTACAAAAGGTGTTTGGATTGAATAATTTGATAGAATTCATAATTCATAGTATCTTTACACAATATTTTCATATCATACTACTTATTGGATTTGTATTTACAATATTTAGAAGATAAATCACATTTCATTGCTAATTATCATATCAACACACTACTTTCCATGATAAAATTTCAATTTGATAAAGTATATTGTATCCCTTTCTTTACCTATTTTCGATCTGCACATTTTCCTCTTTATGACACACATGTTTTTAATGGAACTTATATGAGGACAATGCTGTCAAATTTCACATTATTTGTGCCATGAAATTGAGACTTATTTGATATGAACAGTCAACAATATTGATGCCCAGTTCTCTGATACAGGCATTTATACTAATGCTTATATACATCAGGTTATTAATGTCATTTATGATGCAGCTCCATTTTCAATAATTATCAGGTTTGTTGCCGTTGTAAACTTTTTACGTATTTTAAACTTGCTTTGACAACTACATATCGTCTGTAAAAAGCACCATCTTTGGTATATTGAACGCCACAAGTGTGGGGGCGTTTTAAACAGAAACACCACCTTCTAGACCTTAGTAGGCCTAAGAGCGTTGTTAAGTATATTATAGGAGTTCACACTCCGCCCCCGACATTCCGGGTGAGCTGTAAAAAGAGTTATTTGTTATCTGTTAATGGATTGGGGACCGAGCTCTCTCATTGGTCAAAGTATAAACCAATCACGTTATTACGTTACCTTCACACCCGCGCCCCCGGCATTCCGGGCGAACTATTGTGTCTGGGACCGAGCAATCTCATTGGTCAACGGATAAACCAATCATGTCGTTACGTAATCTTCACACCCTCGCCCCCGGCATCCTGGGAGAGCTATTGTGTCTTGGATCGAGCTCTCTCATTGGTGCAAAGTCTGTACCAATCGCATCGATTTTGCACTTCGTCGCTAATTCAATGGGGAGGTTTTCTATAAATTACTGGACTTTTCATATCAATCTTCAGTCTATTCTTGACCTTTTATCGTGTTTTCACGCTGCATCTTGCTCTCGACATCTCTCAAATTACTGCACTTCACCGTTTACCGAATTATCCCTTATTACTTCGCATTTTCCAAGCTTGAACGTATTCCAAAATGTCTACTGATAGCATGTCGTGCAGCTCTTCCGATTCCGATCGCGAACCTCCTGTTGTTCTTGTACTCGGTCACAGCTACATCAGCCGTCTCAATCAGTACATCGCGCGCGATCCCAAGCGGGATAACCTAAGTCTCGAGAAATCGTCCGTTCTCTCTTTCATGCACGATGTTGGCCACGACCAGCCTGGCAGCGTGTTCTCCGCGTCATCGCAGCTCGATCTCGTCTGGAATCTTTCACCAGACGCCGTGGTGCTCGATCTCGGGTCCAACGACCTGTGTGATGGGCGGGCGACTACCAAATCTACCATGCTTTCTATTGTCGATCTTGCGCTTCGCATTGCGCGCATACCCGGCGTGCGCCACGTACTCGTGTGTAGCATTATCCCGCGTTTGTTTGTGCCGAATTGGAAGCCGAACTTCAACGCGAATGTACAAGACACTAACCGTCTGCTCGCTAAATTTCTTGAAGGTTTGCCGAACGTGCATTTTTGGCGCCATCGTTCTTTTGCGCTCAATCACACCAGGCTTTTCTCGTCTGACGGTTTCCACCTCAACGACGCTGGCATGTTGAGGTATTACCGTAGCGTTCGCGGCGCTGTCATGAAAGCTTATAAGATGGATTGAGAAGTTCATGATGTCTTTTATTTCTAATTTATATATTTTCTGCATTTGTTTAATTATTTTCAAGAGATGCGAAACGCGCGGCAGCTTGTTGCTGTCAGCCACTTAGTAATTAGGCGTTGTGCGCTTAATTATTTATTTGTAATTAAGTTGAATAATAAATGTGTTATCTGCAAGATAAATTTGGTCAAAAAATATTCGAAAAGATCGAAATTAGTTGCGATCGTGTTACCTTAACACATGACAAATTTAATGATGGTTTTGAATTATATCAAACAAAAAATGGTGCTTGTATTTATTTGATAAGATTATAATAAATGAGATAGATATGAATGGTATCATTTGATAATTATACTGTTATGTTTAATACTGCGTTTATGCTCAAATTTGTCTCTTTTCTGGACTTACCCGATCACAACTTCTCGCGAGAACTCAAATTAATGCAATTTCAAGAGCGTTTTGCGTAACATATTCTAACATGAGAATGACTATAACATGATCCCTATGAAACATCCAGTATTAGTTATTGAAATTGACCTTTGATTGATGTTTTGAAATTAGTTGCGATCGTGTTTTACTTTTACATACGAAAATTTGGCAGTCATAAGTTCATAGTTTGGGAATTATGAATAACTTCCCTACAAAAGGTGTTTGGATTGAATAATTTGATAGAATTCATAATTCATAGTCTCTTTACACAATATTTTCATATCATACTACTTATTGGATTTGTATTTACAATATTTAGAAGATAAATCACATTTCATTGCTAATTATCATATCAACACACTACTTTCCATGATAAAATTTCAATTTGATAAAGTATATTGTATCCCTTTCTTTACCTATTTTCGATCTGCACATTTTCCTCTTTATGACACACATTTTTTTAATGGAACTTATATGAGGTCAATGCTGTCAAATTTCACATTATTCGTGCCCTGAAATTGAGACTTATTTGATATGAACAGTCAACAATATTGATGCCCAGTTCTCTGATACAGGCATTTATACTAATGCTTATATACATCAGGTTATTAATGTCATTTATGATGCAGATACATTTTCAATAATTATCAGGTTAGTTGCCGTTGTAAACTTTTTACGTATTTTAAACTTGCTTTGACAACTACATATCGTCTGTAAAAAAGCACAATCTTTGGTATATTGAACGCCACAAGTGTGGGGGCGTTTTAAACAGAAACACCACCTTCTAATGTACTATTGGCGTACGTAGTAGGCCTAAGAGCGTTGTTAAGTAAATTTCACACTCCGCCCCCGACATTCCGGGTGAGCTGTAAAAAGAGTTATTGGTTATTTATTAATGCATTGGGGACCGAGCTCTCTCATTGGTGCAAAGTATAAACCAATCACGTTGTTACGTTATCTTCACACCCTCGCCCCCGGCATTCCGGGCGAACTATTGTGTCTGAGACCGAGCTCTCTCATTGGTCAAAGTATAAACCAATCACGTTGTTACGTAATCTTCACACCCTCGCCCCCGGCATCCTGGCGAGCTATTGTGTCTGGGATCGAGCTCTCTCATTGGTGCAAAGTCTGTACCAATCACACCGATTTTGCACTTCGTCGTTTATTCAATGGGGAGGTTTTCTATAAATTACTGAACTTTTCATCCAAATCTTCAGTCTACTCTTGACCTTTTATCGAGTTTTCACGCTGCATCTTGCTCTTGACATCTCTCAAATTACCGCACTTCACCAAAGGCTTACCGTTTACCGAATTATTCCTTATTACTTCGCATTTTCCAAGCTTGAACGTATTCCAAAATGTCTACTGATAGCATGTCGTGCAGCTCTTCCGATTCCGATCGCGAACCTCCTGTTGTTCTTGTACTCGGTCACAGTTACATCAGCCGTCTCAATCAGTACATCGCGCGCGATCCCAAGCGGGATAACCTTAGTCTCGAGAAATCGTCCGTTCTCTCTTTCATGCACGATGTTGGCCACGACCAGCCTGGCAGCGTGTTCTCCGCGTCATCGCAGCTCGATCTCGTCTGGAATCTTTCACCAGACGCCGTGGTGCTCGATCTCGGGTCCAACGACCTGTGTGATGGGCGGGCGACTACCGAATCTACCATGCTTTCTATTGTCGATCTTGCGCTTCGCATTGCGCGCATACCCGGCGTGCGTCACGTACTCGTGTGTAGCATTATCCCGCGTTTGTTTGTGCCGAATTGGAAGCCGAACTTCAACGCGAATGTACAAGATACTAACCGTCTGCTCGCTAAATTTCTTGACGGTTTGCCGAACGTGCATTTTTGGCGCCATCGTTCTTTTGCGCTCAATCACACCAGGCTTTTCTCGTCTGACGGTTTCCACTTCAACGACGCTGGCATGTTGAGGTATTACCGTAGCGTTCGCGGCGCTGTCATGAAGGCTTATAAGATGGATTGAGAAGTTCATGATGTCTTTTATTTTCTAATTTATATATTTTCTGCATTTGTTTAGTTATTTTCAAGAGAGGCGAAACGCGCGGCAGCTTGTTGCTGTCAGCCACTTAGTAATTAGGCGTTGTGCGCTTAATTATTTATTTGTAATTAAGTTGAATAATAAATGTGCTATCTGTAAGATAAAGATTCGAAAAGATCGAAATTAGTTGCGATCGTGTTACTTTAACACATGACAAATTTAATGATGGTTTTGAATTATATCAAACAAAAAAATTGTGTTTGTATTTATTTGATAAGATTATAATAAATGCTCTTTGATTGTTAATGCTTTGTATTCAATAAAACAGCTTCGAATTCAATTTAATTCACTTGTATTAAATCTTTTGAAAATGTCAAAATTAGTGTTTTCCGAAGGTGACGTTGTTATGTAATAAAATCGATGAAGAGAATGCGATTTTCACGATATCTGTTTTGTTATAACTAGTGTCGTGTGGTGATATTTTTCTGAATGGGGTGTACAAATATCAACAATTTTGATTAAGACTTCACACAAAAAAAAAAATTTAATCGAATTTTATTTTTTTTAACTATACAAAAAATTATAATGATGAACAAAGCATAGAATTCATATAAAATCAGAATAATAAAGAGCCCTTTATAAAAAGCCTAATGAAGCTTGACAGGTTGATCTCCTCAAAAATCAGTAATTGATAAGATTAATATTTTGGCGGGGAAAAATGGTAAAACATAGCTGTTGGGGGTATAGAATTCGAAAATTAAATTTGAAAACCTTTTAAAATGATGATTACCTACTGATACGACGTTAACACGTACGTAAAAAAAAAAGTTAAAAAAAAATAAATTGTGCTAAATAAAAGGAGAATTCCTTCCCCCCCCCCCCAAAAAAAAAAAAAAACTGGGGGCGGGGGGGATATATTGTGCTCTTTCCCCATAACAAGTACCCATAATTCAGAGCGACTGTGCCCCTTTTCTTTACTTTTTCCTCAAAAAACTGGGAAAACAAATACTGTGCTCTTTCCCCATAACAAGTGCCCCTAATTCAGAGCGACTGTGCCCCTTTTTCTTTAGTTTTCCTAAAGCTCATTCGCATTAATAAATGTTATAATTATGTTACTTTATTAAAGAACTTTTTAGTCTTTCTTCATTAGATTGTGCTTAAAACTCACCAGGGTTCGTTTTCAGGGTTGCATATAAAGGGGCTTTTATCAGAAGGGAAAGGGAATTTATCATAAGGAAAAGGGGCACGTATCAAAATAAAAGGAGCACTTAATGGAAGGGGGAATTAGTAGAAAGACAAATTATTGGAGGTGGAGGGGGCACTTATCAAAGGTGGTAAGAGGAAATTCTCGAATCCGAAAGAGGGGCACTTACCGGAGATGAAAAAGGGCGATTATGATAACGGGGAAAGAGACACTCACTGCAAAGGCAAAAAAGCACGTGTAAAAATAAAAGGGGCACTTCATAGAAGAGGAAGGAGCACTTATTGGAAGGGGTAATTCTTACAAAGGAAAAAGGGTATTTTTCAAGCAAAATGTGCATTTTTTTAAATGTAAAAAGGGCACATTTAGTGTACCTTTAAAAAAGTGGGAGCACTGTGCCCCCCCTCCCCTCCCCAAGGGAGCGCCGTCTATTCTTGAGGTCTAGTCTAGTTATGGACCCTATATGATTTTTGTTATTCGCCGACTATAAACGTTAAGCCGATTGATGGCACGATCCTTATTGGCTGTGATATCCCCCACTAACAAAAATCATGTAGGGTCCAGAACTAGACTACTTGAGGTCGTGATGAGCGATGATATTCTGTAATTGTCTTTTCTCCTTATTTCATCAATTTTCCTTCACCCATCTCTTTCTCTCTACTTCTCTTGGATCTTATACCTACTTTTCATGATAAATTTGATAACGTATATTGTACCACTTTCTCACCTATTTTTGATATGCACATTTCCTCTTTATGACACACATTCTTTTGAATGGAACTAACATGAGGTCAATGCTTTCAAAATTCACATTATATTTGTGCCATGGTAATGGGACTTGATATGAATAGTCAACAATATTGACGCCCAGTTCTCTGATTCAGGCATTTAAACTAATTCTCATATTCATCAGGTTATTAATGTCATTTATCATGCATATACATTTTCAATATTTTATAAACTATCAGGTTAGTTGCCGCTGTAAACTTTTAACGTGTCTTAAACTTGCTTTGACAAAATTATACTTGTATGTTAAAAGCCCGATAATTCGGCACAAGTGTGGGGGCGTTTTAAACAGAAACACCACCTTCTAATGTTCTATCGGCGTAGTAGGCCTAAGTATACGGTTCACACTCCGCCCCCGACATTCCAGGTGAGCTGTATAAAGAGTTAATTGGTTGGGGACTGAGCTCTTTCATTGGTGCAAAGTACGAACCAATCACGTTGTTACGTCACCTTCACACCCGCGCCCCCGGCATTCCGGGCGAACTATTGTGTCTGGGACCGAGCTCTCTCATTGGTCAAAGTATAAACCAATCACGTTGTTACGTTACCTTCGCACTCACGCCCCCGGCGTTCCAGGCGAACCATTGTGTCTGGGACCGAGCAATCTCATTGGTCAACGGATAAACCAATCATGTAGTTACGTAATCTTCACACCCTCGACCACGGCATCCTGGGAGAGCTATTGTGCCTTGGATCGAGCTCTTTCATTGGTGCAAAGTCTGCACCAATCACATCGATTTTGCACTTCGTCGCTAATTCAATGGGGAGGTTTTCTTATAAATTACTGAACTTTTCATATTAATCTTCAGTCTACTCTTGACCTTTTATCGTGTTTTTACGCTGCATCTTGCTCTTGACATCTCTCAAATTACCGCACTTCACGCCAAAGGCATTACCGTTTACCGAATTATACCTTATTACTTCGCATTACTCCAAGCTTCAAAAATGTCTACTGATAGCATGTCGTGCAGCTCTTCCGATTCCGATCGCGAACCTCCCGTTGTTCTCGTACTTGGTCACAGCTACATCAGCCGTCTCAATCAGTACATCGCGCGCGATCCCAAGCGGGATAACCTCAGTCTCGAGAAATCGTCCGTTCTCTCTTTTATGCACGATGTCGGCCACGACCAGCCTGGCAGCGTGTTTTCCGCATCATCGCAGCTCGATCTCGTCTGGAATCTCTCCCCAGACGCCGTTGTGCTCGATCTCGGGTCCAACGACCTGTGTGACGGGCGGGCGACTACCGAATCTACCATGCTTTCTATTGTCGATCTTGCGCTTCGCATTGCGCGCATACCCGGCGTGCGTCACGTACTCGTGTGTAGCATTATCCCGCGTCTGTTTGTGCCGAATTGGAAGCCGAACTTCAACGCGAATGTACAAGACACTAACCGTCTGCTCGCTAAATTTCTTGAAGGTTTGCCGAACGTGCATTTTTGGCGCCATCGTTCTTTTGCGCTCAATCACACCAGGCTTTTCTCGTCTGACGGTTTCCACTTCAACGACGCTGGCATGTTGAGGTATTACCGTAGCGTTCGCGGCGCTGTCATGAAGGCTTATAAGATGGATTGAGAAGTCAATGATGTCTTTTATTTTCTAATTTATATATTTTCTGCATTTGTTTAGTTATTTTCAAGAGAGGCGAGACGCGCGGCAGCTTGTTGCTGTCAGCCACTTAGTAATTAGGCGTTGTGCGCTTAATTATTTATTTGTAATTAAGTTGAATATTAAATGTGCTATCTGTAAGATAAATTTGGTCGAAAAAGATTCGAAAAGATCGAAATTAGTTGCGATCGTGTTACCTTAACACATGACAAATTTAATGATGGTTTTGAATTATATCAAACAAAAAAATTGGTGTTTGTATTTATTTGATAAGATTATAATAAATGAGAAAGGTATGAATGGTATCATTTGATAATCATGCTGTTATGTTTAATAATGCGTTTATGTTAAAATCGTCTCTTTTCTGGACTTACCCGATCACAACTTCTCGCGAGAACTCAATTTAATGCAATTTCAAGAGCGTTTTGCGTCACCTATTTCTAACATGAGAAAGACTATAACATGATCCCTATGAAACATCCAGTATTAGTTATTGAAATTGACCTTTGATTGATGATTTGAAATAAGTTGCGATCGTGTTTTACTTTTACATACGAAAATTTGGCAGTCATAAGTTCATAGTTTGGGAATTATGAATAACTTCCCTACAAGAGGTGTTTGGATTGAATAATTTGATGGAATTCATAATTCATAGTCTCTTTGAACCATATTTTCATATCATACTACTTATTGGATTTGTATTTACAATATTAAGAAGATAAATCACATTTCATTGCTAATTATCATATCAACACACTACTTTCCATGATAAAATTTCAATTTGATAAAGTATATTGTATCCCTTTCTTTACCTATTTTCGATCTGCACATTTTCCTCTTTATGACACACATTTTTTTAATGGAACTTATATGACGTCAATGCTGTCAAATTTCACATTATTTGTGCCATGAAATTGAGACTTATTTGATATGAACAGTCAACAATATTGATGCCCAGTTCTCTTATACAGGCATTTATACTAATGCTTATATACATCAGGTTATTAATGTCATTTATGATGCAGATACATTTTCAATAATTATCAGGTTAGTTGCCGTTGTAAACTTTTTATGTATTTTAAACTTGCTTTGACAACGACATATCGTCTGTAAAAAGCACAATCTTTGGTATATTGAACGCCACAAATGTGGGGGCGTTTTAAACAGAAACACCACCTTCTAATGTTCTATTGGCGTACGTAGTAGGCCTAAGAGCGTTGTTAAGTAATATGACACTCCGCCCCCGACATTCCGGGTGAGCTGTATAAAGAGTTAATTGGTTATCTGTTAATGCATTGGGGACCGAGCTCTCTCATTGGTGCAAAGTATAAACCAATCACGTTGTTACGTCACCTTTACACCCGCGCCCCCGGCATTCCGGGCGAACTATTGTGTCTGGGACCGAGCTCTCTCATTGGTCAAAGAATAAACCAATCACGTTGTTACGTTACCTTCACACCCTCGCCCCCGGCATTCCGGGCGAACTATTGTGTCTGGGACCGAGCTCTCTCATTGGTCAAAGAATAAACCAATCATGTCGTTACGTCATCTTCACACCTTCGCCCCCGGGATCCTGGGAGAGCTATTGTGTCTTGGATCGAGCTCTCTCATTGGTGCAAAGTCTGTACCAATCGCATCGATTTTGCACTTCGTCGCTAATTCAATGGGGAGGTTTTCTATAAATTACTGAACTTTTCATATTAATCTTCAGTCTACTCTTGACCTTTTATCGTGTTTTTACGCTGCATCTTGCTCTCGACATCTCTCAAATTACTGCACTTCACGCCAAAGGCATTACCGTTTACCGAATTATCCCTTATTACTTCGCATTTTCCAAGCTTGAACGTATTCCAAAATGTCTACTGATTGCATGTCGTGCAGCTCTTCCGATTCCGATCGCGAACCTCCCGTTGTTCTTGTACTCGGTCACAGTTACATCAGCCGTCTCAATCAGTACATCGCGCGCGATCCCAAGCGGGATAACCTTAGTCTCGAGAAATCGTCCGTTCTCTCTTTCATGCACGATGTTGGCCACGACCAGCCTGGCAGCGTGTTCTCCGCGTCATCGCAGCTCGATCTCGTCTGGAATCTTTCACCAGACGCCGTGGTGCTCGATCTCGGGTCCAACGACTTGTGTGATGGGGAGGCGACTACCGAATCTACCATGCTTTCTATTGTCGATCTTGCGCTTCGCATTGCGCGCATACCCGGCGTGCGTCACGTACTCGTGTGTAGCATTATCCCGCGTTTGTTTGTGCCGAATTGGAAGCCGAACTTCAACGCGAATGTACAAGACACTAACCGTCTGCTCGCTAAATTTCTTGAAGGTTTGCCGAACGTGCATTTTTGGCGCCATCGTTCTTTTGCGCTCAATCACACCAGGCTTTTCTCGTTTGACGGTTTCCACTTCAACGACGCTGGCATGTTAAGGTATTACCGTAGCGTTCGCGGCGCTGTCATGAAAGCTTATAAGATGGATTGAGAAGTTCATGATGTCTTTTATTTTCTAATTTATTTATTTTCTGCATTTGTTTAGTTATTTTCAAGAGAGGCGAAACGCGCGGCAGCTTGTTGCTGTCAGTCGCTTAGTAATCGGGCGTTGTGCGCTTAATTATTTATTTTTAATAGGTTGAATAATAAATGTGTTATCTAAGTATTTGTTGACCATCAATTTCAATTAATCAGTAGAGAAACAAAAATTACATTGGCGATAACGCCGAACTCTTTAGCATACTGTAAACAAAATTTGGTCGAATTTTTGTTTAATTTCAAAGGCGAAATAAAGAAAATACATTCGACTCGTAATACAAAAAGGTATTTGTATTTGCAATTTTAATTCGTCCATACTCGATTACGACACGATCACAACTTTTTTAAAGAAATCATAGATTGACGGTTTCCATAAAACTTCCAAAAGATCTTTATTGATTTTTCGCCGACTATAAACGTTAAGCCGATTGATGGCACGATCCTTATTGGCTGCGATATCCCCACTAACAAAAATCATATAGGGTCCAGAACTAAACTACTTGAGGTCGTGATGAGCGATGATATTCTGTAATCGTCTTTTCTCCTTATTTCATCAATTTTCCTTCACCCATATGGCATTCGGGCACTAAGTCTCAAGTAGACATGTTACAAAAATTACAGAACAGGGCAGGTAGAATTATTCTTAAATATAAATTATCTGAACATAAACCAATCAGTGAAATTCATAATATTTTAAATTGGGAAATGTTAGAAAAGAGACAAGTTAGGCACAGTTATACTTAGATGTATCGAATATTTCACGATTTGGCACCTGTATATTTGAAAGAGAAGTTCATTGTTAAGACTACTAACTATGCCCTTAGAAGTACCAATTTAGTTTTGCCTAAACCGAAAACACAGAATTGTAAGCGTATGTTTCTATATCGCGGAAGTAAATTGTATAATGGATTGTCTATGCACATTCGACAATCAAAAAGTTTGGCTATATTTAATAAAGAAATACAAAGTTTAGTTTGAAATGTTATGACAGAGATAATATACACTGGAGGACTTGGAAAGGGGTAGCGGGAGGGGTTGGCAGTATCGAGAGGGTGGCGGGGGTGGTGAGGTTAGGGAGAACGATAAGGGGGGGGGGGGTAGTGTATTGGTAAATTACTTTGATTTTTATAAAAAAATGATATTGTATGTAAATTAATGTGATTTTTACTTTTGGACCCCATGGAAGAACAGGACCATTTTGAAAATGGTTCTGAAGTGGGCTATCCACCCTTTTGTCTATACTTTACACATTTACTTACTTTCTTATCGTTTGTGTTTGTGCCGAATTGGAAGCCGAACTTCAACGCGAATGTACAAGACACTAACCGTCTGCTCGCTAAATTTCTTGAAGGTTTGCCGAACGTGCATTTTTGGCGCCATCGTTCTTTTGCGCTCAATCACACCAGGCTTTTCTCGTCTGACGGTTTCCACTTCAACGACGCTGGCATGTTGAGGTATTACCGTAGCGTTCGCGGCGCTGTCATGAAAGCTTATAAGATGGATTGAGCAGTTCATGATGTCTTTTATTTTCTAATTTATATATTTTCTGCATTTGTTAAGTTATTTTCAAGAGAGGCGAAACACGCGGCAGCTTGTTGCTGTCATCCACTTAGTAATTAGACGTTGTGCGCTTAATTATTTATTTGTAATTAAGTTGAATAATAAATTTATAAAATAATTTATCTGTGAGATAAATTTGGTCGATCGTGTTACCTTAACACATGACAAATTTAATGATGGTTTTGAATTATATCAAACAAAAAATGGTGTTTGTATTTATTTGATAAGATTATAATAAATGCTCTTAGATTGTTAATGCTCTGTATTCAATAAAACAGCTTCGAATTCAATTAAATTCATTTGTATTAAATCTTTTGAAGATGTCTAAATTAGTGTTTTCTGAAGGTGACGTTGTTATGTAATAAAATCGATGAAGAGAATGCGATTTTCACGATATCTGTTTTGTTATAGCTAGTGTCGTGGTGTGATATTTTTCTGAATGGGGTGTACAAATATCAACAATTTTGATTAAGACTTTAAAAAAATATCATTTTAATCGAATTTCATTTTTTTTAAAACTATACAAAACCTATAACTATGAACAAAGCATAGAATTCATATAAAATCAGAATAATAAAGAGCCCTTTATAAAAAGCCTAATGAAGGTTGACCTCCTCAAAAATCAGCAATTGATAAGATTAATATTTTGGCAGGGGAAAAATGGTAAAACATAGCTGTTGGGGGTATAGAATTCGAAACTTAAATTTGAAAAACTTGTAAAACAATGATTACCTATTGATACGACGTTCACACGTACGTAAAAAAAAAGTTTAAAAAAAAAAATTGTGCTAAAGGAGGCGAAATTCCCCCCCCCCTCCCCCCAAAACTGGGGGAAAATATATTGTGATCTTTCCCCATAACAAGTACCCCTAATTCAGAGCTACTGTGCCCCTTTTTATTTAATTTTCCCTAAAGCTCACTCGCATTAATAATTTTTATAATTATGTTACTTTATTAAAGAAATTTTCTGTCTTTCTTCATTAGATTGTGCTTAAAACTCATCAGGGTTGCATATAAAGGGGCATTTATCAGAACGGAAAGGGCATTGATCATAAGGACAAGGGGCACGTATCAAAATAAAATGAGCACTTAATGGAAGGGGCAATTAGTTGAAAGAAAATTTATCGGAGTTGAAGGGGGCACTTATCAAAGGTGGTAAGAGGAAATTCTCGAAATCGAAAGAGGGGCGCTTACCGGAGATGAAAAAGGGCGATTATAATAACGGGAAAGAGACACTTACTGCAAAGGCAAAAAAGCACGTGTAAAAATAAAAGGGGCACTTTATAGATGAGGAAGGAGCACTTATTGGAAGGGGAAGGGGTACCTCTTACAAAGGAAAAGGTTATTTTTCGAGCAAAATGTGCATTTTTTAAAAATGTAAAAGGGGCACATTAGGGGTACCTTTATAAAAAAAAGTGGGGGTACTGTGCCCCCCCCCCTCTCACCAAGGGAGCGCCGTCTCTGCTTGAGGTCGTGATGAGCGATGATATTCTGTAATCGTCTTTTCTCCTTATTTCATCAATTTTAGTAGTGAGCACATTTTTTTTTTTTTGATCCTCAAAAAAATTTCAATTTGCACCCCCCCCCCCTTGAGCGCCAGGGGGAGGGGCCCAACCCCCAATAAAGGTAAAAATCACGTGATTTTACATGATTTTTTTTCTCAAGGGGGGGGGGGGGGGCCGGGCCCCCCCCCCTGGATCCGCCACTGAATAGAGGGGTTTTGTTTTTATATTAATTTCTTTAAAAGGAGAGATAGACATGTAATATATATATATATATCTATAGAGAGGGAGAGAGAGATCTTGCATACGATTCCCTATTCAGAAAATGTGCTACGTTAAAAAAATGTGACCGAATTATTATTAAACAAAGCTTGTAATCAAATGAAGATAACGTATATAATAAAAGGAATAGTAGGGGTAAGTTACGTAACTTTCACAACTCCTTCCCTACATTCTGGGCTGGCAATATAAAGTTAATTGGTCATCTATTTCAACATCTCGGGGATAAGCTTTCGCATTAGTAAAGACTATAGGACAATCACTTTGGCTGGCTGTTTTGGTAACGTGATTGGACTGTAGTAAAAGTGTTGTTACGTAACTCTCAAACCTCCGCCCCAGACAATCCGGGTTTACTTTTTATCTTCTATTGTCTCGGGGAAAGGTCTCATTTGATGCTCAGTCCATGGTTTGGGCCATAGACAGCAGTAATCTCCGAGTCTTTTCTTTGTTTTTTCCCCGTTAATCTTTTTTCCCCCTCTAAAGGTAACCCACGTCCGGGGGTAAATGATATAAATTCTGAAAAGAAATGAAGAGGCTGGTCAGAATAGGTGTTTACTGTGAAGCATCATGTATAGAACTCTTTAATAACATAAACATGGAATAACATATTACACTAATGAAACTAAATACAAGTAATACAGATTAAATATGAATATGAACACAGCTAACTCTAAATTCATAAACAACATTGGCATAGGCATCTGACTGCTTATCTTCTAATCTGAACACGGCTAACTGTAATTGTAGACCAAGGTGAACCAGTTAAAAGTCGTTTTGTGTCTTTTTACTCAATAACCCAACTTTCTCCCATATCCTGACCTGTCTATATTCGCAGTAACCCTAAAATCCTTTTCTAAAATAATACCAAATTACTTTCTCAATTCTAGCAAAACTCTTCTCTATATGCAGGGACAAAAGTAAAATAAAAGATGCAAGGAATATATTCTAACAAAATCACACTCAATCTTCTAACAGTTAAAGAGAGAAACCAGAAATGAGAGGGAGTAAAAGAGAGAGAGACATGAGAGAAAGAGAAAGAGAAAGAGAGAGAGAGAGAGAAACTATAAATGCATAACAACTCATTTATCAAAGACCTGAATCTTGAACTATGAACCCAAATTCTCTCTTTTCTACGATATTCCCTCATTTCTCCAGTTGGTGGACTACTGCTGATCACAAGTCATTAGTCATAGCATGTCACAGTTATCTCTGATAAAGACCAGAGAAACTTCCCCCAATGCACAGACTATTGAATTGGTATCAGGATTAACTTTACTACTACTCTTGTATAGTGGGGTATGAACTCGTCACTATACATCTCACATTAAGCATACACACATTATGAGGTGTGTTCACACTAGTTGGTTTAACCCGACTTAGTATGAATATATAAAGATTTACTACTTCTACTACATAATAATACGACCATTATATAATCTAAATGCTTCATAAACATAACTACCACCATACAATAGATACATGTCACGTAGATACATATGTTAAGCCTGCATCTCTCATGATCAGTCTGGTTTGATAAAATACACTTAATTGGTTCTAATATCACTAATAACATTCACTTCATCATTAAACACGAGTTGCAGCACAACAATGTAATATATGAATTGAACAATAATAATTAACTTAGACAGACAGAATTGAAAGAGATTAAAAGTTGTAATTTCTTACCTGAAAAGAAATGAAGAGGCTGGTCAGAATAGGTGTTTACTGTGAAGCATCATGTATAGAACTGATGCTATCAGGCAGAAACCACTGACATGACCAACGCCTTCGATTTGGTTTCGTTTTGGGGAGAGGGCACAATATGAGTCACCACTTCTTGGAAACAGGGGTTGGGTTTCTGCATCTTTGCAGCAAGCCCTGAAGAATGTGCAAACTTTTTAAGATACTGGTGTGTAAAATATATGACAATACTAACAAGATAAATGTATGCAAAATTTTGAGGGAGGCCTATTTTCCAGGGCCTTACACCAAGTTTTGGCATGGGATCCTGAATTTGGTTCAAATGAACATATTGGAAGCATATGCGATTTTACAATATTCAATGATCATTTTCGCGGTTGAAATTGAGTCTAAAGTGATGAAATTGTACATAAACAACTCATTATGTTGTAAAGCGCCCTCTCAAGACTGATATTACTTTAGCTTTAAAACAATGTTTTTGTACTACAATCGACCAATTTGCTATTCCCGTTTGAAAATTATATATCAGAACTGCATATTCTGAGATTTTCTTGGATGCAGCTACCATGGAGTGGCCTTAGGTGCTATATAGTATATGAAATATTTGAAATTACCTGTCGGTATATTTTTGATTTTTCAATTTCTCGAAAGCAGAAGTGTTTTAGGGGCTACATTTTCTAGTACTTATAATACACCCACAGGGGCATCCAAATATATCAACATTTTAAAGAATTACTATCAATCCAATTTTCAAAATTTCCAAAAAACTTTGCATTACCTTTAAGGTCTCAAAATTGACCGATATGATCAATATATTTATCTGGACTGATTTGGTAGTGTTACTTTAGGATCAGTCTCATTAAAGATTCGTGTTGGTCTTGTTGTGACCACTAAATATAAAAGGAAGGTGGAACAAAATAACTGTTCCATTTCTAGTAACTCTTACAGCCGCCCCCCCTACCGATCCGACACGAAAACAGAGATACTGTAGAATGTCCCTTATTGAGAAACTGTACTCAAATAGAAGAAATCTTTCACTTTTAAAATTTTGCTTTCATTCAATGTTTTAATGTTGAGAATCGAATACGAATAACTTGCTTTATTGAATGAATTAATGTGTCATGAATTTCTCTTAATTGTAATGTGAGAATTAGCTACGTTTGGCCAACGCATTACCGACACTACGACGGGGACGTTTCTCATTCAGTGTCATGTAAGCTCTAAAAAGAGCTTTTTGGTGATGGGAGGCCCTAAAAAGGGCTTTTGGGTTGTGGGTGGACATTCAAACTCTCTTGAAATAGTCCAGAATACTTGACTGCCTGGCCGACTCGGCCTCCTTTAGTGATTCTGCCTCCACCTCCATCAAAGCTTCCACAAGACCACTGCACCCCTTCATCACTGCGAAAGCCTTCATCTCGGCCAGCTTTTCAGCAAAATCTCTGAAGTTCTGGATGCTGGTAGGGTACGGCGGCTCTCCAGCATCCTCTCCATCACTCTCCTCTTCCTCTTGTTTAATGGCCGTGTAGATGAGTAGCGGATTCTCCTTCTCCCCAAGGGCGTTGTCGCACTCCATCACTGTAACCCGCTCTTTCGAACATTTGCAGGTGGCACAGATCTCAGGAACCTCCTCCTTCCACCCGTCGACGGTGTTGGTGTCCACGCCTTCACTCTCTGCATTCATATTTCCGAACACGATGTTATGTCTCCTTTGAAATGACTCCAGCCAGCCGTTGGAAGCCTTGAAATCATGGTTGTCCAGTTGCTTCGCGATTTCTAGGGCCTTCCGTTGAAGTAGTGGACCAGACACCGGAAACATTCTTGCTGTAGAATCTTTATACCATTCATAAAGGAGGTCATTCATCTCCTCGTTCCCCGTCTTTTGTGACTTCTTCTTCCGACCAAGAGGGATGTTACTCTCATAGTTGTCCAACCACCTCCTCTTGCTCTTAATGATGCTCAGCACTTGTGTCTTTCCGCAGCGAAGCCCGCGACTACCAAGCGCCTCAACGATTGCTCGGCTGCTCATGTTCAGCTGGTCGTGCATCTTGATGACTTCCAGCTTCATCTCAAGTGATAGCATGTTGCGAGAAGGAAAGCGATAAGGATTGCAGTAATTTGCGTTAGCAGCCATTGACAGTGAAAAGTTGAAGAAAGGGGAAATAGGAGTTTGGGAGTCCATGTACGTCCAGCCGTAAATGGAGATATAAAGCTGTAAAGCTTTTTTATTCAATCTGCAGATACAGATAAAAATAACAATAACAGATTTAGTACATTTAGTAGATTTAGCACATGTTACACAAGAATGCAAGATATAATAAATACAAAATATCTGAATAAATTTAAAGACATTTTGCTTTTGTACTATAAGACTGTCAATCTTGACCTCGTTCTTAAGTTATATACAAAATTCATAGTAACCAATGGCTACAAAACCTTTTGCATTTTCTAATATGCACTACTTTGATAAACTCATATTTACAGAGCTTTCTCAAACTGACTTGACTTTCCTTCAAACAGATTCGCCTACTGCCAATTTGCAAAAAACAAAATAGGCCTAACTGTAAATATCTCAATCTTGCATCCATACACAAGCTTAATTATTCACATCTATCTGCATGGAATAAATTACTGCCAATTATAATGTTAGGAGGGATACACTCTCATCAGCAGCTGTGCAGGAATGCCTAGGATACGCTTGAATAGGTGGGTCTGTGCACGGTATTGTGCTCAGTCTGCCGTGAATCCCGTGAGAAAGTGCATATGTCTAGACTTATAAGAATAGGTGGGTCTGTGCACGGTATTGTGCTCAGTCTGCCGTGAATCCCGTGAGAAAGTGCGTATGTCTAGACTTATAAGTTCTCGTTTTAATGCAAAATACTCCGAAAAAGATAAGAAAATTGATACGATACAGGTAAGGTAACAAACATATCGACTTTTAAATAATGACCTTTATTTGGACATTTGATGAATATTTACTTCCTGTTTGGTATGTTTTAGTAGGGTATCTCCACGCCAGATCTCCGGCCGGAGTTACGGGTAAAAAAATCTTGGTAAAATTACAAGCACTGTAGTCTGTACACAGAAAGATGTATATGGGACTGGACTACCCTAAACTCTATCCAAGCCGGATAGACTCTAGATATAATTTACCAGATATTAGTAGGCGGTTTCCCGGCAAAATTTGTATCATCACGTACAGTTAACCTTAACACTCACTTTTTTTGTCGGGAATAATTGTACGGCAACTGACGGGTAAACTGATAAACTAGAATTCTGACGGCTTGATTACTGGATAGATGAAAAACAGCGACTACAGTGACAAACTTGACCTATGGTAGCTTTGAAGTCCAAAAAATCTTCGCACCGCGAAACAGACAGCAAAACTTGATCACTGATGATTTGAACTTGACTTGAAAACGGCAGGCGACTCTAAGACGTTGGTTGGTAAATCACAGCTGACGACAGAAAATATGCAGACTTGATGAACGATAGAATGCAAGTGAGTATGAACGCCATTCTCCGGATTTATAAGGTATCTACGGAAGCCCATTAGTACGTGCCACCATACGAAATAAAATTTAAGAGGAATTATCTGGCGGCCGCCAGTTAATTATCTGGCGGCCGCCAGATAATTAGAGGTCTATAACAGCTGCATAATGGTAGGATACTGGAAGCACTGGCGTACTGATGGGGGGGGGGGGGGGGGGGGGTGGGGCACTTTTGCCCACAGTCAGAGGCGGCATTCTTGGTTGGGAGGGGGGACACTGTGCCCCCACTTTTTCAGGTTCCCCTAAAGTGCCCCCTTATCCTTTGTACATGTCCTTTTTCCCCGGCAAGCAAGCACTATAATTATAAGGGCTCTCAGATGCCTTGAATTATAGAGGTGCATCGTGGAGAAAGAAAAAAGTAGGCACTTATCAGAAGGCAAAAGGACATGTACATGTAAAAAGTGGAGGCACAGTGTCCCCCCCCCCCCCAACCAAGAATGCCGCTTCTGACTGTGGGCAAACGTGCGAAATTTCATTTCGCGGGACAACTGCCCCCCCCCCCCATCAGTACGCCAGTGCTTCCAGTATCCTTCCATGAAAATATATAAATTCCTACCATTAAAAATTATCAGAAGGGAAAAGGCCCGCCCCCCCCCCCCATTCCCCCCACTCAGAGGTCGGAATGACCGCATGCGTGTTGCCAAAATGTCCGGTAAAGAGGTACTTTTCGTGCGACAAAGTCCGGCCCGAGAATTGTAAAAAAAAAAGAAGGTGTATTTGACTTTTCACCCGGAGATTTCTTTAAAAAGGGGGTGTTTTTTTTCCTCTCATCTCTTTGGACTCCTGAGAAATTATTCCAAATTTAGGAGGGTACATTGAGCATTTTTCCTGATTTAGGGCAGGAAAAGCCCGCGAAATGCCCACAGAAACATTGGCAGTCCTCAGATAGGGGTGCTTTCAAAAAGAGGGAACGAGCATATGCGTACCCTAAATAACATTGAGTGGGGGGCCGGGGAAAAAGGACATGTACAAAGGATAAGGGGCACTTTAGGGGAACCTGAAAAAGTGGGGGCACAGTGTCCCCCCTCCCAACCAAGAATGTCGCCTCTGACTGTGGGCAAAAGTGCCCCACCCCCCCCCTCCCCCATCAGTACGCCAGTGCTTCCAGTATCCTACCATTATGCAGCTGTTATAGACCTCTAATTATCTGGCGGCCGCCAGATAATTAACTGGCTGCCGTCAGTTAATTATCTGGCGGCCGCCAGTCAATTATCTGGCGGCCGCCAGATAATTCCTCTTAAATTTTATTTCGTATGGTGGCACTAATGGGCTTTCGTAGTTATCAGTCGAGCGAAAACTTTTTTTCATAGGTTTTTATTTTCTTCTCTCATAAAGAAAATTGTACATAATTTATAACATTGTATACTAAATAACAAAATAATCTTCACACAATATTTTTAACACGCATGCGGTCATTCCGACCACGGAGTGGGGGGGGGGGGGCTGGAATTTCCTTCAGAGAAAAAAGAAGGGTTATGATAAAAAATAAAAAAAAGATAAATGATAAAAATAAAAAGAGAAAGAGCTAGAGAACACCTACTACTACAAAACACACACCAACATAGAACGAACAAACAAACAAAAGAAAAAGAAGAAGAAAAGAAGAGGGAGAAAAAAAAGGGGGAAAAAAAATTGCACGATTAAAGAAAAGAGGAGGGTCTAAATGTTTCATATTGAGAAAAATTAAAAACAGAAAACATTCAATATTCTAAACTTTCCAAAGCTTCCCATTTCCTTAAATGAACTGAAAGTGTGTCTCTTTCCAATGAAAGTTTTTTCTCTCCATTTCTATTTTCCAATAATCTATATTCTATTTCTTTTGCTTTTGGAGGGTTTCCATTCTCTCTTCTGTGGAAAATCATAAATTTAATCAAAATCAAAATGTGGTTCAATAATTGCTCTGTTTTTAAAGTACTGTCATCTATTCCTATGTGAATTTTTTTCCAGGATAATTTCTTCAGAATTGGTAAAATAAGTCTATCTGCACATTTCCCCTAAACTTCCTTTATTTTATTACATTCAAAGAATACATGTTGATAAGTTTCTTTAAAATTTGTGCAAAATGAGCACAACCCATTTTCATGAAACCTGAATCTATGTAAATGATGATTTGTATATAAAATCTTATGCAACAGTTTGAACTGAAATTCTCGCAGTTTACTACTTAAGGTACACATCCTTGGTTAAACAAATATCTTTTCTACTTCTCTTCTTGAAAGCCGATCGATAACTTGAAATCTAACAACGCAAGTTTCTTTTTCGGTGCTTAAAAATATATACACACTCGGAACACACACACACACACACACACACACACACGCACACACGCACAAGCTCCCATGTACACAAAATCCCCACATGAACACTAATACTCATAAATGGCTATATTACTGACACCTGTTTCCTGAACTGTCTATAACTCTATACGAAAGCAAATTAAATCTAAACTATTTACAAAACAGAAACCATAATAAGCACAGCACTCCCTATAACAATTCTATCTTTTAATTTGCCGTCTCCCTAACAGTATTCCCATATCTGTATTCCATTTTCTTGATACATACTGGGTAAAAAATAAATAATAATAATAATAATAATAATTGGGGGGGGGGGGGGGGGTGGTGGTGAAGAAGCAAACGCACCACCATGACATATGACATATTGTTAAAGGTAATACAAAGTTTTGGGAAATTTTGAAAATTGGGTGGATAATGATTCTTTACAAATTTGATATATTTCGATGCCCCTGTGGATGTATTGTAAGCACTAGAAAATTTAGCCCTTAAAATACTTCTGCTTTCGAGAAAAATTGAATATAAAAGTTTACCGGTGCTCCCAGTAAATTTTAATAAATTTCAAATAGCGCCGCGCCTAGGGCCGTCAGGCACGTAGCCAGAGTTTGATGTTTTTTTTTTTTTTTTTTTTTTTTTTTTTTTGGGGGGGGGGGGGCACATACATGTAATCGATCGAGGTAAAAAAAAGGGGTCTACAAAATTTCAACCGATCCTGGAAATTTTAGGGGGGCACGTGCCCCCCCCCTCCCCCCCGTGCCCCCCCCCCCCCCCTCCCCGTGGCTACGCGCCTGACGGCCGTACAATGGGAGCTGCGACCATGAAATATCAGAATATGTAGTTGTGATATATAATTTCCAAAGGCTAATAGCTAGTCGGTCGATTTTAGTCAAGACACATTGGTTTATAGCTGAATTAATATCTTGACCTTGAGAGGGAGCTATACAACATAAATAGTTCATTATTTACAATTTCATAACTTTAGACTCGATTTCAATCGCGACAACGATCCTTGAATATTGTAGGATCGCATATGCTTACATTATGTCCATTTGAACCAAATTCATGAACCCATACCAAAACTTTGTATTACCTTTAAAGTGACATTGTTGAAGGTTGATGAAAAAAAATGCTTAATTTTTGTATAAAATGTTACTTATTATATTCCTTCTACTGCACTAACCCTCTGACATGCAAAAAATCCTGTAAAAATTCTCAAACCACGAAGATATCTATGGTTTTCTATGAAGGAGTCACTGTGAAACACCCTCTAACAGTGATTAACAGTTCTCCCAACCATTTTTGAATCTTCCCAACCGTTTCCCATGAAAAACAGACATAAAACGGGTTATTAAAAAGCTGTCAACACTTAAATGTCTGGAATGGTATGTAGAGCCAATTTATTGCTTTGTGACGATTAACATTTACCTACAATTTTATTAAATTGTAATAATATAGTTGGGAGAACTAAGGAATCGACCAGATCAGTTTTTCCTAATTTGTATCATTAATAATGGTCCGTTTTCACTCAAATTTTCAGATTATCTTTAATTGTACATCTAGCATTGAAGTCACTATCTTAGCACCAATATCTCTAATCTGAACAATGTTACCAAGTCCCTTTAAGTGAGGAAGAAAGAAAGATAATATTCGGTTATGTTTAACTTGTTATGGGTACAGATTTACCCCATTTCTTTTTCTATTCATATCCCATTTCCTGTGTCTACATATCTCTCTTTCTGTTTTATGTCACACTATTTTCGGTTCTCTCTCTACCCAACCAACCCCCGCCCCCCTCTCTCTCTCCATCTCTCTCTCTCTCTCTCTACATCTCTCTCTCTCTCTCTCTCTCTCTCTCTATATATATATATATCTCTCTCTCTCCCTCCCTTCCATCTCTCTATCTCTGTCGCTCTCACAAAATACTTCTCTATAGCACTACACATAGAAAACCATTTCAAATAAATAATTTTATTAAGAATAGTTCTTTTTATTTGAACATTATTTGTACATATCATACACCGTACTTTACACAAATACTTTACACAATATTTTACATATGTACCGAGAAATATAAACATCATTACATTACGTAAATATTTGGTATCATTGTCTGGGATAGGCCTATCCATTCGTCAAGCTGGCTACATTTACGTTTTTGATAATTCCGTAAAAGAAGAGGTCAAGGGGAGCTGAGAATTGACCTTCCATATGGTATCATCTTCACAAAAACCGATCATTTTGAAAGAATGAAATAGCACCTTTAATCACCTCATTCCCTTCACCCCATCCCCACATCCCTAGCTCCAGAGCATATTATGAGTAATAAAGGAAACATTAAACAAGCAAGCGAACAAAAACAAACATGTGGTTTTTGATGAGCTGTTTTGGATCTATCATTTCTACAACAATGGGAATATCTTAGAGAATACCACAATACCAGCTAGCCCACGCCACGCCCGTTGGTAGTTCCTCCACCTCACTTCCACACCCCTAGTTCCAGAGCGTGGGCGTAAAACAAATACATAGATAAGGGACCAAGCAAACGTCATAGCTTGTCTTGGATGCATGAGATAGCATCTTCTTTCATGTCGATACCAATGGGAATAGTTATCTTTAAGGACACCCATGCCTACTACCCCATGCCACGCCCCTTGGTAATTCCTCCACCTCACTTCCACCTGGGGGATTGAAGGGGCCTGCTGCCACACTTTCTAGCTCCAATGCATGGGTATAAAAACCCCAAGAACTAAAAAAAAATCATATATTGTCTTGGATGAATGTGATAGCGTCTTCTATCATCTCGATACCGATCGGTATATTTTGAAGGACACCCATACCAGCTATCCCATGCCACGCCCCTTGGTAGTTCTTCCAATGCACCTCCACACCGCCTTGCTCCAGAGCATGGGTGTAGAAGATGCCATCATCTCGGAGTATATCTTGGTCTGCAGTTGCGATGAAGGCCTTTGGAAGACCACTCGTGTCCTCCCGGAATAGAGGAGACATCCCGGAGTCGAGGAAGAAGTCCTGGATCTCGGACCAGTATGTCTCGTTACCGGGTTCGAATGCTTCTTGGGGCTCGTAGGTGAAGTCTGGAGTCTGGTATGGAGCCGGAACTGGTAACAATGATGATAACAACGACGATGGCGAGAATGGCGAGGATGACGACGAGGAAACGAGTGTCGGTTTCGGGATCGACTCGGAGAGAGAATTGAACAGATACGATGACTCAGGGTCGGTAAATTGCTGAGTAAAAGATGCATTCGCAAGTTTTTCGTGGATGATGTCGTGATCGAATGCCCTTAGAAAGCGATGTGATCTTTTGAAGTCGGCGCTCATGTGCATGTTCCTCATCACCTTTATCTCGAACTCAGCATCGAGTCTTTGGAAGAGGTTGTAGGCCACAAAGCCCACCACCTTGCTTCGTGATAGACCAATGTTCCCATAGGTGTGGTCGTAGAGCTGGTAGGAAGGGGTGTAGAAGTCCATCGCTTGGAGCCAGGGGTAGAAAAGGACTTGGAGCTTGAGGTCGGGTACGCTGGGGTCGTCGTGGATTTGCTGGGTGACGACGGCTGCGAGATGACCACCGGCGCTGTCACCAGCTACGGTAATGCGATGGGGGTCGATGCCGAACTCACAGGCGTGCTGCAAGAGATATTTGGTTGCTATGACGCCATCATCGGGACCAGCTGGGAGAGGATGCTCGGGAGCAAGCCGATACCTGCATAGAAGAAAAATGTTTGAAGAATGATGACGTGACCAAATAGATGGGGGTGGGTCGGCTTCCTCTCCGAAAAAATGAATATTTAGATTTGACCGCGGAATTGTACGCTGTCCAGTATATTTAGCAACACTCTCTGTTGGCATACGTATATATTTGTTTATACCTTCCTCAATTTGACAAAACATCGGTTACAGTAGACCAAATATCAAGAGAAAATAAATATAGGCTTATAATGAGAGAGGGAGAGAGAGAGAGAGAGAGAGAGAGAGAAAAGAGAGAGAGAGAGAGAGATAGAGAGAGAGAGAGAGGGGGGGGGGGGGAGGATTACTACGAACAATTACAAGTCTATACTTACTCAACTGATACGAGTACCATGTTCAGGCTTTCAGCTAAATGTTTAGTCAGCGCACCATGAAGCTCTGTAGAGAACAAGAAATAAAACACAATTAAAGTGGTAAATTATGAATTTCGAGAAATTTGAAAGTTGAAAAGAAAGAGAGGGAAGACGAATAAGAAAGAATCTACGTTCTGTATGTCTGTCTTTTTATTTCTCTCTGTGTCTAGCTGTCTCTCTTTCTCTTCCCCCATTTTCGTGCGATTCGATTAGGGGACACCTACCCAGGTGCCTCACGGAGCTTCGTTCATGACACTTCTTATATCTACGTCTTTGCGAAAGCAAGGAGTGTAAAACAGAATTGTTCATCTCTTAAAATCAACTTACTGGTGCTGCCTAGTGCGTAGCCGCCTCCGTGGAAGTAAACCAAGGCAGGGATAAGTGCGTTTGGGCGGTGAACGGGCTCGTAGATGAGAACACGGATGCCGTCAAAATGGGCGTACCTTGCGGTGAGGTTCGAACCTAGGACCTGCTCATCGGGTTCAGGGAGCCCTATCTCTATCATGGTACGTAGAGCACGAACATGAAGTTGAGGATCAGATGGCTTGAGATAGAGAGTCAACGCAGTCTGGAATAAAGGGCAAGAACATCAATAAATAAGCAACAGTTCAAAAACAGTTTTTTTTTATTTTATTTTTTTTACTTACCAGTAAAATGAAGTATGCAATATTGACATTTGATTAAAGATGGAGTTCAAAAAGGCCTTCAAGATGTACCATTTAGAATCCTGATTTCCAAGTTTGATTAAGGGTCGTTGAAAAAAAGCTACCATTATTTTTCATTTAGGATATCGATATTGACGGTTTTCAAGCATCCCCCACTTTTGAAATTACCGGATTATTGTATTGATGTTTGTGTATATATATATTTTGTAATGGTCAATAAATGAAATTAAATGAAATGGAAAAAATGGATCAGATTGCGAGATTAAAGATGATAGAAAAGAGATAACTGATTAGAATAACCATGGTACATGTATAAACAAATATAGAGAAAAACAAATAATAGTACAAACAGCACATTTTAAAGAATAAGTGACAAAACTTGAAGAGCAAAAGAGAAGACTCACCACGATATCTCCAGTTTTGAGTCCAGCGACAAGGAGTCTAAAACACCAGGGAGAGGCTAGATCAGTTGGTATAGGGGTGTGAAGGAGGTACCCTACAAACACCGCTACCAGTACCCCTGCACCGATACCAAAATTCTTCATCATGAACGATGAGGAAGATGAAATTCGATGATGTTCTTTCACCGGCTCTAGCAACAGATGCGCTCACTTATAATTATAGTTTACTGTTTGTCTTTTTGTCTTTCCACTTTTCAGAAACTACTTAAATTGAATGATCTGGTGATTTGTGTCAGTCTCAGAATAAAGATGATTTCGATGTAGATTCTTTAGATTCTTTTCTGTCACCAGTGACAACTAAAGCATCGGAAATTGGCCAAAGGTTTAACATAAAGAATCATATATTTTGGAAAGCCTACCAACTAGTAAAGTGCCAACTGACGGATACAAGAACCCATACAACTGACCGAATCTAATTCCGACCAGGTCTGAAGAATAAGTATATGAAAAAAATTGATGTAATTTTCTATAGAAAACCACAAAGTCTATTAGTTTGGAACTTCCTAAAGTGGGAAAGCTGGAGATGTAATATCAGAGATACAACTATACTGGCTCTACCTCCTTTACAAGGGAGAAACGATAGCCGCTAAAGTTTTGAGATGATTGGAAGAAGAAGCATCTACAACGGGTGTATTTATAGAGACCAGTCCTTTGGGTAAACTTATTTTGGGGTTGCTTGCTTATTTTGGGTTGCTTGCTTATCTGCGGCTACATGGATAATCACCCGATCGCAAATACCGTCCGGATTAACTTCAATTTTGTGGATAAAAATAACCACTGGGTAGATGTGCATAGTAACGCTATCTTTATAATACGACAGATAGATGTCACAGCGGTTATAGTTATGTCAAAATAGATGAAATTAAACAGGCTTCAGTTTGATCTACTTTTTATTTGCATTATTGAAGTTCTTACGGTATATTTCTTTATTCTCAGGTGATAAAATAAGGATGGGGACTCTCTAGCATGTATCTTAAGTACACATGGAATACAACAGGAAAATGGGGCATCGTCCCCCTTTGTACTAAGGCTTCAAATTTAGACCCCCAAAATATGCCGAATCATCGCACCTTTTTGTTTTATAAAAAAGATGCAGGCGATATCAGATGACCTGTTTTTGTTTGATTTATCTTTCCTTGCGGTTTATTTCACGGCACCCCCAAATAAATTTCTCTGATTGTCAGAGAATTCTCAGATTTGTGATTTTGGAAACACATGTTAAAGGTAATACAAAGTTTTGGTATGGGGTCATGCAATTGGTTCAAATGAACATATTGGAAGCATATACGATCCTACAATATTCAATGATCTTTGTCGCCGTTGAAATCGAGTCTAAAGTGATGAAATTGTGAATAATAAACTCTTTAAGTTGTAGCTCCCTCTCAAGATTGATATTACTTTAGCTTCAAAACACTAATGTTTCTTAACTAAAATCGACTGATTTTCTTTTCTCATTTGGAAATTATATCATATCAGAACTACATATTCCGAGATTTTCATGGTCGCAGCTACCATTGTATAGCCGTAGGCGCTATTTGAATTTTAATTTCTCGAAATCCTTAGAGTTTTCGAGCCCAATTTTTTCGAAGTTGCTTATTCTAACACTAGGTTTCACAGTGGTAATGCAAACTTATATCGTCATAATTCAATCCTGTTGAAATATTACCAAAACTTTGTATTACCTTTAAACATAAAAAGCAGTTTAATAATTGATAATAAAGGACGGTCACTGACTTCCGCAACTGGACATGGTGGAGGTGTGACAAAACAAACAGATGCCACAGACCACTATAGCGCTTTCTGTAGAGGTGTCGTGGTCGAGTGGATATGTCACCGGACTGTGGATCACAAGGTCCGCGGTTCAAGTCCCGCCGCGGCACTAATGTCCTTTGGCAAGACATTGATCTACATTTGCCACTCTCCACCCAGGTGTTAAAATGGGTACCCGGTAGGATGCGAAAGCTAATGTGGTTTGATTAGCAAGTGGCGCTTGTAAAATGGCGACTGGCTGGAATGCTCCCCAGGGAGTGGAGAATGTGCACACCTTGTGTGCGGGTAAGCCTGAATCCGATGACCGGGGTAATAATATGTTCCGCGCCTAGAAACGTAGTATTAGGCGCATTATAAATGTGAGCTATTATTATTATTATTTCTGAAAATCTCATCGGATGTTGGTTAACTTGGATTTTCCCAGTTTAAAGATGGAAAAGGGAATGATAAAAAAAGAATATACAAAAGACACAATTCAGGCAATATGCAATCTGTCTTTTCTTGACAGCGAGCATACAAACAAACAAAACACCAACAAAATCAATCAATCAATCTTGCAACCAACCAACCAAGCAATACATACGCGAATGAATGAATCAATCAACCAACCAACCAATCAAATAATCAATCAATCCACGAGTGAATAAATGAATAAATGAATTTTCACGAAGTGACGGTAGTGAGGAAAATCGGCACGCAAATTGTGTGCGATTTTCATTCACTACCGTCACTTCGTGAAAATAGGGACGAATTATTTATTAATTCATTCAATCAACGCTTTTTTCGTCGCATCTTTCGTAAAGGAAGTGTTTTTTAAAAATGTTTTTTGAAAGAGAAACAAATTTAAGCAGTTAAATCCAGGAAAGATAAAAAAAAAATGTGTCAGATTAATGGACTCCTCGGAAAATTATAATAATCCGAACGACAAATAAAACATATATCTTGCTGTATATGACGTCATAACTCCCACATTCTGTGAATCGCTGCCACGGGTATTGTTTGTGAATAATAACTCATCGTTTACGGAATAGATACTAAAAAATACAACTTCATTTACGACATGTCCAATATTGGGAGAGATAGCCTGCAAATATATTATTACGCAGAATTAATGTAAACAAAGGCAAGAATAATATGGAAATAGTCAATCACCTTTTATTTCTTCTCAAAACATGGCACGTGAAATATTTTCATGTTTCCAGTTACTTACGTAGTCGAATGTTGGCAATGTGTGTAAGAGAGAGAAAGAATTGAAGGAGAAGAGAGAAAGAGAAAGAGGGAGAGAGAGAGAGTGAGAGAGGGGGATAGGGATAGAGGAGAGAGGAATAAAGAAAGAAAGAAAGGGTAACGGAAATAGGGTCAGAGAGAGAGATTGGATTTTAAAAACAACATGAGTCAAATAAATCACTGGATACAAATCATGTTTATTTGTACAGTTCTCTAAATAGTAAGCTGTGCACTATCCATAGATTAGTTTATTTTCTCCTCTTATCAAACCAATTATAGATATTTTTAGTCTGATACAAACCCAAAATAGATACCTATCGTTAGAATATCTCACATTTCTTATCACACTGTCCACACCCCTCTGCAAATACTACTACAGAAGATAATTGCGGTCAGTGTATTTATTTTTGTCCATCGGTACGATTCAAGAAAACTTGATTTATAAAGAGAATGGCACAAATTAACCTTTCATACCGAACACGGCCCTGTTTCATAATACTTGTTATCATTAACAAGTTACAATTACTGTTATAAGCTACTGAAATAGTGGCATTTGATTGGCTGAGAGCATATTTGTCATGGAAATTTAGAATTTGTTATTGATAAGAATGTTTATGAAACAGGGCTCAGAGATACCAGGAGCCGAAGTGATTGGCCCAGACTTCGAACCAATGAGAGAGTTCTTTTCTGAGACAATAACCATAACAAATCAACTCTATAAACATGAAATAGCCCAGGGGCGGGCGGGAGGGTCGGGTTGTGTGAATGTTACATAACAACTAAATATTGCCCTGAATCGTGTTGTGTTTGAATAATAACGACAGGAGGGACGCTTAATTTTATAGGCTGTCGTGTAGTAAAGTGCTTTGATATTTCGTAAAAACCTCCCTGGCAACCTTTTAGATATGAACATTTTGTGTTTTCGATTTTATATGTCGATGATGATGAGCTGATGAGAGAGCCCAGCCCCGAACCACTAAACAAATTCATATTTCATTCTAGACTGGTCGGGGTCGTGGGTGTGGAAGTTATGTATTAAAGGGATCCGGTAACTTTGACTAAGATTCTTTAGCTCATGCTGCAATGATAATTATATATAAACCTTTAGGTCAGTCAGGAACCTTGTGACTTTTACAAGCCGATCGCCTGGCTGATTATCAAGATATTTATGATTGGAAATCGAAACCAAATTTTGCGTTTTCCTAACGGTTTTCATAACACTACAGTCTATTGGGGAAAACGAGTATGGTAAAACCGGTCACTCAAAGATTTTTACTTTTTTGAGGTACTACTTGATTATTTTGAAGCGCATTTTTTCGTAGGGTCGTGCATTTTAGATTTAACATTGTTAAACGATGCCTTTAAAAACGCCCTTAGTACTTCAATTCGATAATGGAAATGAATCTGTCATATAGCTTTAGAAATTTGAGGACAAAGTGACATTATTGTGTAACTCTTACGAATTACCTACACCTAACAAGCCTTGCTTCCAAGTAGGTTCGTTTTTAATTTCCTGTAATTAAATAATTTCGCATTACAAGACTACAAAAAAAAACAATTTCAATTATATTTATATGCCAGTTTTCTGTTATATCATTATGTAAATTATTGTCATTATATTGTCATTGTTTATAATGTGTGGAAAATCAAATAAATTCGCTCTGCATAGAGCGACTGCTACTACTACTACTACTAAAAAAAAAAAACATTTGCCAGGGACACATAGCTTCCATCGGAAGAGCACCGGAGGTGGTATAGTGTTTATACAATAGAACACTCAATACCCTAACACCAGTATTACACTACAGTCCAAAGTACAATTTGGGACAAAGATTTGTCGAAAATAGCCTGACAGAATATTCTCTCCACTTTCTTTCAACCAAACCCTGCTCTAGATTTACCAAACACCACATAATTATCGATCCATAATGCATCATCACTGAATATGTTTTATTCTCGCTCTCTGATATTTACTATATGCGACAAAGTATAATTGAAAACCATCGGAGGTATGGGAATGCCCTTCTTTTGACACTGAAATATTCCGCCTCCGTGAGATTCTCCCGTTGTATTTATTACATGACTGTATAACTTTTTGAAATTGAAAACAAATTCTCTGTTCGTGCATGGACCCCCTACAAATGAATAAAGAATCTCAAGCCAAATAATTTCAAACTCATAATGAAAATTATATCAATTGAAAGGTTTTTATCAAATAATATTGGTCAAAAACTTAGAAATCGTGATTGTTTTAAATCTTTTAAATTTTGAGCCCAAAATGACACTTTCAGTAAAACAAATGCGCATGGCATCCACCCCTTATCTTATTCCTTGGTATTTTTACAAGAGGTTTAGCATTGATGCCATGCATTACCCTAAATGCTGTCCAAAGTTTTAAAAGAATCATGTCTTGGCTGGTTTACTTGTGTGAATAAAAGGAAATACAATCTTCGCAATGATGTTACTTTTATTTACGGACAGTTCCAGGTGGTTTTCTACAGATCTCCACTCAGCATAATTATATGACCTAACTATAAGACTATTATTATTATAAGACTGGATTTGTAAATAAATTGCGATAGCCTTACATATTGACTTTCAAAAACAGAAATTTCATATCTAAATGATCAGATGATGTTCATGATGGTATAATGGAAATTATGTCGAAAGCTCAATGTATTTCTTGAAAAAGCCATTCTTGGCTAGTCTAGGGATTGGTTTATTGCTTTCTGTTTTTTACTGACGAAGTTGTAGACCATGCTGCCATTTAACAATTATGCGTATGAAAAAGGAAATGAACTGAAAATGAATTGAACGGATGCAAAGAAAATCGAAAGTAAATTAGCACTGAAGTTATGTTATTATAATCCTATCCGGACACCTAAACCTGGACATCCACCCCAGATGACCAACCTCTAGGACAACTACCCCTAGGGCAACCACCCTCTAGGACAAATACCCCAAGACAACTACCCCCTAGGACAACTATCCCCAGATAACTACCCCTAGGACAACTACCCTCGGACAACTACCCCCAGACAACTACCCCTAGGATAGTTGTCCGGGGGTAGTTGTCGTAGAGGATGTTTGTCGTAGGGGGTAGATGTCTGGGAGTAGTAATCTGGGGGTAGTTGTCCCAGGTGGTAGTTGTCGGGGGGGGGGGGGGTGGGTAGTTGTCCTGGAGGGTGGTTGTCCTAGGGGGTGGTTGTCCAAGAGGGTGTTTATCCTAGGAGTGGTTATCCTAGGGGTGGTTGCCCAGGGGGTAAGTGTCTTAGAACCAATTATAAGTATTCAGCAAGGGTATAGGCTAGTTTCATGATGATCAAAAAATGTTCGAAATACCAATTTTCGTCAATGATTCAATTAACTACCTACATAAATATACAAATTTGTCCATAGTTCTATACGTTCGGTTCAATTTCTTCTAACTGGATTTCGACGGCATGTTCATGTTGTGCAGACGAAGATCGAGTTGCATCCTCAAACGTTGAACCATTCTCCGAATTCTTGTTGGAGTCGTTGCCATGATACCCTTCATTCAAATATCCATGATGTGAGCCTTTGTCCACCATAATATCTTCATTTTTGTTCGCTTCGGTAGATCCACTGCCATTGTTAGATTGAATAATATCTCCTTGTGTGTTTTGCAGTGTACGGGAGGTCTTCGGCGACGCCGTTGGCACATCATCTGGGTTTTGTGCGGTCGTGTGGAGGGCGTCCTTCTTCGGTTTCCGCAGATGGAAACTCTTTGGGCAGAGAAGCTTGTAGACAAACGGTCTGAAAGCCTGCTGGTTTAGTGCATAAATCACAGGATTTATACACGTGTTTAGATAAACAATTAATAGTGAAGAATAAAACAAGACATAGCCCACACGCGCGCTCACTTGCGTGTGCCCGCCAACCGCTATCCAGATAAAAATCGCAAAGAAATACCCATAATTCAATATGAATGTAAAGGTCACTCTGAATATCGATCGGAAGACCGTAATTCGCTGCTTCCATCTCCGCTCCTGTTCCTCCCCATGTAATTGCTTGGTTGTGGGGTTAAACAAAATCACCTTTAAGATGGCGCTGTACATCAACAGGAGAGCGATTACAGGAATTATATATGTGATTGTGAAGAAGATGATCATGGCGCTTCTTTGAGCTGGAACCCGGTAACTTTCGAACAGATGCTGATCCCCACCACCGATAAATACGGGGAGCATGCACAGGCCTGCAACTTGAGATCATAAAAAAGAAGAAGAAGAGTGTACCGATTACCTGAAAATATCATTTGTGCACAGCTAGAATCCGTAAATTTAACCTTAAAAAACATTACCTGGCATTCTATATTTATTATGAAAAAAATAAGGGATAAAACAAAATATAGGGCACGGAACCAAAGTCCGACTAGGGTTCCCGTGCGGGCCTGCTCAACAAGTTATTTTATGTTAACTGAGATTATAATTAAACTGCAATATTTTTTTTGTTTAAGTAAAATTTTATATTTAAGGCTTTACAGTTTAGCGATATAGAGCCCCCTTACTTTAAGAGCAAAACATGCTTTGGTGAATGGCACACTTTACAGAAGCTAAAGGTTTGCATCAGTAATTAAATATTCATGATGAATATTGCCTAAGTAGACATTCATTTTCATAGCAGGGGAAGCACGCCTAACACAATTGATTGAATTTTAATAGAGCTTTATGAGCAAGAGATCAATAGTCCGTTCAGACTAGAAGGTATATTTAACGAAATTCGTATGAAGAAACGTCGCATATAAAGGAATATGGGGCTCGATTATTTTAGATAGTTGCTTCTTTTCGTTTGAATCAGCATTTTATGAAGCATGTCATCTGATTATCTAGATCAGCCACTTCGCTTGTTTGTACACCGAGGATTTTGTTTGCAATAGTAGTTTGCTCCTCATTGCTTATTCAAACAAATAGGCGAAATTGATCGTTCTTTCATCTATTTTTCTCGTGGATGACGAAATAATATCTCCTACTAATGGGACAGTCAAGGGGAAGTTTTCTAGTTAATTAAATTCATCGCGCTTTGCCTAATGGAAGTGTTAATGATGATAGTCACATTCGTATAGCGCCTACTATGTTTCTAAGTGCATTACATTGCAATTAGTATTACCTCGGGCGTTAGCTAATGCCCACGCTCCGATCTCTGCATGGGTATGTTTCCGGCAAGGCACTATTTTTCAAGCGCACACCTGCCTATTCATCCACATTATCGTTTGCATTCTACCGAGTAACCGTTTAAAACCTGGGTGGAGAGTGGCAAATGTAGATCAATGCCTTGCCGAATGACATTAGTGCCGCAGTGGGACTCGAACCGCGGACCATGTGATCCACAGTCCGGTGACAATGTCCGCTAGACTACGACACCTCTGGAAGCTCAGCTCTACGTTGAGTTTTCCATACGATCCAACTTCGGGAAACACAACATTAATTTTCAGTAAAATGGTAGTTTGTAATAAGCTCATAGGCTCATGAAAAAGAAGAATTATAAGCGAAGAGATGAAAAATATCTTCTCCTCGGCGGGACTTACTTAACCAAACCAGCCAGTTGAGAATAATTGCCCGTTTCTTCGTTCGATGGGACCTTGATCGGAGTGGATGAACTATTGCGAGGTATCTATCAAATCCGAGTAGTACCAGGATGGCGAAAGAAGCTACAGACACGAACTGAGAGGGAGGGGGGAAACAAAAATCATAATTACGCTTATTTACCTCCATGCAGAGGCAGGGCATGGGGCAAATGGGGAAGGGGCGGCTCGTGCTGCCGTGAACGAGGGAAGAGAGAGAGGTAAGGAGAGATGGGGAAGGATCAATGGGACCCCTTCAACACTTTCCTTTCTTGTTGATTCATACTTCACCCCACGGAGTAAGACCGATGACCCTAGGCCTATAATGCAAGTGCCCCCATGGTTAGGACCATACTCTAAGTCCATGCAGGTACGGGTGACTTCTCCCTAGACTATCATCAGGACAATAAGTGAAACCCCAGTTCTATGACCACCCCTCCTGTACATAGGACAACTACCAATGTAGGACAACTACTCTCTAGGACAATAATTATCCATGATAAAATGGCTCCCTTTAAACGCTTCTCTTTACCAATAGTCCTTGGACAACTTCCTATGGGGTGAGACGGCTGCCGGAATATTGGTGATATTAAAACTCGGGGGGGGGGGGGCAGCCCCTCCTAGATCTTACACCCATGTCATGATTGTATATGATAAACAAGAACGGACATAAGTGCTTTATGATGTTATACTTTGTAAAGGATACTTACAATTTGGACAAAGAATATTGCCTTCGCGGCTGAGTCACTTCTGATTATCTCTACTTGGAAGGCGACTTGGCCGATGATAACTACGTTACCCCCGCTGACGATGAGGAGGAAAAGAACACCAAGACATGCCATGTTAGCGATGAAGATGTTGGGTACGGTCCTCATCTGTCGACCGTTCGTAAAGATGATAACGAGGAGGACGATGTTGGTGAAGAGACCCCAGATGATGAGGACGATGTCTACGATGACGAACACCAAGGCGGCGGTGGTAAGGAAATCGCAGTCTTCGGGAGCGATAACAGTTACCATGGCATTCACGCACGTTATGTTCGTCATAGCTGTCGTCACCGATGTCATCATTTCCGTCATTATCGGCGTCAACTTCGTTATCGTTTCTGATGTCGTTGATATTTTCGTCGACCAAAAAGACGCAGTTGAACAACACTGTGATTACTACCTTTGGTTGAAATCGAAAGCCGTCAACTTTAGGCCTAATAATTATTATCTGATCATTTTTTAGCAAATAATGAAGTCATGCAAAGTTATATATAAAAGTAAAAATCTACGCTATATCAGACTGCTACGTCATTGGTTCGGCTTTACCATTGACGGTTGTCATGAAGACCAGACGACGGATCCTCGCTTCGGTTTGTGATGATGGAATTCTTCTTGTAAATCATCTTTTGGATTTTTATCCACGTGTAGAACTTGAATCGGGCTGTATGTTGAAGATGATAACAATGCAGTATAGGGGCGGGGGAATCCGTGGATCTGAGACATCAATATTCAAAGGGGGGTATGTAGTTTACTGATTGCACGAGGAAGAGTGTTTTCCAGTCTCACTGCATGCACAGAGAACATCCCTGCTTATGATATGACCCACTTCAAAATATGACACACCGCTCGATCTCTAAATGATACACTTAAAGCCATCAGCGGTGATGTTTGCGACCGGTCCAAACCAGTTTGCAATTAAAATTAAGCATATTGAGAGAATCGAAGCATGGCCCTGCAAAAGAAAAGCGACGTTAATATCCGACGCGACAATACCTCCGTGTTCAGTGGCCTAATGAGAAATAATTAGCTAAACATCAACAAGCGTAATTCGTGTACGTATATCAGCGCAAATATCTATTTTCACTTGGCGTCAACGATTCACATGAAGAGAAACAGTTATTAGTTACAACCATGTATACGTGTTCTAGTGATAACAAATCCAGTACAGAAACAGTGTAGTCTAGATACAGTTTAATAGACCGATGCGGAATCTAGATTGCCTTTTCTGA
Source organism: Strongylocentrotus purpuratus (assembly GCF_000002235.5). NCBI lineage: Eukaryota > Metazoa > Echinodermata > Echinoidea > Camarodonta > Strongylocentrotidae > Strongylocentrotus > Strongylocentrotus purpuratus. The sequence continues at coordinate 26,499,045 of NW_022145597.1, forward strand.
ATGTCTATAAATACATCGTAATCATGTATTGTATACGGTGATCTGATTTCATATTGAACGAATCCATTCATCATTGATCTACACCGTATCGTGGAATTTCCTGCTGTTATGGGTTATTTTTATTGTTCTTTTTTGTAAGATCAGTCAAGCGAAAAACTAACCATACAACTGTACCTCTACCCATGACGCGCCCGATGCATATTGTGCTCCGTGCAACTTGAGCAAACACCCGCGCATTATGGTTTTTATAACCTTTAGCCCCAAAACTAATGCAAAAATTTCACAACGGTTGATGTTTTCGTCATTACATAGCAATTTGTTTATCTGAAATGAATATAAAAGAGATGATTATGAATTGATGTAGATGAAATCGAGATATCATATTTCACATTGGTATAATTACATTGGTCACTATTAGGAGGCCTATCATTTTAATTCCTAACTATGAATAATATAAAAACATGCATTATTAAATTGAGTGTTTTTATACAGCGCATAATCCAATAGAATATTGCTCAATGCGATTTACAAGAAAAAGTTATGCTGGTTATAAACAACAAATGAGGAAGAGAAATGGAAATAAACATTTTATTGAAGAAGTGTCTCTTTTAATTCTTCTTAAAAGAACTAGTCGAAGTTGAATTTATCATTAGTGTCATTCTATTGCTGTTGATGATATTATTATTATTATTATCATTATCATCATTATCATTATCAACATCATAATCATTGTTATTATCATCATCACCACTATAGTCATTCATGTTATAATTTCGTCATTGATTTCTTTGAAATAAAATAAGTTATTCCCAAGTTGTAACTAGATAAGTAACTGAAAATGCATGTTGCAAGATACATCTTGCAATGCATATGAAGCCGTCGCCTCCGAAATCCTCACAGAGTTTATACATGGCTCCGTTATTCCCCGTAAGCAATGGGTTTAATTTTCACACGGACGAAGGATATACAGTTAATTTTATGCAAACAAATGAAAAACATTTTTTTGGGGGGAACGATGGAGTGATTTAATATATATTTGTTTAAAAAAATGATGAAACCGAGGGGGGGGGGGGGGGGAGGTTGTGGGAACATGATTTGTTACATAATAATGATTAGGGCTATAGTTATCATCCTGATCCGATGGATGAGTCTAACACAGGAAAAAGGAAGCGATAATCTCAAATTTTGTCACCAAAATATATTTATTTCTTGATACTTACAAAACACGACTACAATCTTTTAATTTTCATACGAAATGGAAAATCATAAGGATATTTTGTATGCAGACTAACCTTTTCGTAGAAAAACATAATCACCGTCTGTCCTGCAATCATATGGCAAGTATGGAACATTCTTACAATTTTCAAACAGGTGGGATATCGCAAAACGGACACTTTGAATTTTTGTTAAAGTGAACAATTTATACATTATAATCTCCTCTGATGATCAACGCAAGATCAATTTTTGTTAATGGATTGTGTATTCAGGCAGTAACCTAGGTTTGAGTTATTCTTTTGACATGATTCTCCTTGTTATTTTCAATAAATAAAGTGTTACGAATATGCAAATGAGATGATGATTGATATGCTAATTCCAAGATGTTGCTCGAGTTGAGAATAATAAGCGGATCAAAGGTAACTAAATCGTCTTTATCGATTTTTCTTTATATATTAATATAATTCTGAGTTGAGGAAGGGCCAATGTGAGTTGATTGACAAAAGTATGTCTTTGAAAAAAAGTTGGAAGAGGGCAAGGAAGCCTCGCAATCATTAATGCTGTTCTTCCCGAGGGCCCTGCAATAATTATTACCCCCGGCAATTGCAGTTACCCATTTACACCAGGGCACCGTTGCATAACACTTACCATTGATGGTATTTTTGCCGTCAATGGCTCAACAGCCAATCAAAATCAAGGTTTCCATGGTAGTTATACTGATGATGGCAAAGTTACCTTCCTTGGTAAGTTTTGTGCAACGGGGCCCTGGGTGGAGAGTGGCAAATGTGGATTAATGTTCAGCCAAAATGTTTTGCCCTTAAAGGTACTATGTCCCATTTGCAGGCCAAAAAAATAAAACATTTAAATTCCCACTGCATTTGAAAGATAATACTAATTTAGGACTTCCCTAAAAAAGGTGGGGCTTGAAAATGTCTTTAAGTGGGAAAATAACGACTATTATTTGTCAAATCGACTTTAGGGCTATAGAGCCCAAAAGTAATAGTCTTGATTTTCAGACAATTGTACCGAACGATCATACGTTTTATGCTGCGCAAAGATTCAATCGGTTTAATCTTGGCCATCACAAGAAGTGGGTTATTGATGTAGACAAATGCTCAACTCTTTTCATGTATGTTATTACCAAAGAAGAAAAAAGCTAGTCAGTCACTCAATAGTGTCTGACAGTGAAGTCTAGCAAGTAAACGGGATTCCTTGCATAATTTGAATATGAGGACACTGCTAACGTTTGAATTTCACAGATAGGACATACATGACATATTCATAATTCCTGCAAAGTTCTACAGAATTTGAGGTTGGCTACAAAAGGGACATAGTACCTTTAAGGTGAATTCTCAACAAAAAGTTATGATTCCGTTTTAAACATTTGCCTCAATTTCATTTAACTGGAGGCAGGTCTGGTGTTCAGGTATTGCATATGAAGTGGCAATGACATCTCCAGACGTTGCATCAGAAGAACCAATCTCCGTATCCTTATCACGTGTCTTGTCGTTGCCATGGTATCCTTCATTTACAATTCCATTCGGTAAAATAACATTTTCCTCCATGTTCCCATCGAGATTCACTCCAGTTGATCCCCGACCACTGCTGGTCCGGACGACACCCTCTTGTCCGTTCTGTAGTGTTTTGGATGCCTTTGGCTCACTTGCATTGCCATTCGGTTGGGTCGCCGTGTTGAGGGCGCCCTTCTCTGGCTTCCGAAGATTACATGTCTTTGGACAGAGAAGCTTATAGACAAACGGTCGGAAGGCTTCCTGTTTCAGCGCGTATATGACAGGGTTTAAGCATGTGTTCAGGTAGAGTATCAATATGGCAGAATAGAACAAGACATTACTCACACGCGCACTGACTTGCGTGTGCCCGCCATTTATAAGCCAGAGAAATACCGCAAAGAAGTAACCATAATGCACTATGAAGGACAGAACCACTCGGGATAACGATTTCAAGACTTGAATTCGCTGCTTCCATCTGCGCGCTTGCTCTTCTCCCTGCAGTTGCTTGGTTGTGGGGTTAAACCAAATCACTTTCAAGATGGCGACGTACATCAAGACAAGTAGGATGATAGGAAGCACATAGGCGAATGTAATGAAGATAATCATTGATTTTCTTAAACCAGGGTCGCTGTAAGCTTGAAAGACATCCCGGCTTCCACCCGCAAGGAATACTGGAATCATTGTCAAACCTGCAACTGGAGATTTAAAAAAAACATGAATTGATGAACATATTGAGATTATTCAAACGGTTGTACGACATGCACTTGCTAATGCGACAATAATGCTCCGCGTTAATTTCTTATACTCATCGGATCCCAAACTTCAACTTCAAACTTCAACCATTGATCCCGCTCTATAGGCCTACTTGGCCCTAAACCTAACTTCAAACCCAAATGCAAGTGTAACCCTAACACTATAAATTAGAGAAATAAAGCCCGGAGCAATTATTGTCGCCGGATCAAATATCGGATCACACATAAAAATACGCCTATATTACCTCACTAACAGACAACCGTAAGCTGACAATTCATTCGACGTTGCATCGTCTGATCGTGGTTTGAAACGTCATCTTTCGTAGATAGTAACTCCTTCGATATTGCAGTAATCTGATAAGATTCAGAAATACTGTTTAAAGTTGTATACAGTTATCATAAAGTGTCTGAATTATGGTAGTCAGTTATCCAGAGAGATATGATGATATATCTATGCCATTAAAACTTACTTATCCAAACAAGGCAATTAGCCATCACGGCCCGCTTCTTCGTTCGATATGGTCTTGATCGGAGTGGATGAACTATCGCCAGGTATCGATCAAGCCCCAGTACAACCAGTGTAGTGAAGGAAGCTACAGACACAAACTGAAAGGAAATAAAAAATGAGTGGAGAAACTTATTTTACGATATAATCTAATAATCAACTCCCCCTCCCCTTTTTCCTTTCCCTCACCCCTCTCTCTGTGTAAAACTCTCTCACACTCTCACTATTTTCCCTTCCTTCCTCCTCTTTCTCCCTCTCTCGCTCAACCCCCTTTATCTCTCTCTCTCTCTCTCTCTCTCATCTCTCTGGTTATAAAATGAAAAGAACTGTTAACAGTGGCGGATCCAGGGGAATAAAAAGGGGGCACGTGCACCCTACCAAAAAAATATGTTAAAATCAGTCCTAAATTCGCCCAAAATGTACTGAAAAACAGGGGCGTGCCCCCCCCCCCCCCGGCCAAAACAAACAAAAAAAATATGCCAATGGCTGACCTTAAATGGTCCCCCCCTCCAACGGAGCAAAATTTCAAATAAAAAAATTTCGTGACTAAAAAAAAAAAAAAAAAAAAATGTCCTCTTACCCTCCCCCCCCCCCCGAGTCGTTGCGATATTTTTTGGACCACAAAACAAAAATATATATATGTCCTCTTTCCCACCGTGTGCCCCCCACCCCCCGGCAAGAAATTCCTGGATACGCCCCTGGTTAAGAGTGTGCCGTAACAATGTATTGTAAATAAGCTTTCCAGCTTTCATGGGTCATCGTGACAAGGTATTACTACATAATTTCTTTTCCTTCTCCATGTTATAAGACGGTGGGAGAAAAAGAGAAAGATGAGGAGGAAGAATAGGACGATGAGGAGAAGGAGGAAGAGAGAGAGATAGGGAGAGAGAAAGAGAGAGAGAGAGAGAGAGAGAGAGAGAGAGAGAAGGACAACTAATTATCCAAGCTTTTTGCATAGGACCTGATTGGAGGAGGGAGGGGAGGGAAGGGTGGAGGGGGGAGAAGGGGGTGGTTAAGCCTCTCCTTGAAGCCCCTCCCCTGTATATAACTACATCGCACATGATTGTATTCATGTAAATTCCAAACGAACACTTACGATTTGAATGAAAAATAAAGCAGAGGAGACGGATTCACTTCTGATGATCTCGGCGTGGAAGGCGATTTGGCCAAAGAGGAGGATATTACCACCGCTGACGATGACGAGGAAAAGAATACCGAGAAATGCCATGTTAGCGATGAAGATGTTGGGAATAGTCCTCATCTGCCGACCGTTCGTGAAGATGATGAGGAGGAGCAGGATGTTATTGAAGAGACCCCAGATGATGAGGATGATGCTTACGATGACGAACACCAAGGAGGAAGTGGTCATGAAGTCGCAGTCTTCGGGATCGACGACGGCCGTAAGGTAGTCCATACAGGTAACGTTCTCCCTGGACGCCGTCATCATCGTCATCGCTGACGTCGACATTTCTTTGGATGACATGGACAACGAGGACGACAACGAAAGTGGAGGCGATGTAGAAGTTTCAAACGATGCCGATGGCGATGCTGTTGCCAACACTTTGAGGATGTCACTGTAGACGAGGCAGACGACTAGGATGTCGACGTTTGGTGCGAGGGCGATTGGTGACGATCATGGTGGACATCATGTCGACAATGATAAGATAGAAGTAAATTTACCAATTTCGACAAGACATTACACGGTCCGATGTTTATCAAAATCCAGAGAACTGCAATGACATGTTAAAGTGCATATTGCTCCTATCTAAACCGAACAAGGGATTGACAATCATTCTCCTGGTATCAAAGCACCATCCTGGTTTTGTTCATCTCATTCGAAATTAATTTGATTTCACGACAATATTATAAAATCCACGGTAGGATTATACATCCATCCATCCAAAGTGTTTACCGTAAACGCGATCTTGCCCAAAATGAAGAGATGTCACAAAATCTAATAACATCAGACAGAAACCACTTACTTCTGTCCATGGTAGCGGGGATAACCTGCCCCTTAATTAATGATCCAATGATTTATTGACGAGGAGGGTTAGTGTGTTTTCAAGCCATATCCCGAAAGGTTGTTATTAGGAAAACGTGTCCAATAAGTAGTCCTGTAAATGAGGTTTAATTTCCCAGCCGAAGAGATGTCCATTGAACACTGACACGAAAGGCTCATTCCAGGCACGAACCGTTGTTAAAGTGTATTTACATCACGATTGCAACTTCACTTGAACTCACGCAATATACATCTATGATAATCGACGGAGCTTCATCCATTTACACATTTGTTTCAATATCCCAGTGATTATACCTGTTATGAGGATAGACAGGTAATCTAAACACTGCTGTAAACACAAAATGACCTTTCCCTTATTTCAAGTTTCTATTACACATTCACAAAATATTTGAAAACATGTACTTTGTACTTTTCGTGCCTATTGTTTGATAATAATAACAAAAGAGAGTAACGATCTGATTTCCTGCTGACCCGCATTCTTTCGAAAGATCACCTTTACCGCAAATAAAACCTAGCCATCCGATAACTCACTTTTTGTCAGTAACATATTCACAAGGTCAAATAAGGTCGTTTTCATGCATTGCCCACGCGAGTATTATATATTATCTCTCAGTCAAATTCGAAGTTTTAATCGTTTCACCATTATGATTATCGGGGAATGTCAAGGCTGTTACTAACCTAATTCGTTGTTGTTGCATAATTTTGTTTACATTCGCAAACTCCTCTTGTCAAGATGATCAATCCTTTACAATGAGTGCCAACTAAGTGTCCAGTGTTTGCTTCTATTGAGATTTGAGAAAGCTAATATAACTCTCACAACAGAAAATAATAATAGAAAAAACGAAAACAATTTACATAAAATTGAAAAAAGAAAACCAGGGATTATGATACTGAAGGTGTATTTTAAGGAGAAAATTGCATTGGTTTCTCTAAATGAAGTAAGGGAGAGAGAGAGAGAGAGAGAGAGAGCTGGGAGAGAGAGAGTGAGAGAGTGAGAGAGAGAGAGAGGGAGAGAAAGAGAGACAGAGAGAGACAGAGAGGGAGGGGAGAGAGGGGAGGGAGGAACGGAGAGAGAGAGAAGGGAGAGTATCAATTTATAGAAGAATTTAAAAAGAAAATATTGACACAAGGAAAATAAATAATTATCAACGATACAGCATTTAAAAGTGTAAAAAGGTTCATTTAATTGCTCTTCTTATACATTGTAGAACATTCTTTGAAAACAAAACAATGTCAGAGTGTATTAAAAGACCAAATATTACAATGCCTTGAATCACTTTAGGTCAGTAAATTCTATTGATATCCGTATGAATTATGGTTTTGGATTTATTTTTTTTTCAGTACGACGTTTAACACATACATGATGGCAAGATTTATTATCAATAAATTAAAACATGAATTAGTATCATGTGAAGTGGTTTAAAATTTTGAATGAGAATTAAAGATGTAATTTTCTTAAATGTTGCATAATTAATACAATTCAACTACATAGCCATGATTTACAATAAAAAAATGATGGATTATCATTTGTACTAAAACATACAAATCATTGCATGATCAACTTGCATCAAATATATGCAATCCACTATGATAAAGTTCAAGATATATAAAAATATACAAACTATTATACCATAAACAAGTATAAAACTAAAAATATATAAAAATAGATTATAGTGCTGCTTATTATTATTGATTGATTTTTAATTTTAATTTTTAATTTTTTAAATTAAATAAATGGTCATAACACTGCCAACAGCTTAGAGCTTCTATATAGTATAGCAAGGCCATGATATATATGCACAATAATATACAAATAATGAATGGTCATGAGTTCAATAGTGCGAATATTTTCATGAGTTGAAAGATTAACATTATACAAATAATGAATGGTTATGAGTTCAATAGTGCGAATATGTTCATGAGTTGAAAGATTAACATTCTATTCAACGAGGCGTCAGCCGAGTTGAATAGAATTAACGTTAATCTTTCAACGAATGAAAATATTTGCACTATTAAACGAATGAAAAACATTCATTATTTGTTTTATACAACATCGAAGAAGACCTAATAGAACGTTAATCAACAAATTATGCTTTACTCCTTATAAAGATAAATTACAGTTCGAGTCAAGCCTTCTCAATTACATGCAGATTGCCTTCGCGTCAGATACACGCAGGGATACGCGCGCGCACATGCAGCAGAGAGGTACGCAGTCTGCATATAACCAAAAATGCACGGCGCATATAACCAAAAATGCACGACCGTGCAATATACCATCTATTGAATATCATGTGACCAACAATCGTCCAATCAAATGACAAGGATCCACGTAGGTGTTGTATAATCTATTCTATTCTATTTAATAGAATTAACGTTAATCTTTCAACGAATGAAAATATTTGCACTATTGAACGAATGAAAAACATTCATTATTTGTTTTATACAACATCAAAGAAGATCTAATAGAACGTTAATCAACAAATTATGCTTTACTCCTTATATTTATTAAAGTTGGAGTCAAGCCTTCTCGATTACATACATTCAGATTGCCTTCGCGTCAGATACACACAGGGATACGGGCACCGCAGAGAGGTACGCAGTCTGCATATAACCAAAAATGCACGGTCGTGCAATATAACATCTATTGAATATCATGTGACCAACAATTCTCCAATCAAATGACAAGGATCCATGTAGGTGTTGTATAAAACATATTAATATTAATAATTCGTTCTGGTATAGCACACATTCAAGGAGACGCGATAGCTCAGTCGGTAGAGCAGTGGTCTCGTAATCCAGTGACCCGGGTTCAAACCAAGTCGATGTGCTAGTGCCCTTTGGTAAGGCATTAATCATCATTACCAGGTCCCTCGGAGAGGACCTAAAGCCGTCGGCTGTGTGGTTGCTTACTTACAAGCATTTATGCTTTCTTAGAAGCCAGGTAAAATAACCACCACCATTCATAAGGACATGACACACAACACATTATGATATAACGCCCCTACGCGCTTCCAAAGAGCCTTTGAAATTATTACCCTAGCTTAAGCTCTGGCAGCCGTTACCAGCGCACAGTGCATTTCAGGAAATAATCCTACCAGGAACACATTTACCTCACCTGGGTGGAGAGAGGCAAATGTAGATTAACGTCTTGCCAAAGGACGTTAGTGTTGTGACAGGGATACAGACCCTGTACCTTGTGGTTCAACCGTTCACAGTCCCAGAGACTTATCCACTGGACCACAACACCTCTACATATGAATTCAATATATGATTCAATACAATAACCATTGATGGTCATACCAACCCAAAATAAATACTTGAGATTTCATACTGTGTTTAAACTCAAAGACCCTATCTGAAGACAATATTACTTTATATCAATGGAAAGCTCAATGAATGTAGAATACAAATATATAAACAAATATATGTATATTAGCCCTTTCAGTATTGCACAAAAGCAAATTAAAACCTGGGGAGTGTTTCACAAAGATCCTAAGTTGAACTTATCTCTAAGTTGAACTTAAAAAATATAGAAAGCCATTAGCATCTTTGAACATATTTTGTAAAAGTTATTTTGAAAGGCATTAATTGTTTATTCAAATCATTCATATTTGCTATCATCAAGGAGATTTCATGTTCTGGATGTGGAATTTATAAAAAGTCGAAAATACTTGAATTTCTGCTTTTGAATATATTTCATTTTAAGACTCCAATGGTTGTCCATAATTTTTAAGTCCCAACTTAGAGTTAAGTTCTACTTAGGATCTTTGTGAAACACCCCCCTGGTGATATAACAAGTGGACCACATCGGCTCGCCTACATAGCTGAGGCAATGAGCTATACCCAATTAATGCAAAGTCATTGTGAATATGCATACTCTACGTAAGATGATGTCATCAAGTTGATAGCTAGTTTTTAGGTTGACAACTTCTGATTTTCAATTCTTTAGATTTTGAATTTACAGAGGGCTGTTACTCTTCTGACAGACATTATTATTATTATTATTATTGTAATCTATGGCTTATAAGCTTTCTGTTGATAAATAATTCATCTATTTAATTTTTTCACTTCCAACAGGGTCTTTGAATTGCATTCCATCTCATATAACATCATTTTCACATTTGTTTCATATATATATATATATATATATATACTTAGATTAGGTCTATACCTCCGTACAGTGCTCAATGCTTATGGGCAGAGCAAAATATATATTGGATAAGGCAGACTAATGGAGCATGGTTGCAACTCCGAGTTTCACGCCTTGCGAGCGATCATCAGGCAACTGATGATCGCTCGCAAGGCGTGAAACTCGGAGTTGCAACCATGCTCCATTAGTCTGCCTTATCCAATATATATATATATATATAAATATATATATACATATGTATTGAATACTACTTTCTGTTCACTGTATAAAGGTGAATCTTACTTGTAATCATTAATACCCCATTCACATAAACAGATTTTTCGTACAGTCCTTACGAATCGTCAACTCGTAGTCAATCGCAAGCAGCCGTAAATAACTTGCTAGTATCCGTGTTATATAGAAGAGGCAAATTTTTTTGACATGTCAAAAAATGTTCATACGATTGTCCACGGATTTATTTTCCGTAATTTACTTATAACAATCCGTAAGTATCGTTAAACGCTCCTAAACCGCTCACAACAACACCATCTGTAAACTGCTCACAAGAATCTGTAAATGACTTGTAACAAAAATTTTAACGATTTGTTACGGTCAGTTTACGATTTGTTTACGTATTATTTCTAGTTATAACAAGCACTTTCCATGTAGTTATGAGTACTTTCCAATAGATACGTATAATTTACGTATTCTTACCTATTGTTTACGATTTGGGGAAAGGTATAAAAGCTGCAAAATCGTAAGGACTTGTAAATACTTGCAACTAACTTGTAATTATTTGTAACAACACGTAAACAGGTCGTAAAATGCCCGTTAGTTGCTCGTAGTCATCCACGACAACTCATGACAAATACATCGTAATAACTCGAATTAATCCGTAATAAATCTTAAATAGCTCATATTAACTCGTAACAACTCTGAAATTGGTCGTAAAAGTGGCCAAATCGTAAGGATCTGTGAAAGATCCGTGAATTTGTGCGATCCGTAAGAGCTCATAAGAAAAAGTGAATGTGAAGGGGGTATAAGGTAAACTTTACATTTTTAAACACGATTGTAGTGAAAGCATGATAGTAATGTTGTTGATCTCACACTTACATGCAATGGTAGTACATACATGAATAGTTATTAGGTGTGTGTGGGAGACAGAGACAGAGACAGAGACAGAGACAGACAGAGACAGAGAGAGAGAGGGGAAGTGGGAGAGAGAGAGAGAGAGAGAGGAAGGGGGAGTGGGAGAGAGAGAGAGAGAGAGATACCTAATGCCCTCAAACTCTATAATGATGTGTAACAAAATATTGCAAGCTAATACATATCTAAACAATCTACATATTCAAAGCACATGTGATAATATACAAAACTATATATATAAACATATATACCAGTAGCTTTGAACGTTCAGTATAAGTTTGGTTTGACCCTGTATTAACTTATTTCCCATCATTATAAAAACCCAAGATTATCTCTAATTTGTGATCCGACACATGGCAATGAATAGACTTACACTACCATTGAAGCTACATTTCCAGCATGACTAGCAACTAATCGTTTAGGCGGCATTTTCAAAAGAAGTCTTTTCTCATACTTTTCCCTCTGCTTCTTCGTCTTCATCTCCCTCTTCTTTCTCTCCCCTTCTTCCTGGTCCTCGATAAGCTGATCACTATCTCCATCTCTACGAGTCATCCTCATGCCATTGTTGCTATGGCAGGCAAGTGTGCCTTCATCATCATTTGTACTGTTGATACTCGTGTTACTGTCGATAGGCATTTCTCCAGTACCACACCCAGAGACATTGCTAGGCAGCTCTTCTGTGCTACTCCCACTCACATTGTTGCTAAGCATTTGTCCTAGGCCACTCCCACTCACATCGTTGTTTGGCATCTCTCCAAGGCCACTCCCACTGCTGCCATTGCCATGCACTCCTTCTGGGCTACTCCCACTGATGCTATTACCAAGCTGGTTCTCAGAGGAACCAGCATCTTCCATCTCCTGCCAGGTGATGCAGGGACACACCCTCACGATCTCGGCCAGACGCCGGTGTCGCTTGAAATGCTCCCTGGTGACGCCTCGGTAGAGGATCGGGATGATTCGACTTCTCTTCCTTAGAGTCTGGTCAGCTGCCAAATCAGTCTAGGTGGGGGGGGGGGGGGGATTCAAAAATTACAACAACAATATTAATATAATTCTATAGTGCTGTATTTGTCAGCTCAGGTTCCCATGGGGCTTGCTCAATGCATACATACATCAGTTAAAGGGGTGTAGCATGGCAAATACTGGTTTACCCCAACTACGACTTCTTTTGGACAACTGCACGTAAACGAATGGACTTGATTAACTAGCGTTCGTGAAACAGATCAAAGTTCTCCTGATACTTTGTATGTTGCCCACAAGTGAATATTGTGGTCGCGTCGTTCGTAGTCGTTTTATACCCGATTGGCCCGAGTCAGGCCACGAGAAAGACACATAGTCTCGTCATGCTACACCCTCCTTAAACCTTGAGGTGCACTGCTAATGGTAAATAAATGTACAGTTATAGTTTGCTTGTGTTATATATTATAAATGAGCCAGCATGAATTCTGAATGCTGTATTGTTTATTCAAAAGGAGACATCTGGAAGAATAAATGCACCTCTTTGAAAAATTTCACATAATTCCAACTTGCTTAATATTTAATTTTCAAATGATCTTGGTGAATTGCATGTACTTATCAGTTTAATTAATAAGTCAAAAGTGAGAGCCAGCACCCCTGGCAAAACCAAATCAGGTATCTAGCTAGCATAATAAAATAAAAAGTGCAAAAATTCTGTTTATATACCCCACGGTAAAATATTTTTACTTACAAAGGGTCAAGGAATGTATGATATCCTTCATTTTTCTCACTCAGTGTTCTTCAACTTGTCATTAATATTTGTTGTACTTGTACCCGTAACCCTGAGGGAATATTGCACCCCCCCCCCCCACTGTAAGTATAGCTCACTCACCAATACTTCACTGTGAGAAGATGTTGAGTATTCGGGAGAGATGATGAGAATACATCGTCGGCTTCGTTTCATGCTGACAATCTCCTCCGCTATCAATGCTACAAAAGATGGAGAAGAATAGCAATGGATTATAAACATACAATCATGAAGGTTCATCTGGGGGGTGTTTCACAAAGACTAAGATCGACTTTAAGTTGGACTTAACTATGGCAGGCCATTCATGCCACTGTTTGCTCTCACCATTTACTGGCATTAGTCTCTCAAGGGGCATACAAATCATGGTCACAAATCTACAGAATTTACATTTCTTATCTTATTTACATTTACATTCATTATTGAAGGAAAAAAAGTTATATCTAAAGATCATAAGTCCAACTTAAAATCGATCTTAGTCTTTGTGAAACACTCCCCAGTATTGGTAAGATTTATGTTGTTAGGTAAACTTTTGATCTCAATACATAAAATATTTACCTCCAAAATTGCTGTTCACTACGCCCTAAGTCAGCAACATGACCTGACTTGACCTTTCTAACCTAATTGGCAATAATTGGGTAATAAAATTCAAAAGTAAGTAGCCCCCTAGTCTTTGTTGAGAAAAGGTTTGAGGGGTCTGTCGAGATTGAACCTACGACCTTTGTATTTCACATCAAGTGCTTAAACCACTCCACTACAACACCTCTATTCATTCATCTTCCAGCAATCTATTGATACGTCTGAACTGGCATTTTCTTACCTTCTCCTGGTATAGCATGCATATCTCTCATCCATGCATCATAACCCTGCTGATGGAGGCGCTGCGCTACGGCAATGGCAAACCTCCCATCCTCCGGTGAGTCGCTGAAGCTGATGAAGGCATCATGTTCCATTCCATCTACGTCAGCAAGAAACATAGGGAGAGGAAAATCAAATAAAAGTTAGTCATTACGTCTGCTCGCAACATATATTGAAAGTTACAGAGATGTGAAGTATGTTACGCTTTACGTCATAAAACAATAACGTTGTTGTTTTTTCTGCATCATGTCCGAACAAGCCTTTAGTATTTGATGGGCTTCAGCTAATATGAGACTGACAGTCAACACAATCCACGACCCTCGAGACACACAATATCAGGGGCTTGGGCTTTCTAAAAAGGTATTTTAAGACAATGAGATCAACAGCCAATGAGACTCACACTTTGATCTTGCGGGCCTTGTGACAGATCTTCTTAAGGTTCCTAAGACTGAAAATAATGTTCCCATTGGCTGTTCATCAACCCAGCTGTCCAAGAATGGACAAATTGGTATCGGGATGAATGGTAATTTACCCGTTGTAGATCTTACCATGTTCTTCAATCTTTCCAAACCGATTCTTCCAGTAGAGCTGTAGAGTCAGATGGTATTTGTGACAGGTCACTGTTACCACGGTAACAACCAAGAAGATGACAGTCAATGATACCACGACGCCAACAGTGATCTCAATCATCGTGTCAGGTGCTTGCAGTACAAACAAAAAATAGAATCAAAATTTACTTTGATGATACTGTACTTAATAATAATGATAGAATGAGATGCAATACGCAAAGATTGCTCTGGTGACCACCTGTATAGAATCATTATGACAGATTGCTTTTTCTTTAAAAATTAAATAAAATAAACTTCACATTGATGATTGAGGTTACATCTTTCTTGGTCTGTATGGGCTTTCTTTAGTAAAGTCCAGTGAAGAAAATTTTCATGGAATTTATTTTGTGCCATATCGTATAATTAAAAAACAAACACAAACCAATTTGGCATACCCGAAAGTAAAAATTAAGTCTACACAGTACACATAGATATTGAGTTTTATTTTATATGAATACCCTTGCTATAACACAAGCTCTGAAATAGGAGTTTGTCCAATATTTATATTTTTGTTTTGTATTATTTAGAATGACTGCTGATCTTGAAATCTCACAAGTGTGTTACCTTTCTCAGACTTAAGATTCATTAAAAAAAAAATAGAATTAGATTTGTGTTGACTTGCAAATGCCTGCATCAACCTTTAAACCAAATGCTCATCCTAACATCCTGAAGTAAGATTAAAGGGATCGTTTAGGCGCCTTGAATCAATTCGAGTGGCAGTAATCACGCATGCTTCCTGCAATGCTATGGAAGGCCGTTGATGACTTTATTCACATGCCCCAGACGAATGGAAAAGGGCACACGTGTGCTAACTAACAGGCAGACGTCTACTAATTGACCAATCACCGCCTGTTATTTACCAGATGTGTGCAAGGTGGGATAGTTGATCTCTGTATTAATCCCATGGAATTAAGATAATTCAGCTGTCAACAGATTAAATACATACCTTGTGAGACAATGATTTTTATGGAGTCTCCCTTGTATGCTCCGTTGAGGGTGTAATTCCCAGTGATGACGTAGCTACCAAACATGCCTGATGTAACATCTCTGATTATTAACTGCCTTCCAACTGCAGCTGGAAGATTGCTAGGGGGAAACAAAAATTACAATAATATACAAATGATGCATGGCAATGAGTTCATTATACCATCTACAGTATACGCACTCAAGTTGAGGCTCTGTGCATCTATCGTACACAGAGTCAGGCTGAGTACGATACACGTATAAACAGCCTCAACAAGATCGAGAGAATAGATCTTGTAATGAGCGAATGAAAGTACACATCATTTGTTCTATACATTAAAACACCTAGATCCTTGTTATTTGACGTAAAATGAATTCATTTCAAGATTGTTTTTTGTCATTATTGCTGACGAATAAACCTAAAGTTGAATAGGCTTACTTTAGCAAGCACACAGAGATAAGCAGACTTCGATTCATACACATTAACCAGTAGTACTATCCAAGAATAGGCCCACATACAGTATAAGCATACTAACCTCTATGTAAACTGCTGAGCATCACATACTTAAAAATCATTGGATAGTACTGGAAACTATTGCACGCTTTTTCATGAAGAAAATGTGTGGTAGTCTCAGTAAATGAATCACATGTGATCGCATTCGACCAATCATTTGATTAGGATCTAGGAGTGTTTGGATAATACGTGATAGTAGGGATAGGTGGAGGTGTCGTGGTTTAGTGGTTCATTCACTTGACCCTCAATCTAAGGGTTGAGGGTTCAAATCCCCACCTGGCACTTCTGTCCTTTGGCAAAATATTAATCCACATTTACCACTCTCCACTAAGGTGTTAAATGGGTACCTGGTAGGATGCAATAAGTCAGTGTAGTTTGAGCACCATTGTGGACAACTGAATATTGGGGCCTGGCTGAATTGCTCCCCAGGAAGTGGAGAATGTGCATACGTTATGTGTAGGCAAGCAGCCTGAATTCAATGACCGGGGTAAAGATGTGATATATGTAAATCGCTTAGAGACATTGTCGAAGTATTAAAGGTAATAAAAAGTTTGGGTATGGGGTCATGAATTTAGTTCAAATGAACATATTGGAAGCATATGCGATCCTAAATAATTCAGTGATCGCTGTCGCCGTTGAAATCGAGTCTAAAGTTATGAAATTGTAAATAATACACTCTTTATGTTGTATAGCTCCCTCTCAAGGTCAAGATATTAATTAAGCTATAAAACAATGTTTCTTGACTAAAATTGACCGATTAGATATTCCCGTTTGGAAATTATATATCACAACTACATATTCTGAGATTTTCACGGTCGCAGCTACCATTGTACGGCCATAGGCGCTATTTGAAATTTATCAAAATTTACCGGGAGCACTGGTAAATTTTTATATTCAATATTTCTCGAAAGCAGAAGCGTTTTAGGGGCTAAATTTTCTAGTGCTTATAATACATCCACAGGGGCATCCAAATATCATTATCCACCAATTTTCAAAATTTCCTAAAACTTTGTATTACCTTTAAACTCATTAGAAAAAGGGAAATTTACAAGCTATTCCTGATTTTTCCTATTTCAAATCAAAGATTTTTAAACTCAAATCGAATCGAATCAAATCAAGAGACATTCTTACTATGTTTCAAAACAATCTCTGGAGTAAGTGTTGGGCGATTCCCAATACCGGCTCCCATCCTCATCCTCTCCATCCGTCAGCTGATTTACAGGTACCAGATTCTCATCTTCATCCAGCTTGTTCCATCTGACTTCGGTTACATGAGATTTGTCACCTGCACAGAACTCGCAAAAAAGGTAGACGTCTTCCCCAGGTTTCACCGCCATATCACTGCAGTTGGCATGGTCAATCGTAGATGGGTCATCAGTGAATTTCTCATCTGTCAGAAATGATTTTGATCCTGCATTAATCGTTGTTCCTTCATATGCTGCTTAGCATTAGGTTTTGGGTTAGGTTAAGGGGTTTTAGGTTAGGTTTAAAGTGAAGTGATTGGTCTAGGGGTTAAGACTTTGGCTGATGTAGGAAATTGTCACAGGAGCATGTGTCGTATAATCCTTCAAAGCATTTGAAAAATTACTAATCTAACATTGAATTTGTTATCATTATTAAGATCATTATTATCCTCCTCCTCCTCCTCCTCACCATTACCATCACCATCATCATTTTCATCTTCATCATCATCATCATCATCATCATCATCATCATCATCATCATCATCATCGTCATCATCATCTTCATCATTAGTACTGTTAATTGAGTCAATCACACTCTTCACTAGAACATGGGACACTGGCAAAGTAGAGGCTATGATTGTAAGCAATTAAAAAAAAAAATCATTTGCTATGATGAGGCTACCCAATGGATATAAGACCATACCATAATACCGTTCCCCTGTCTTACCACATACCTTCTACATACACATGGAATGTCCTCTGTATCGTCTCTTCACCATTGGACACCAGACATGTATAGTTCCCGATAGCCTCTTTCTGTGTGTTGGTTATCTCCACGGTCTGATTACAGTCTTTCAGACTCGTATAACATTTACTGCTGCCAGGCATAAAACCAAACGGGAACTCAATCCTGAAATGAATAATGTGGTGGTGGTTATTTTACCTGACTGCTAAGAAAGCATAAATGCTTGTAAGTAAGCAACCAGATGGCCGACGGCTTTCGGTCATCTCCGAGGGACCTGGTAATGAGGATTAATGCCTTACCAAGGGGCACTAGCACATCGACTTGGTTTCGAACCCGGGTCACCAGATTACGAGACCACTGCTCTACCAACTGAGCTATCACGCATCTCAATATGATAGTGGAGAAAGACTAAATACGTACAACATAATTATACTAAGTATTGGAATGCCAAAGCGTATTTAGGGGACCTCCACTCCCCCCCCCCCCTTATCATTGAATCACTTGGCATACTTCAAGTATTCTACCAACAACAGAATTGCCCCTTTATCAATTCCACAGAATTGTGCCACTCCACTTGCAAAACAATTCATAGATCTTCCTAAGATGCTTCAGTATTGTTTTTCTGGGGTTGGAATCAAGTGCTTTATTTTGCTTTGAAATAACCTTGTTTTAAAGTTTCATTTGATGGCAACCCTTCCATTACAACATACATTGTTTAAAAGTAACACAAGTTTATATGTAGGCCTACATGTATGTAGATTGATGAAAAAAACAAAAGCAGAGTCATGTTTCATAAAACTTATTATCAATAACAGGTGTCATTTTTCTATAACAAATTTGCTTAAACATCAATTATTGAAACTTCTTAATGATTTAGTTTTTCATGTTCACAGTTCACAGAGAGTTTAAATACCTGTCATCCTTCAGCCATGTGATGCTGGTGAAACCCTCAGCTTTGCACAACATTGACGGATCCATGTATTTCCCTCTCAAAACGCTGATGTCTAGCTGAACATTAGGGTATTTGAATTTCAAAGAGCTACCTGTGTGGAAAAAGAGAATGAAAACAAAGAGAATTAAAGAGATCCTATACATGTAGGCCCTTAAAGGTAAAGACCAGTATTGGAAATGCCCCAATTTCAAAAAATGAAATGGAAGCTCTCATTACCAATCATGTGAAAGAATATGTTTTGACTAATACATGATGATAAAAAATTTGCTGGGAAACCACCTACTAATTCATATATTTGGTAAATTTGTTTCTCTCATGGTCTGTGAGAGATATAGGGTAGTCCCATATACGTTTTTCTGTGTAAAGTGCTTGTAACTTTACGAAGAATGGGCCAAATTTCTGATCATTTTGATGAATCCAGAACCTTGCAGATGCTAGATGCTAGATGATCAACTTTTTCTGATCGATTCCACAGACCACAACGTTTCTTTCACAATGCAATCGCATGACCATAACTGGTCTTTAACTTTAAAATACAATCTGCCAGATTCTGGACTTTTGAAGCTAATGAATGCTTACCATTATGATTTTCTTGGCAGTTCTCTATCTTTACACAATCAGTGGATGCTCCAGTGATTGGAAGATCAGGCAGAAGAAGATAGACGATAGTTGGCAGAAGACAACACAGCATGCCATGTTCCTTCATCGTGTCAAGAGTCATCAGTTTCTTCCAGGAGAACTGCATTAAAGAAAAGAAAAGTTCCGTTTATTTATACTTCTCAACTTATTGAATGGTTTATTAAAAATCCTGAAAATAGCAGCCCGAGAGCTGAATTACATTCAGTTTACAACAAAAGCACATGAAATACATAGGAATAGTGAAACAATTATTACATACAGTTTTATAGGAGTATACATACAAAGATAAAATTAATAATATATAATATTATTAAAAAACCAAGAATAATTAACACTATTCTGAAAATTAAAATATAGAGCTGTGATATCTTTTATATTACTGGAACTTAATAATGAAAGAAATCATGAGGAAAAAATTAAAACCAGTTTAATAATTTTATGCATACTTTTTGAACAAAACATAAAAAGCTAGCCAGAAGCTTGCCAAAAAAGTGTACAACAACCATTGTATGCAAAGTGGATTCCATCTATAGAGGATCCATTAGGCCAAAAAACAACATGTTAAAGGTATTACAAAGTTTTGGTATGGGGCCATGAATTCGGTTCAAATTAAAATGTTGGGAGCATATACGTTCCTACAATATTCATTGATCGTTGTCGCGGTTGAAATCGAGTCTGAAGTTATGAAATTATAAATAATAAACTCTTTATGTTGTATAGATCCCTCTCAAGGTCAAGCTATTAATTTAGCTTTGAAACAATGTTTCTTGACTAAAATCGACCGATTAGCTATTCCCGTTTGGAAATTATATATCACAACTACATATTCTGAGATTTTCATGGTCGCAGCTACCATTGTACGGCCATAGGCGCTATTTGAAATTTATCCAAATTTACCGGGAGCACCGGTAAATTTTTGTATTCAATTTTTCTCGAAAACAGAAGTGTTTTAGAGGCTAATTTTTTTAGTGCTTATAATACATCCACAGGGATATCAAAATATATCAAAATTGTAAAGATTTAAGCATCGATCCTGCCTTTATGAAAAAAAGGAAGGAGGCCCTTTTTTATATATATTTTTCAATTTGGCTGCTCGCCACCTCTTCGAAGATGTTTGGAAGGGCTATTTCTCAAGATAGAATAGAATTAAAAATTGTTTTTTTAATTAAAAACAAAAAAAAGCAGATGCCCTCAAAAAAGGAAGCACGCGGGGACACTATAAACATGATTTTTTTTTTTTTTCTCGCCTTATTCAGTGAATGGAATGGCTGGCAAACAGAAGTTGTTTTAACATGAAAAAGATAGAAAAAGATGACAAAAGACTAATATTAATCAGTCAACAAGGCATTACAGTAGCAAATCTAAATTTCTAGCTGCCAAAAGACCATGAGGGGGGGGGGGGGGCATGTTAACCGCCATGCTGAGCTGGGGAAGATTTGCAAGATGTAGACTATCATGTTTATTAGAATTCCCCATATTGGCAAAAATCAAGCTGTTATTTCTGTCTACCCATGCCCATAATCTCCATGTGAATGAAACGATTATGAAATATACATACCGTCATATAATATCACACACATTGGCAACTATAAAATGTAAACAACCGATTAGCCGGAACCGCTCCCAGACCCACCAGGTTAATTTACAGCAAGCAGCCATTGAGGAAAGAAATAGCTTCCACGGCCACGAGGGGTTCGTTCGGGCTGCTGGCCGCGCCCGACCGGAGGGCTTCGTAGCACAGGCGTAGCTGACTGTCCCAAGCCCAGTGACAACAGAAATATACTCGACTCAGCTTTTCCGTTTATAATTATATATTAACACTCACCTTTAAAAATACTGTGATTCCAGCGAAATGATTGTCACTCTAGAATCATCACGTGTGTATTGATGCCAAACATTATGATGCATGATATGTTAGACAGTACCAGTATTAGGCAGTAATTGTAACCGGACTCTTTAAAATGGCAGTCTACCCGGATTCTAGTTCAGAGAATTAATCGAGTATGTATATGCGATGGACACGCGCGCATGCGCATGCGAATTGACGAGCACTAAAGTTTTCCCCTATAAACTAAAAGTAGTACATTACGTCATACATGTTATTGGTTGCTGGCGACTTCCTGGGCGGTTTTTCATCAACTAAAATCAATTTCGATTTTAAAAATCAATTTTAAGGCCGAATCAGTTTTAGCTGTAAAACCGATACTTGTGAGCTGTTTCATCAAATCGATTTTAAGATCGATTTTAGGGCTTACACCCCCTGGATATGTGCACCTGTGGGTAGGTCCATGCAAGCATCATTTAAGAGGGGGCATTGCGGCCTTACTCTGCAGATGAGAAGTAAATTAACAGGGTAATTAGCCAGGGACAGGGTTTCGTTACACGTTCTTTTCATTTTCCATTCCCCTTCTCCATCCCCCTCCGTCATTTTATATAGGGCAGCCTGGGCGGCACGTATAAATACCCTCTCCCAGATTTATATTATTTAACCACTATTGATGACGAAACGATCCGAATATAATTCTTAAACAGTGTACCCAACCCCCCCCCCCCCCTTCCCCCTGCATGGGCGGCCAGGTGGAAAAAAGGGGGAAAGGGGGAAAAAGAAGAAGCAAAAAGTAAAACAGTAAAACGGCGCGATTTTGGAAAAATCCTGGATCAGCGACTGGGTCAGCCCCCCCCCCCCCCCTTGGCAAAAAGCTAGATCTGCCCCTGGAATTCATATCGTTTGTTGAGGTCTTCCCCCTTCACCGCCAACTTGAATTGCAGTCACTGACAGTAGGCGTACATTAACGTAAGTGACGGGTCTTCATGTCCTTTTGGTTGTGAACCGACAAGGGGGAGATGGGAGATGGGAAGTTAAATAACAGTGGTATTTAGAAGGTGGCTGGGAGATCCGTGGGCGCGAACTCATTTCTGGTGATATAATATTTTATTCATAAAACCCTCACTGGAACTTGATAATCCCCGTGATAATCTTTTAAATTCGTATTCAAGATTTTAGATGTGATTCTGGTTTTCAATTTGTTTTAAGTGCCGTTTTGCATTAAAGATAAACTCCAGTACTGGTAAAAAAAAAAAATTAATTCTCACAGAATCAAACAAAACTTACACTGAATGTTCAAGATTACAAATAAATGACATGTGCCAAACAATTTTGGAAGAAAATGTATACTGGCTGAGTAATGAGCATAGAAAGACAAGGAAACCAAGGCAGTACCATCCCCGACACCATGTGTGTTGTCCCATATATGGCTTTCTATGTGAGTGTTTGTTACTTTACCAAGACTCGGTCAAATTTATTATGATTTTGATGACTCCAGAACCTTGCAGTGCACACCAATACTTACATGCTACATGATCAACTGTTTCTGATCCTTTCACACCTTTTCTTTCACAATGCAATCGCATTACCAGTACTAAAGTTTAGCTTTAACTCGCTCCCCTCTTTTTTGTTACGATCCTAGTCTAATATATACTTTTGCTTCAAGTATGTGTATGTCTATCGACAGTTGTATGCCTATGGACAGTTCTGTGCCAATTAAGTCTGACCCTGTGTCCTGTGTCATCTCATCACTCACGACTACCCCAAGAATAATATCATCCAACAACAGTTCTTTCCATAACCACCCTCCCTTCCCTTATCCAGAAATGATAACCTCCACCTTATTATATTAGATGTTATAAATATTATTTCACTTTCGTGTTTATTCTCTGTCAGCTTCCTGAAGACTTTGTGCGTCTAATAATAAAGACACACTACTCTTTAAAACACTCGCTATATTCCATTCTTGCTCTCTTTCAAGTTCCTTCCGAATCTTTCTCCCCGCATTCAAATTCTACTCTAATTCAGATAACTATCACTCAAAACACTTTCTATATTAAAAATTCAGTTATCGTGAAAAATCACATACTCTCCAGTCTCCAACGACTTTATTACAAGAACGACAACCTCACTTTCACTACTCTCACTGAAACAATAATGAACATATCATACTATAGGTTTCAATTATACTGAAAGCTTCTTTATTGAATAACAAACATTGACAACCAAAGAGCTTTGAAAAAATTCAATCCAAACACAATTTCTTCATATTTCTCGTCGAGAATTCATATAAACGGATAAAATATTAACCACTGATCTGGGTCCAAGATTGTGGTGATACAAATTGATACAAAAATTAAATCGAAAAATGTGAAAAACTAATTGTTACACGTTTGTAGTTAATAATAATGGCAGTTTCAAGAGAGTTGTGCGTGATTTCTATATGAAACATCAGGGGTGCCGTGAGAGAAATTTTGTTACATCTAAAAGTTATTTTGGAATAATATCGATTAAAACATCATTTTAGTTTACAATTCTTATAAACTATTGACCACTGACTGTGTCCAAGATTTTGATGATACAAATTTAACTCGAAAATGGGAAAAGGTCTTTGTTTCACGTTTGTTACAAATTTTGAAAGATCAAGTCGATGCCAATTTCAATATTGCAGAGTTCTTCAACAGGTGTGCCGCGAGAGGAATTTAGTTATACATGCATCAATTTATTTTAATAACGTCGATATCGCAAATTAACTTTTGAAACAGACTTAGAGTATGCTGTTTCATAAAGAAATAGGAAATAGCACTTTGCAATAAAGTTTCAAAAAGTGTACTTCTTTCTCGCTGGCATTATTTAGAAACGGGATAATTTTAGGATGTGTAGTGTCTGAATAACGCCATTTTCGGCAATATTATCATTCTATTATCCAGTTTACGGTTGCAGTCTGAGCATGAGCAGATAAAGGTCATTCGTACCCAAAAGGTAAAACCCACAGAGATGAACAGGCGCGGATCCACGGGGGGGGGGGGGGGGGGGGGGGGCGACGGGCCGGCCCCCTGGCTTTTTTTCGGGATCAAATACAAAAAATAAATGATGCATATACCCCCCTTCCCACTGAGCGAGATATTGGTAGGCTCGATTTTCACATTTTCGGGGACATATACCCCCAAAAAATGATGCTCACTACCCCCCCCCCCCTCCTCCCCCTCCCACTGAGCGAGATATTGGTCGGCACGATTTTCACATTTTAGGCCCACCCTATCGGCAAATCCTGGATCCTCCCCTGGAGATGAATACTGGATATGCGCTCATGAAAGTTATGTAACATTATTCATTTATGCACCAACGGTACATTATAAGATACGCAGGTGGAAGTATTCTTTTCAAGAGGGCAAACAAAAGGTATTCATGAAGCACATCTAGGACTTTGGCAGTTAGTATTCTAAAATGCTCAAAGTGGAACTTCTCCATGTGTAAAAGATCTGTGGATATTTGGGGTCGTTTGTACCATTTGCCATTTTTGTGTTCATTGTTCTGTTTTCAAAGAAATAAAAATGAGGATGAATTACAGTAGGTCATAATTCTAATTCAACCCAATTAGATAATTAAGCGCACAACGCCTGATTACTAAGCGGCTGACAGCAACAAGCTGCCGCGCGTTACGCCTCTCTTGAAAATCACTGTCAAAATGCAGAAATAGATAAATAACAACAAAATATAAAATGTCATGTCTCAATCCATCTTATAAGCCTTCATGACAGCGCCGCGAACGCTACGGTAATACCTCAACATGCCAGCGTCGTTGAAGTTGAAACCGTCAGACGAGAAAAGCCTGGTGTGATTGAGCGCAAAAGAGCGATGGCGCCAAAAGTGCACGTTCGGCAAACCTTTAAGAAATTTGGCGAGCAGACGGTTAGTGTCTTGTACACTTGCGTTGAAGTTCGGCTTCCAATTCGGCACAAACAAACGCGGGATAATACTACACACGAGTACATGACGCACGCCGGGTATGCGCGCAATACGAAGCGCAAGATCGACAATAGAAAGCATGGTGGATTCGGTAGTCGCGCGCCCGTCACACAGGTCGTTGGACCCGAGATCGAGCACCACGGCGTCTGGCGATAGATTCCAAACGAGATCAAGCTGTGAAGACGCGGAGAAGACACTGCCCGGCTGATCATGGCCCACATCGTGCATGAAAGAGAGAACGGAAGATTTCTCGAGACTGAGGTTATCCCGCTTGGGATCGCGCGCGATGTACTGATTGAGACGGCTGATGTAACTGTGACCGAGTACAAGAACAACAGGAGGTTCGCGATCGGAATCGGAAGAGCAGCACGACATACTATCAGCAGACATTTCGGAATACGTCGAAGCTTGGAGAAAATGCGAAGTAATAACGTTTAAACGGGGAGCTTTGGTGTAAATAATGCGGTAATTTGAGAGATTTCAAGAGCAAGCTAGATGCAGCGTGAAAACACGTTCGAGAAGTCACAGAGTAGACTGAAGATTTACAAGAAAAGTGTAGTATTTTATAGAAAACCTCGCCATTGAATTTGCGACGAAGTGCAAAGTCAATGCGGTTGGTTAAGACTTAGCACCAATGAGGTTGCTCCGTCCCTATGACAATAGAATACAACCAATTAACATTCTAAAGCTCGCCCGGAATGCAGGGGGCGTGGATGTGAAGGTTACGTAACAACGTGATTGGTTCAGACTTTGCACCAATGAGAGAGCTCCGCCCTAATACAATGGAAGACAACCAATTAACTTCCGAAAGCTCGCCCGGAATGACGGGGGCGTGGATGTGAAGGTTACGTAACAACCTGATTGGTTCAAACTTTGCACCAATGAGAGAGCTCCGCCCTAATACAATGGAAGACAACCAATTAACTTCCGAAAGCTCGCCCGGAATGCAGGGGGCGTAACAATGTGATTGGTTCAGACTTTGCACCAATGAAAGAGCTCCGTCACCAATACAATAGAAGATAACCAATTAACATTTGATAGCTCGCCCAGAATGCCGGGGGCGTGTGTGTACCAGTTACGTAACGTCCATCTAATACAATCCAATGTCAAAATTGAAAGTGATGCTTTTGTTTAAAATCACGACCTGATTAACAGGTCTCGTAAAACATAGCATGTTCGAGAGTAGAATTATTACTTAGTTTACGATGCCCATGTTAATATATGTATTTATGAATAATGCATTATCGTTGTAAATACTTGTTATATTCTCTCGTAACTGTTGATAAACAACAGAAGGATACTCGTAACTGTATTTGAACAAAGTGTAACTGTAATAAACCTTTGTTTAAATGCTAGAATCATAGTCTCAAAAAAGAGGATCGAACGTCAAAATTGGTCACTGTTCATATCTAATAGGTCTCATTTCCATGGCTCTAATGTGTTTTTTGATTAGATTTATTTATCCCCATCTCATTATCAGTATCTCATGATACATTTTGATTCTATAGTTAACACCAAAAAATGTAATAATTCATATTGGCGACCAAAAAAATATATTGAGAAGAAAATAAAACTGATCGTGAAAAGAGATCAATAACTAATTATCTAAATGTAGGCCTATGTGAAAATTTCTATTTTGTAATGTAGTATATAATTATGTAATCATACTTGGCAATGCATAAATCCATTATTCTTAACCATATATATATAATCATAATATAGCATCCTGTCTCTATCTATGTAAATATAAATCATTTTAATGTATTACTGACAAGGATATTGTATTTATTAGAAAGTTATCAACATAATCTGGTCAGAAATGGTTTCTTTCTAAATTGTTTAATTCCAAATTCAATTTTTTATTACCGTTTTTATAAACATTTCAATTACAAACTTTTATTTATACCATCAACCATAGTTTCCATCTTTCATCTTTTCCTTTATTTTTCTATTCTTATTTCTTTTTCTTTTTTTTTGCTCCTCTTTTTTGTCTTTTATCATATCAATTTGACCAGTAAATGTCTGTTTTATTTCATAATTGTTTATTTGACATTGTACTATTTGCATGTATTTTTATATAATTCAGTTTTATTTCTAAATTCAAGATGTGTCTGCTTTAAGCTGTTACTTTGAAATTTGTATCAATAAACCTTGTCAATCCCATTCAATTCAATTCGATTTCACAGTTTCATTGATTTCATTTACTAGACTTAGCACTGAATTCATTATGAAGTAACAGTGTGTGTCAGAAATAAGAAGAAAAAAAACCATGCCAATCGTAAACTGGTAAAGTAAAAACAAATAATTTACTTCATGAAATAGACCAGTTTACAACCTATTCAAATTGTACATGTATGCATACTTTTAATATAAATGTTGTTCCCGACAACCCTAAAGCTTGATAGAGTCTTGTTGGGACTTCACAATAATGAATATACAACTTAATATATGCCTTTAAACGGGCAACCAACACTTTTGTAAACTATGAGGGCTCACCAGACAACTCTTTATCGGATCTCGATCTATCCGCCATTTTCAATTTAGCATTTATTCGGTTATGATACTATTATTCCTTATTTTGCCTATTCAAATTATTCGTTTGATCTCGGAATACGATTTTTGACAATGGGGTTCATTCAGTGTTTGTTTCAACATGAAATATAATGTATGATTGGTGTTATGTAATCTTACAACCAGCCCCCTCCCTGGTTTTGACCTGTGTCATCCCGGGTGTCATGTAATCACTCACGACTATACCGCAATAATAATATCCGCTAACAACTATTCTTTCCACAACCTCACTCTGTTCCCTTATCCTTGAACGATTACCTCCACCCAAACATGATTAATATATATTATATGTCATATAATGTAAACAATTGTTTCACTTACTCGTGTCCATGCACTGTTAGATTCCTTAGGCCGATGTGTCTAATAATTATATAGACACACTACTCTTTTAAACACTCGCTGTATTCCTTCCATCCGCACTCTCTTTCTAGTTCCTTTCGAATCCTTCTCCCCGCATTCAAATTCTACTCTCATACACCCTATTTATATAACTATCACTCAAGACACTACCTTTATAAATAAAAAAAAAATCAGATATCTTGTAAAACCACATGCTTTCCAGTCTCCAATGATTTTATTACAAGAACGATTACCTCACCAATACTCAATTGAATAATAATCAACATCTCATACTTTAGATTTCAAATATTAAACAGAAAGGTTCTTTATTGAATAAAAAAACATAAACAACAAAAGAGCATAACATAAAATCAATTCAAACACAATTTATTCATGTTACACGTTGGGAATTCATATACACAGGTAAACAATTAACCACTGACTAAGTCCAATATTGTGAGGATACACAAATAATTCGAAAATGGGAAAAACTATTTGTTACACGTTTGTAATTTACAGATAATCGATCACATCGCAACTTCGTTCGAGAGAGTTGTGCGTGATTTCTATGAAACATCAAATAGGGTAGCGTTTTTCAACAGGGACGCCGTTGAAGAAATTTAGTTACATCAACAAATTATTTTCGATTCACACCGATTTATTCATAATTTTAGTTGAGAATTCTTATAAACTAATATTTTTAACCTCTGACTGGGTCAAGATTGTGCTGATAAAAATTTAAATCGAAAATTGGAAAAGGTCGTTGCTACACGTTTGTTACTAATTTTGTAAGATCAAGTCAATGCCAGTTCCAAAATTGCACGGTTTTTCTACTGGACGGTGTGTCGCTAGAGAATTACCAACAACACATTTTTGTTTAATAACGTCAATATCCTAAAAACAAAACTGTTGGAACTGTTATAGTATGCGGTTTCATGGTGAAAAAAAATAATGGTGAAGGAATACGTAATAAAAGTGTACTTCTTCCTCGCTCGCATTATTTAGAAACAGGATAATTTTAGGCTGTGAAGTTTCTGAATACCTACATTTTCGACAACAAGGTACCTTGAAAATTATCATCCTATTTAGCAACGAGGGGCCCAAAGATATTTTATTATGTTCGGATTACAGTATATGTCATTCTCATGATATCATTGGAAAACGTGAGGGGATTGAGTATGTACCTATCAAAATGATAACAGAGTGGAATTTACTTTCTTTAAAAAATGCATTTTGGCGAAATTTCTCTTACAACATGCCAGAGAGTCGAAAATGCAACGAGCAGCGTATCTTATTCCATGTTACGTTTTTTAAGAAGAAAAAAATGAAAAATTGAAAAATGCAACTCGATTTGACGCATTTACATGATGACAGTAGGTCATTATTCTAATTCAACCAAACTAAATAATTAAACGCACAAGGCCTGATTAATAAGCGGCTAAACAGCAACAAGCTGTCGGGCGTTTCGCTTCACTAGAAAAAATGTAGAAATAAATAATAGAAAATACATGACATCATGTACTTCTCAATCCATCTTATAAGCCTTCATGACAGCGCCACGAACGCTACGATAATACCTCAACATGCCAGCGTCGTTGAAGTGGAAGCCGTCAGACGAGAAAAGCCTGGTGTGATTGAGCGCAAAAGAGCGATGGCGCCAAAAATGCACGTTCGGCAAACCCTCAAGAAATTTAGCGAGCAGACGGTTAGTGTCTTGTACATTCGCGTTGAAGTTCGGCTTCCAATTCGGCACAAACAAACGCGGGATAATACTACACACGAGTACATGACGCACGCCGGGTATGCGCGCAATACGAAGCGCAAGATCGACAATAGAAAGCATTGTTGATTCGGTAGTCGCGCGCCCGTCACACAGGTCGTTGGACCCGAGATCGAGCACCACGGCGTCTGGCGATAGATTCCAAACGAGATCAAGCTGTGAAGACGCGGAGAAGACACTGCCCGGCTGATCATGGCCCACATCGTGCATGAAAGAGAGAACGGAAGATTTCTCGAGACTGAGGTTATCCCGCTTGGGATCGCGCGCGATGTACTGATTGAGACGGCTGATGTAACTGTGACCGAGTACAAGAACAACGGGAGGTTCGCGATCGGAATCGGAAGAGCAGCACGACATACTATCAGCAGACATTTTGGGATACGTCGGAGAAAATGCGAAATAATAACGTTTAAATATTATTCGGCAAACGGGGAGCTTTGGTGTATATAGTGCGGTAATTTGAGAGATTTCGAAAGCAAGCTAGATGCAGCGTTAAAACACGTTCGAGAAGTCACAGAGTAGACTGAAGATTTACAAGAAAAGTGTAGTATTTTATAGAAAACCTCGCCATTGAATTTGCGACGAAGTGCAAAGTCAATGCGGTTGGTTTAGACTTAGCACCAATGAGGTTGCTCCGTCCCTATGACAATAGAATACAACCAATTAACATTCTAAAGCTCGCCCGGAATGCAGGGGGCGTGGATGTGAAGGTTACGTAACAACCTTTTTTTTTTTTCTTTGCCTCATCAGAGGATTTATTGATTATATATACATGGTTACATTCAAAGATACAATACTACAAATCAAATTTACATAATCGCAAAAACATTATTATTGTCATAACAAAGAATTGAAATTAAGTTTTGCTTTGCAAAGCAATTGAATCATAATTAACATACAAATTATACTGATAGTTTTGATTCCCTTTCTTTTTTTCTTTTTTCTTTTTTTTTCTTTCTTTCTTAAATAACACCCAACAGTTCTTTTGGTAAAAGCTTTCTGTTCATCTTTAAGTTTGATTTACTTTCCATTCTTTTTATAATTTCTCTATGGAGATTTTGTTTAGAAGCAACTTTTCTCTTGTCTATCCCAGTTATATTTCGTTTAACAATCAATTTATAAATGGTCCAAAATGCTATTGTAAAGAATAATATACAATGACTTTCACAATCTATTTTGAGTAGGTGTTGGATATTGAGCGTCAGTATCCTTACTTTGTATATATCTCTTAATATTTCTTTGATATGTTTAATGAAGGGCTCAATTAGTTTGCATTCTATAAATGCGTGATTCATATCCTCTTTTATATTACATGTTGGGCATACATCGTCATTGGATATTCCCCATTTGAAAAGATTACTTCTTACTGGCAATAGGTTATACAGTAATTTCAAATTAAACTCTCGTAATTTGCTTTCTCTAATTTGAGCAAGATTACGCTTGAATACCTTAGACCAATCAATATCTACATTAAGTTTTTTTCCCAATAAAGGCAACATGTGTTAGTTAATACAGTTCTTGAAGGAATGAGTTTATAGAAACGATTGCTACTTATATCAGTAACATGTTTTACCTTATTTGCCACCAACAGATGTGGAACATTGTTTTCATTTTCTTGTCTAGTATAATCATGCATAAATTCTTCTTTTAAACTATTGACCCATACAGGAGGTATCGCTCGTTTAAGTCTTGCATAGTCGAACATTGCATTGCATTTTCGTTTGGAATGCACCTGCGATCTAATATATTCTGTTGACCGAAAGCCATCTCTCGTAAAAAGGTCTCCTAAATATACTAGACCACTGTCATACCAGCCTTTATAAAAGAGCGACTGATTATCATACACCACATGTTTGTTGTGCCAAATAATCTGATCTGAAACTTTAACTGGTTCATGTATAGATATACAAACATCTTTCACTGTAGTGCAGTATCTAATCATTTCCCATGCCTTTAAGATTTCTACGTAAAATGACGGAATTTTCTTTTGAACTAGAATATCATTAAGTGTGGTTATATTATAAGAGCAGTTCAGCAGTAGCTTGATGCTTCCCAATAAGTTGAACCAGTAAGAAAAAAATGTTTTCCACGCTCCATTACTCTCATTGAAAAATCTACCTAACCATTTCATTCGGAAGCTGAACAATTGCCTTTGTATGTCAAGTATTTTTATACCACCTTTACTGTAGTCTTCCATAAGAGAAACCCTTTTGATTTTTTCTGTTTTCCCACTCCAAATAAATTTGAATATAATGCCTTCTATCAACTTCAAAAAGTTTGGAGGGATGGAATCAACCATGATCAAGTGAGTAACTTGGCTGAGTGCTAGACTTTTCAGTACCGTGACTCTTCCAAAAATGGTTAAGCTTCTTTTTGTCCAGCTATCAAGAATTTTCCTCAATTTTATCAACTTCTGCTCCCAGTCCATCTTTAGAGCTTCATTATTATTAAAATATATGTAGTGACCTAAGTATCTTATAGGTTTGTGGGACCATTTCAGATCATGATTCTCTACGTAACAACCTGATTGGTTCAGACTTTGCACCAATGAGAGAGCTCCGCCCTAATACAATGGAAGACAACCAATTAACTTTCTAAAGCTCGCCGGAATGCCGGGGGCTTGGATGAGAAGGTTACGTAACAACGTGATTGATTCAAACTTTGCACCATTGAGAGAGCTCCGTCACCAATACAATAGAAGCTAACCAATTAATTTTCGATAGCTCGCCCGGATGGCGGGGGGTGTAGGTGTGACAGTTACATAATGACCATCTTACTATGCAAATGCCAACATTGACAGTGATGCTTTTGTTTAAGATCATGAATTGATTAACAGGTCTCGTAATACATAGTAGTTGAAACATGTTCAAGAGTAAAATTATCAATTAGTTTACGATTCCCATTATGTATTTATGAATAATGCATTTTCGTTGTAAATACTTTTTTATTCTCTCGTAACTGTAATAAACACTTTTTTAAAATACTACAATCTTAGTCTCGAAAAAGACGATCGAGCGTCAAAATTGGTAACTGGTAACCGATCATATCTAATCGGTCTCATTTCCATGGCACTAATATGTTATTTGATTGATTTAGCCCCATATCATTATCAGTATCCCTTGTGTTTGTATTGGGTTTTTACAGACGTGTTTCAATCAGATATGATTATTTACGTCTGTGGACTGACCTTTAAACGTCACCGTCCGAAAGACGTGACTCAGTTTCGAATCTTCGTCCTCGGCTGAATCAGTTTGTAACAGGGGTTTGTAACTTCCACTGTTAGCTGGATTACAAGCGCACGCCACAACGCCTAGTTAGTCAGTATCCCATGATAGATTTTGATCATATAATTAACACCAACAGATGTACTTATATTGTTGAATGCCATTCAAGGTCATTGTAAGGCTCATAAGCTTTCTGTAGATATGAATATCTTCATATTTAGAGATCTCCTATGAATGTCAACTTTGAGAATGTTCAGTACTAGTGATGCAGTAGTACCGCAGTACTTTTTTTTTTGCCAGGGTTATACATTCAATTAAATATAACCAATGACAAAGCACACTAGATAGAGTGATTTGAACTAGGTACCGAAGAAAATGGGAGGAGCCTACAGCCTCGCTAGAATGTCAGATCCCCGGAAAAACAGTCTATTTTTAACGTATTTATCGGAAATGAACACCTGTAAATGTAATGCAGGATCAAGTCCAACGTGTTTATCGGAAATGAACACCTTCATCTAATGCAGGAATTAAAGTCCAGGGGTTGGTTAGCCGTTTCCGGCATACTAACGGGAACATAATTAATGCTGTTCAACTTTTAGATGTATACAAAGTCAAACTAATAACCGTATAAATGATCAACTTAACCCAACTCCTCTATTGCTATAGCGCCCCCTTTAGGTCAATATGTTGCCCAAATCAGCGTAGCACTACAATACATGTTGGAAACAGAGGGGTCCACTAAAAAGCAATGCTTGTACAAGTGTGAACACCTCAAATGATACTTACATGTAGAAATAATCTGCTCACTACCAGAAGAGAGTAACTCCTAGATTTGAATACAGAGTTAAAACCCTTCTGGCTCTCAGCAGCTGAGCTGTAATCTTGAACATTCAGAGAAAAATCATTTTGATTCTGTATCTATTCTCTGTCATCGACTGACCTAAAGACGACCTCTTGAGATAAAGGCAAACAAATGCACAATTTATCCAGACAGTTGTACGGAACACATTCCTAAAAAGGAGAACAGAGCTGGCAAACATCATTTATTCTTACCTTTTTGGTACGTGAGTATTTGCTACCTGCTCTTAACTTTGAGATATATAAAATACTTGTCTTGTCTAAAGGTAAAAATCAATCAAAATTAGCTGCAGTAATTTATAATTTCAATACAGGAACATTGAACATGTAACCACTGTGCCATTGTGGTATTATGTTTATCATGTAATCGCTTTTTATCGTTTATAAAAATATCAACCTTGAGACGATAGACAAAGTATTACGTGAGTGATGGAAGCAATAATATTTGGAGATTGAATATTTGCAGTTCCTACAATGCAAGTGATTTATAAAGGGTGAAGTTTAGAAAACTAATTACAAAGTTCACTGAAGATAGTCATAACATTTTTATTGTTGATATAAATTTGGAAAAAAATAACATATAAGAGCTACGAGAACCAGCATGTGTGGTGTTATTCAAACCGATTACATGCGTTTCATCCATGAAATGTGTCACAAAGTCATGAACACAAAGTCACAAAGTCTGTCAAATTTACATTTCTTTTTTCCATTTTACCTCGCAGCTTGTAACCCTTCACACCAGAGTGATTTCATGTATCTCTTCTTTCAGATCAAGAAGGACCCTAGGGTGCAATTAAAACCCCGAAAAGTCGTAAAAGCTTTTGAATCCGTAACGGCTATCGAGGCCCTGCTCGAAGAGAGGAGCAAAATTCGTCCAAAATTCACCTTGGCGTATGTCCCTTATTTGGCTTCAAAGCTCATGCAAATCTTACATCGCATTAAAAATGATAATGTATTCTTCAAATAAATAACAAAATAGGCATTTTTCCGTTTCAAAGGTCGGTGAATCTGTGCTCGCTTGCGTACGAAAAATGGAACGCCACCCGGTCAGCCAATTAATTTTCCCACGAGGGCGCACATGCGATTATTAATGATGAACATACAGTCATCCTTGTCTTAGCGGCCATCTCTCGTTAGTAGACACCTTCCTATCAGTGGCCACTAACATGGGCGTCAATCATGGGGCGGACTAGAAAAGGGACGTGTCCCCCCCCCCCCCCGAATTTGTTTCATGGGTGGGGGACACAATATTAAATGTGATCCACATGTTTTTGACCTCCTTTATCACAAAAAGTTTTGAACTGTGTTAGATTAAACCCTGTGTCTCGTTGCCCATGGCCCAAACCTATATCACGTTTTATATAATGCGAGGGTAAATCTTATTGCTTGTTGGAATTTAAATAAAGCGTATAATAATGTTGAGCTCCACCAGCAGGACCAGACGGTCTGAGAAGCTAACAATGCAATTTGTGCAATTTGGTATTATTTACTTTTTGTTCTCATTTTGCTGAAAATCAATCATATTTAACTAGTATATTTATATAATTCAGTCGTAATAAGCTTCCTGAGAAGAGATTGGTAGTGACGTTAAAGGTGTCTGTCTATGCGCGCCTAAGTTATTTCAAAATGCCCCTCAGTCATAATAGAGTCAAAGACTATCTGAGGGTTTGCGTCATATCACCATTATGGAACTAATATAATAACCGCGCCCATCTTCACACGTTGAATATTGGAAAACACTTAACACCCGATAATATAGACATCTGTGTGGAAACCCTATGTTGTTTGAAGGCTAGAAATCCCTTGTGCTATTAATTGATAGTAATGGTGATGATGATAATGATAATGCTTTATTATTGTTATTATTATTTTCATTTTTATTATCTGTTATCATTGTCATTATCAACTACATTATCATTGGGTGGTATTCCGGTAGCGCGTACTAAGTTAGCGCGTACTTAGTCCACACTTTTATGGAGTGCCTGTTGCCAACTCATTTACCCTGTACGGATTTTTTAAATCCTGCAATGAAAAGTGTCCCAAAATTAATTTTGCAATGAAATGGAAAGAAAAAGATAATATGAGTATGAACTGAATTTCAACAAAGTCTTTTGTAGATTATCGTGTCATGAATATTGAAGGAGGAAGATGAAACATAGCATTCCATAAAAGTGTTACCTAATATTCTTGTTTAGTCTGTACTTAGTCCCTGCTTATTTTATGAGAATACCACCCATTATCTTTTACATTATGATTGTCATAGTCATTATCAATTCTATCATTATTATTCTTATTATAATTTTACTGTTATTGTTGCTATTTCAGTTATAAATTGGAATGTATGTTATAACTCAAATAAGAATTAAGTGGTGCAAAGGTGCCCCTCCCCAACTCATGCAGTAAATGACAATTTGTTTCCCTCCTTTCTATATATACCTTTTTCACGAAGTGACGGTAGCGAGGAAAATCGTAACGCAAAGTGAAAGCAATTTTTTTTCACTACCGTCACTTCGTGAAAACAGCGACGCCTAAAGGAATTCCCATTGAACTCTATGCATCAGTGCACGAAACGATCCCAGAATACATCTGAAATGGGGCCTGCACGTAGTATTCGGTTATTTATATATTGACAAAAGCGAGAATCAGTGTATTCATATCTTAATGCTCTGTCGGACAGACGCATTTTTGTAGTTGGAAACTGTATTCGTCATTGCATTAGGACGATACTATAGCGACAGTAGCGAGTGGTCCAGTGTCTCCCAAACATTTTTAAACTGTTGATTGGAAGACCCGGGTAAGTGATTAATACTAGGCGTAAAATAGACAGGTTTATTAATTTCATTTATACTTATTTATATTATATATTTTTAGTTGGAAACTGTATTCGCCATTATATTAAGACGATAGCGGCAGTAGCAATTGGTCCAGTATCTCCCCAACATTTTTAAACTGTTGATTGGAAGACTCGGGCAAGTGATTAATATTATGCGTAAAATAGACAGGTTTATTAATTTCATTTATACTTCTTGAATAAATGTTTCTCTTGACAACTCAACAATTTTATGTTTATATTTATGTTTTTGTTATGTTTTAATCATTGCTTGTAAGAAAATCTATGACAAAAAGGGTACCGTCCAAACGTGAAGGCCATTTATAGGGGACCCTTCAGAAAAATATGGATATTTCAACTTACTAAATCCACCTGCCAAGCCAGCATTTTTTACCGCTGCTGAAACTTTGCAAATATAGGCCTTATCAAATTCAAGCCTCCTCATTACAAAGAAAATTCATGAAGACTCCCTGTTTTTCTTTGTAACATTTCTGGCAAACCTGCCATAATTATGGTCTACAACTCTCTTCAAAGGTTCGTAGCAACGCTTACACAGAATGGCTAGCTTCACGGAAGAGAGCCATGACAAGAACGATTAATGATAATCACA
This sequence comes from Strongylocentrotus purpuratus, assembly GCF_000002235.5. Classification (NCBI taxonomy): domain Eukaryota; kingdom Metazoa; phylum Echinodermata; class Echinoidea; order Camarodonta; family Strongylocentrotidae; genus Strongylocentrotus; species Strongylocentrotus purpuratus. The sequence continues at coordinate 26,536,554 of NW_022145597.1, forward strand.
TACACTTTCGTACTTCATATTGTAATATGTTCCTGATTGATTACAATATACATTGCAAAACAATTCATGAAACGAAGCTAAAAAATTCTTCATTATTGTCACTGCATAGTAGGAGTGAAATACAATAAATTATACTCTCTGTTATTGTGGAAAATGAAAATATGAAAGTGAATAATTAAGGGAATATTTTAAGTTTAAAGTAAAAGCAAAATGTCCTCTTTACACAAAAAAGGAAAGGAAACTAAAATAGATGTTTTGTTAAGATATCTTGAGAAGCTCCAAGAATTTTTGGTAGAAAATCAAGATGATGAAACGTTAAAAGGAAAATTTATTTGTAAAGAAACAGAGTTAGAAAAAAATACATAAAGAATATGTTCGCGGAATAATGGTCCGTTCAAGAGCAACATGGATTTCAGAGGGAGCAAAGAATTCACGTTATTTTCTGAATGTAGAAAAAAGGGAATTTTAATATTAAAGAAACATATATAAAACGTGATGTTATTACAACGGAGCCATCTCAAATATTGACTGAAGATCCTATGAAAACTTGCACACTTGTAACATTGATAATGTAATTATCTAGAGCACATTGACAAATCTGGATATACCTTGTACAGCCAAACCTGCTTTAGAACCCACCTGTATAAAAAAAAACACTTGTCTATACAGACCACAATTTGTGTTTCCCTTGAACAGCTTTTCCAATTAAAACCCCCTTTTTGCTGTAACTTTCAAGCGGCAGATATACATGTACATTCCTTTAATAAATCAATTCTGTTTGGATGTCTTAACGACACGGTCTTCTTATAAGTACTACAATCCGGTAAATTCAAGGATATTGTGTCACAACGTATATGGATTAAGTCTGCCTCAAAGTAGACGATAATTATATTTTATAGAAAATGGTATGATTCAGGAGTTAAAGAGAAGGTCGAGTTCTAGGGAGAGGTGAAGACTGATTTATGAGCGTTTACATTGTTATTATGCAGGTGTAGAAGAACATTAGAGGGAAAAATGTTCCTGGAAAGCAAGGCTCTCCAAATGCCTCATATTCTAAATGTGACATGTAACAGCTTAAAAACGTGGGCCTCATTCTTTACGTCACACGTTTGTGTAATCCCATATACATCTTTCTGTGTACAGTGCTTGTTACTTTAACCAAGACTGGGCCAATTTTAAAATCGTTTTCATGATTCCAGAACCTTGCAGTAAACACCAATACTTATATGCTACATTATCAAATTTTTTCTGATTCCACATCGAATCAATCACAATACAATCGCATGACCAGAACTCAACTTTATCTGTAAATACAAACATGATATTTTGAAAGAAGATGTTAGCTTCAAAACATTTTCAGAAATTCAACATGATTTTAAACTGAATTTTATTAATGTGAGGATGCTTTGGATATAGCCTAAGTCCTGAGAACTTACCTCAATGGCAAGACCGTTCTGTTAAATCATTCAAAATCACTTTAAAAACAAATATTCGAACATTTCAATTTAAATTCATTCACCGGAGAATTGCTACAAACGAATTTCTTTTTCGTATTGGTATAAAGACATAACCAAAATGTAATTATTGCTTTACATAAAGGGAAACTTCATGTTCATCTTAAAAATTCATCTTAAAAAATGGAAACCCATTGTGTAGTCTTAAAGGACGCCCTTATTTTCATTTGCCTTCATCCAATTTGTTTACATTTATGATTCTGACTTTAATGTACTATTTGGAACTTGTTAATTTGTAGAACACCTATGAATGTATTTCTATTATTTCCTCGTTTAAATGAAGCAGCAATAAAAGTATTAAAAAAGGCCTATATTGACATGTATTGAGAGTGTCAAATAAATATATGATAATTCAAACCTATGATTTCAAATCTTGATTAGTTCTAAAAAAATTAACACGACATACGCAATGAGAACAGTCGGGCACTTAAAGATAAACTTGAGTTCTGGTAAAGAAAGAAAATGAATTCTCACAGAAGCTAACGAAACTTACACTGAATGTACAAGATTACAAATAAATGTCACGTGCCAAACAATTTTGGAAGAAAATGTATTCTGGCTGAGTAATGAGCATAGAAAGATAAGGAAATCAGGGTTGTACTAGCCCCGACACCATGTGAGATGTCCCATATACATCTTTCTGTGTAAGTGATTGTTACTTTACCAAGACTCTGCCAAATTTATGATGATTTTGATGACTCCAGAACCTTGCATTACACACCATTACTTACATACTATATGATCAACTTTTCTGATCCATTCCACACCTTTTCTTTCACAATGCAATCGCATTACCAGAACTCAAGTTTATCTTTAATTGAGAGTAGACCGAGATATCGTATGCTGGCATGTTGCTGACATATTTGCCCGTCAAAAACTCCGGGTCACCTGTTTTATCCTTTGATATGCGAAAGGAGATACCAACGCCACAAGCGCTTAGTCAGGTTACTTTGTAAGAGTGGTAAAACACTCTATAAGAAATAGCTATTATTGTTAAAATAATGTTAATTTATCAAACGAACATTTCAAGATTTAATATAGGACATCCCATCCATTTTAACACATTTTCATTCAATTTCGTCCCCAAAACTTCCTTAATTTGCACGTCTGAGTCAATTTCGTCTTTGGTCATTCATTTTCGAAAATTGTCCAATCAATTCATAATTTTGCTTCCAATTTCAAGTTGATACAAACACCGATACAAACAAATCATTTTCATAACAGGTCCCGAGCAGCGGAGCAGGAGGAATTGCAGGTGTGGAAACATGAGAACTTCCTTGAAAGTTCTCTTCACCTTCGGGGGCTCGTCCATCGTCACTTTGTTTATCGCATGGACGTCGATTTTTCAGCAATTAAGCCTTCGACCAGCTGGGTGAGTTCACGATGTGGCCATGTTTTACTCCATACGATGATTTTAAAATTAAATAAATTTGCCACTCACCATCCGGGATGGGGTGGATGGGGCAGGAGGGGGGGGGGGGGTATCAGAAAAATACGGAGTATTATATGGTAAAATGTATCATGTATTGGTTATTGTAATGGGCTTCTCTCTACCATTCCCTCGACTAAATTGGATCGTGTGCAATGATACACAGAATACAATTTAGATTACTCTTGTTTGTTTTCAAAATATCCACCTCCACAATATTTAGATACCTGTTTGAATTTATATACACCTGCCAGTGCCAGGGCATTGAGGTCAGCCGGTAATCTTCTCCGTATCACATATTAAGTTTCCCGCACATTAGCCCGTGAAATTTACTGTATCTGCTTCAATTAAAATAAGCCAGTCTCCATCTGTTACTACATTCAGAAAGGCTTTAAAAACACATATTTTTTTGCAGTTTGTAGTTGTAAGACTTATTACATGTATTTTACATGTATAAAAACACAAAATCCAAGAAAGGCATATTTCATTATGTTATTTATGTTTTAGGTTTATACATGGTTTCTCAAAAGCCATGCATTTTGTAGACTTGAAATTTGGCACACTAATAGACCTGAAGTCTTTAATTAAAAAAATAAGAAATAAAATGGATGTCACATTTGACGTGATTTTTACATCTTTTTATAAAAAGACGTCTTAGAGACATAAACTTGTATCAATAGTTTAAATCGTACGGACATCTTTACATATTTTTTTACATCTTATTTGGTTAAAAAAGGACATCTTCCAGACGAAAACTTGTACCAATGGAAGACGTCATAGGGACACCATTTCAATGTCCTTTTTGTTGTATTGCTGGTCAGAGACTAGATTGTTGGGACGTCTTTAAAATGTGGTTTAATACCAACAGAAAACGTCATAAAGACTTCACATCCTTACATGATCTGTACGTCTTTTTTGTCCTCTAAATGACATCTATATGACCACCTGATACAGGAAGAAAGTGTCAAAATCACTTCATAAATACATTCTGAGCAATCACACAGTACAATCAAAGCGACAAATGTTGCATCACATAATATATACATGCAATACAGAAAGTAATTTTTATATTTTTAATGTACATGAGTATGGTATGAAAATGGATAACACAGAAATATATAATTCTTTTTTTCTATACCTTCTTCTTCTTATTTTCAATAAAATATCAGATGGGAGGTTGATATTGATTTTTATACGTAAAATTGCAATATCTTCATTTTGTACAAGTTTGCACGATAAAGCCTCATTATCGTGCAAACGTGCAAGTTTTACACGTTGCAACATTTCTACATTACTTAAATTCAGCACCAAATACACACATTTTCAGGTGGAGCAAAAAGATGGACAACGAAAATGAAGCAAGCCCTTTTTTCCATGTCATCCCATGGTCTATATCTGAATAAACCAATAAAATACAACAGCTAATTGTTCATGCTGTACGTGTGATTGTTGTCCCGCTTTACTTGTGATTTCCAGCAAGCTCGGTCTTGATTAAGACCATTCCACTACCTAACAGTACGTGTTAATGCTGTACATAGCAACCTTTCCTAATTGGTTCCCGTTTCTTTCATAATGTAGGCCTACTCGCATGGCCAGTACCCCCACCTTATCGTAATTTTTGATTACTGACATATGAAGATTAATACGCCTTTTTATCTCTCCCATAGTAAGAAGAAATTAGGAGGAAGACGTTAAAAATATTTACATTATATTGATCACAAAATGACAAGCAAGCGAACGGGCAAGCCAAAATAATTTGTCTACTGCATAAAATGAAAAGAATTGTATGAATTTATATTCTATTCAATTCAATTTAAAATAACCATTACTTCCTTCTTATCCGTTTAAGAAAATAATATCACTTCACTAACGAAAGCACTCAAATATAATTGAATGAGGCATGGTCCCTGAAAACCAGTGACGAATGTCAGTATCGCAAATACGTTATGATGACATATGGGGTGGATATGTGCGCATTATAAATGTTGTTATTATTATTATTATTATTACCCTATGTGAACATTGGGTAATTTAGGCACTTCATTGGGGTATTAATATTGCCCTTGAGATTATTATTTTGTATATATGTATATATATACGATCGTATTCCAGCACGCATATTCAATAGAAATCAATGTAGTTATTAGCAGATACTGACTCATTCACTAAAGATAAGAAACTTCCCTTATTGCCGCCTCCCTGCATGGGAGGAGCGTAGGAAGCAGCGATGGTTGAACGTGATTCTGCAGTAAGATACCCATCCTCGCCCGGCGTGCTATCTCGAAACAAGGGGCTGAAAGGTGGTGTTACGACGGTTGTGCACCGGAGTGAAGTTAGAAAGATATTCGATATTCGATATTCGATATTCAAAATGCGAATATAAAGCCAGTTTGATATTCGGATTTTCGGATATTCAAAATATCTCAATTCAATACACATAAACATATCTGATATAAGCTTGTTTTAGGTACCCAACCCCTATTGACCGGGACCATCATCTGTTGTCTGATAGATATGAAAACAACATACATTTTTATATGACTTTTATCCCGGTCAAAAGGGGATAAGTCACATATCTTAGCAAAAAAAATACATGTCTCTCTTTAAAATATAATTATTCCATACGCATGCATATATGGGATAACGGGGCCTTTTTTTAGGTACCCATCCCCTATTGACCAGGAACATCTTCTGTTGTCTGATAGATATGAATACAACAAACATTTTGATATGACTTTTATCCCGGTCAAAAGGGGATAAGTCGCATATCATCAATAAAGATACCGGTCTGTCTTTAAGAAATAATTATTCCATACACATGCACATATCGGATATATGGGCCTTTTTTAGGTACCCATCCCCTATTGACCGGGACCATCATCTGTTGTCTGATAGATATGAATACCACGAACATTTTTATATGACTTTTATCCCGGTCAAAAGGGGATAATTCACAAATCTTATCAATAAAGATACCGGTCTGTCTTTAAAATATAATTATTCCATACACATTCACATATCGGATATGTGGGCCTTTTTTAGGTACCCATCCCCTATTGACCGGGACCATCATCTGTTGTCTGATAGATATGAAAACAAGAAACATTTTGATATGACTTTTATCCCGGTCAAAAGGGGATAAGTCACATATCTTAGCAAAAAAAAATACATGTCTCTCTTTCAAATATAATTATTCCATACGCATGCATATATGGGATAACGGGGCCTTTTTTTAGGTACCCATCCCCTGTTGACCAGGAACATCTTCTGTTGTCTGATAGATATGAATACAACAAACATTTTGATATGACTTTTATCCCGGTCAAAAGGGGATAAGTCACATATCATCAATAAAGATACCGGTCTGTTTTTAAGAAATAATTATTCCATACACATGCACATATCGGATGAATGGGCCTTTTTTAGATACCCATCCCCTATTGACCGGGACCATCATTTGTTGTCTGATAGATATATGAATAAAACATACATTTTTATATGACTTTTATCCCGGTCAAAAGGGGATAAGTCACATATCATCAATAAAGATACCGGTCTGTCTTTAAGAAATAATTATTCCATACACATGCACATATCGGATATATGGGCATTTTTTTTAGGTACCCATCCCCTATTGACCAGGACCATCATCTGTTGTCTGATAGATATGAATACAACAATCATTTTGATATGACTTTTATCCCGGTCAAAAGGGGATAAGTCACATATCATCAATAAAGATACCGGTCTGTCTTTAAGAAATAATTATTCCATACACATGCACATATCGGATATATGGGCACTTTTTTTAGGTACCCATCCCCTATTGACCGGGACCATCATCTGTTGTCTGATAGATATGAATACAGCAAACATATTTATATGACTTTTATCCCGGTCAAAAGGGGATAAGTCACATATCTTAGCAAAAAAAATACATGTCTCTCTTTCAAATATAATTATTCCATACGCATGCATATATGGGATAACGGGGCCTTTTTTTAGGTACCCATCCCCTATTGACCAGGAACATCTTCTGTTGTCTGATAGATATGAATACAACAAACATTTTGATATGACATTTATCCCGGTCAAAAGGGGATAAGTCACATATCATCAATAAAGATACCGGTCTGTCTTTCAGAAATAATTATTCCATACACATGCACATATCGGATAAATGGGCCTTTTTTAGGTACCCATCCCCTATTGACCGGGACCATCATCTGTTGTCTGATAGATATGAATACAACGAACATTTTTATATGACTTTTATCCCGGTCAAAAGGGGATAAGTCACAAATCTTATCAATAAAGATACCGGTCTGTCTTTAAAATATAATTATTCCATACACATTCACATATCGGATATGTGGGCCTTTTTTAGGTACCCATCCCCCATTGACCGGGACCATCATCTGTTGTCTGATAGATATGAATACAACGAACATTTTTATATGACTTTTATCCCGGTCAAAAGGGGATAAGTCACAAATCTTATCAATAAAGATACAAGTCTCTCTTTAAAATATAATTATTCCATACACATTCACATATCGGATATGTGGGCCTTTTTTAGGTACCCATCCCCCATTGACCGGGACCATCATCTGTTGTCTGATAGATATGAATACAACAAACATTTTGATATGACTTTTATCCCGGTCAAAAGGGGATAAGTCACATCTTATCAAAAAAGATACATGTCTCTCTTTAAAATATAATTATTCCATACACATGCATATATCGGATAGCGGGGACATTTTGTAGGTACCCATCCCCTATTGACCGGGACCATCATCTGTTGTCTGATAAAAATGAAAACAACAAACATTTTGATATGACTTTTATCCCGGTCAAAAGGGGATAAGTCACATATCATCAATAAAGATACCGGTCTGTTTTTAAGAAATAATTATTCCATACACATGCACATATCGGATGAATGGGCCTTTTTTAGGTACCCATCCCCTATTGACCGGGACCATCATTTGTTGTCTGATAGATATGAATAAAACATACATTTTTATATGACTTTTATCCCGGTCAAAAGGGGATAAGTCACATATCATCAATAAAGATACCGGTCTGTCTTTAAGAAATAATTATTCCATACACATGCACATATCGGATATATGGGCATTTTTTTAGGTACCCATCCCCTATTGACCAGGACCATCATCTGTTGTCTGATAGATATGAATACAACAATCATTTTGATATGACTTTTATCCCGGTCAATAGGGGATAAGTCACATATCATCAATAAAGATACCGGTCTGTCTTTAAGAAATAATTATTCCATACACATGCACATATCGGATATATGGGCATTTTTTTTAGGTACCCATCCCCTATTGACCGGGACCATCATTTGTTGTCTGATAGATATGAATAAAACATACATTTTTATATGACTTTTATCCCGGTCAAAAGGGGATAAGTCACATATCATCAATAAAGATACCGGTCTGTCTTTAAGAAATAATTATTCCATACACATGCACATATCGGATATATGGGCATTTTTTTAGGTACCCATCCCCTATTGACCAGGACCATCATCTGTTGTCTGATAGATATGAATACAACAATCATTTTGATATGACTTTTATCCCGGTCAATAGGGGATAAGTCACATATCATCAATAAAGATACCGGTCTGTCTTTAAGAAATAATTATTCCATACACATGCACATATCGGATATATGGGCATTTTTTTTAGGTACCCATCCCCTATTGACCGGGACCATCATCTGTTGTCTGATAGATATGAATACAGCAAACATATTTATATGACTTTTATCCCGGTCAAAAGGGGATAAGTCACATATCTTAGCATCAAAAATACATGTCTCTCTTTAAGAAATAATTATTCCATACGCATGCATTTATGGGATAATGGGGCCTTTTTTTAGGTACCCATCCCGTATTGACCAGGAACATCTTCTGTTGTCTGATAGATATGAATACAACAAACATTTTTATATGACTTTAATCCCGGTCAAAATGGGATAAGTCACATATCATCAATAAAGATACCGGTCTGTCTTTAAGAAATAATTATTCCATACACATGCACATATCGGATATATGGGCCTTTTTTAGGTACCCATCCCCTATTGACCGGGACCATCATCTGTTGTCTGATAGATATGAATACAACGAACATTTTTATATGACTTTTATCCCGGTCAAAAGGGGATAAGTCACAAATCTTATCAATAAAGATACCGGTCTGTCTTTAAAATATAATTATTCCATACACATTCACATATCGGATATGTGGGCCTTTTTTAGGTACCCATCCCCCATTGACCGGGACCATCATCTGTTGTCTGATAGATATGAAAACAAGAAACATTTTGATATGACTTTTATCCCGGTCAAAAGGGGATAAGTCACATATCTTAGCAAAAAAAATACATGTCTCTCTTTCAAATATAATTATTCCATACGCATGCATATATGGGATAACGGGGATTTTTTTTAGGTACCCATCCCCTATTGACCAGGAACATCTTCTGTTGTCTGATAGATATGAATAGAACAAACATTTTGATATGACATTTATCCCGGTCAAAAGGGGATAAGTCACATATCATCAATAAAGATACCGGTCTGTCTTTCAGAAATAATTATTCCATACACATGCACATATCGGATAAATGGGCCTTTTTTAGGTACCCATCCCCTATTGACCAAGAACAACATCTGTTGTCTGATATATATGAATACAAAAAACATTTTGATATGACTTTTATCCCAGTCAAAAGGGGATAAGTGACATATCTTATTTAAAAAGATACATGTCTCTCTTTAAAATATAATTATTCCATACACATGCATATATCGGATAGCGGGGACATTTTGTAGGTACCCATCCCCTATTGACCGGGACCATCATCTGTTGTCTGATATAAATGAAAACAAGAAACATTTTGATATGACTTTTATCCCGGTCAAAAGGGGATGGGTATCTAAAAAAGGCCCATATATCCGATATATGCATCTGTATGGAATAATTATATTTTAAAAGAGAGACATGTACCTTTATAAATAAGATATGTGACTTATCCCCTTTTGACCGGGATGAAAGTCATATCAAAATGTTTGTTGCATTCATATCTATCAGACAACAGATGATGGTCCCGGTCAATAGGGGATGGGTATCTAAAAAAAGGCCCATATATCCGATATATGCATGTGTATAGAATTATGATGTGCTACAGATACCTGTATCTTAATTGAATAAGATATGTGACTTATCCCCTTTTGACCGGGATAAAAGTTATATAAAAATGTTTGTTGTATTCATATCTATCAGAAAACTAATGATGGTCCCGGTCAATAGGGGATGGGTACCTAAAAAAGGCCCATATATCCGATATATGCATGTGTATGGAATATTTAAAGAGAGTCATGTATCTTTTTTGATAAGATATGTGACTTATCCCCTTTTGACCGGGATAAAAGTCATATCAAAATGTTTGTTGCATTCATATCTATCAGACAACAGATGATGGTCCCGGTCAATAGGGGATGGGTATCTAAAAAAAGGCCCATATATCCGATATATGCATGTGTATGGAATTATGATGTGCTACAGATACCTGTATCTTAATTGAATAAGATATGTGACTTATCCCCTTTTGACCGGGATAAAAGTTAAATAAAAATGTTTGTTGTATTCATATCTATCAGAAAACTAATGATGGTCCCGGTCAATAGGGGATGGGTACCTAAAAAAGGCCCATATATCCGATATATGCATGTGTATGGAATATTTAAAGAGAGTCATGTATCTTTTTTGATAAGATATGTGACTTATCCCCTTTTGACCGGGATAAAAGTCATATCAAAATGTTTGTTGCATTCATATCTATCAGACAACAGATGATGGTCCCGGTCAATAGGGGATGGGTATCTAAAAAAAGGCCCATATATCCGATATATGCATGTGTATGGAATTATGATGTGCTACAGATACCTGTATCTTAATTGGATAAGATATGTGACTTATCCCCTTTTGACGGGGATAAGATCATATCAAAATGTTTGTTGCATTCATATCTATCAGACAACAGATGATGGTCCCGGTCAATAGGGGATGGGTATCTAAAAAAGGCCCATATATCCGATATATGCATATGTATGGAATTATGATGTGCTACAGATACCTGTATCTTAATTGAATAGGATATGTGACTTAACCCCTTTTGACCGGGATAAAAGTCATATAAAAATGTTTGTTGTATTCATATCTATCAGAAAACAAATGATGGTCCCGGTCAATAGGGGATGGGTATCTAAAAAAAGGCCCATATATCCGATATATGCATGTGTATGGAATTATGATGTGCTACAGATACCTGTATCTTAATTGGATAAGATATGTGACTTATCCCCTTTTGACCGGGATAAAAGTCATATCAAAATGTTTGTTGCATTGATATCTATCAGACAGCAGATGATGGTCCCGGTCAATAGGGGATGGGTATCTAAAAAAGGCCCATATATCCGATATATGCATCTGTATGGAATAATTATATTTTAAAAGAGAGACATGTACCTTTATAAATAAGATATGTGACTTATCCCCTTTTGACCGGGATGAAAGTCATATCAAAATGTTTGTTGCATTCATATCTATCAGACAACAGATGATGGTCCCGGTCAATAGGGGATGGGTATCTAAAAAAGGCCCATATATCCGATATATGCATGTGTATGGAATTATGATGTGCTACAGATACCTGTATCTTAATTGGATAAGATATGTGACTTATCTCCTTTTGACCGGGATAAAAGTCATATCAAAATGTTTGTTGCATTCATATCTATCAGACAACAGATGATGGTTCCGGTCAATAGGGGATGGGTATCTAAAAAAGGCCCATATATCCGATATATGCATGAGTATGGAATTATGATGTGCTACAGATACCTGTATCTTAATTGGATAAGATATGTGACTTATCCCCTTTTGACCGGGATAAAAGTCATATCAAAATGTTTGTTGCATTCATATCTATCAGACAACAGATGCTGGTCCCGGTCAATAGGGGATGGGTATCTAAAACAAGGCCTCGATATATCCGATATAATTATGCATGTGTATATGGAATAATAATATTTTACGTAAGACATGTATCTTTTTTGCCAAGATATGTGACTTATCCCCTTTTGACCGGGATAAAAGTCATATCAAAATGTTTGTTTATTCATATCTATCAGACAACAGATGCTGGTCCCGGTCAATAGGGGATGGGTATCTAAAACAAGGCCTCGATATATCCGATATAATTATGCATGTGTATATGGAATAATAATATTTTACGTAAGACATGTATCTTTTTTGCCAAGATATGTGACTTATCCCCTTTTGACCGGGATAAAACTCATATAAAAATGTATGTTGTTTTCATATCTATCAGACAACAGATGATGGTCCCGGTCAATAGAGGTTGGGTACCTAAAACAGGCTTATATCAGATATGTTTATGTGCATTGAAATGTTATTTTTTGAATATCCGAAAATCCGAATATCAAACTGGCTTGATATTCGCACTTTGAATATCGAATATCGAATATCGAATATCTTTCTAACTTCACGCCGGTCAATTGTGCGGGTACTTTTATCAGCGCTGCTTCCCGCGCCGGCCGGGCTTTGGTCAGAGGCGTTCGCGTAGCCCTGCGTTGGATCGCAGGATACCTCGCTTATCGTAGGGGTAGGAGATCCATGGTTGGAAACAACGCCATATACAGCGCCTGTACTGCATGTACCCGGGGTGGTAGCGGGGGAACTAATTTCTCCTATATCAGCGTATTCATGGTATGAATGCCCATCTGTAGAGCACTGGTATGTCTGAGCGGTGTGAGGAATCCGTTCAGTAAGACTCGGCAAGTGAGATTGCACCGTCAGAGCCTGACGATGGCGTCTCAGTGATAGAAGCCCCATTCCAATGATGATAGCGATGGAGATTGGTAAAGAGATATACAGATACATCCAACCTGTCAAAAAATTAAAAAATAAATAAACAAGAAAGTGCTGTTATTTATTGTAATTTGTTGTTATCATTATCATTATTATCATTGCTGTTATTACTATTACAATACATTAAAAAAAAAAAAAATCATTATTAGTAATAATATTATATCATTGTTGTTTTTATCATTATCATCACATCGTCGGCCTTATGCCAAAAGGGCCTTAACCCGATTTTGGGGGTTATTGAGAAAGGGAAAGAAAGAAGAGGAAGAAGAAAAGAAAAGGGGGAAGAAGGAGATCGGGGGGGGGGGTGCGAGAGAGAAGGAAGGAAAAGGAAAAAAGAAGAGCTAAAAGGGACCAAAAAAGAGGAAGAAGAAAAAAAGGGTGAAAGAATTTCGATGCGGTGTTCGAGTAGAATTCTGTGAGATGATGATATACTTTCTCGTAGCTTGATGTGACGAGGTGTCTCTATCCAGATATCTGTTGATAGTATTATAGAATATAGAAGCCTGAAATGACCTTCTGCTCGTAACCGACAAGTCACCGCATTAACATTAAATTGCAAATAGTGTTCAACAACACGATGGTGGATGAAACTTTCCAATATTTGAAGATATATGACCTTCAGACCATATTGTTTCATTATTTTTTATTCAATCAATCAACGTCAAAGAATTGATTTATCATCGCTCTTCAATTTATTATTTCACCTTTTAATGTACTTTCATTCTTATGAATCACGAAAGAACACTGAATTGGATTCTTCAATGTTTGTTTTGATTAATTTCCTCCCCTTTCCTTCTCCCTGTTTAATACTGATAAATTTCAATTTTTCTTAATCAAGGCCTTGCCTCCCAGGCTGTTGCCTCCACCCGCCCCCGCTAAAAAAAGAGAGAGAGAAGGAAGGAAAAGAAAAAAAGGAGAGCTAAAAGGGACTAAAAAAGAGTAAGAAGAAAAAAAGGGTGAAAAGAATTTCGATGCGGTGTTCGAGTAGAATTCTGTGAGATGATGATATACTTTCTCGTAGCTTGATGTGACGAGGTGTCTCTATCCAGATATCTGTTGATAGTATTATAGAATATTGAAGCCTGAAATGACCTTCTGCTCGTAACCGACAAGTCACTGCATTAACTTTAAATTGCAAATAGTGTTCAACAACACGATGGTGGATGAAACTTTCTAATATTCGAAGATATATGACCTTCAGACCATAATTGTTTCGTTATTTTTTATTCAATCAATCAACGTCAAAGAATTGATTTATCATCGCTCTTCAATTTATTATTTCACCTTTTAATGTACTTTCATTCTTATGAATCACGAAAGAACACTGAATTGGATTCTTCAATGTTTGTTTTGATTAATTTCCTCCTCTTTCCTTCTCCCTGTTTAATACTGATAAAATTTTCAATTTTTCTTAATCAAGGCAAAATATTATTTTCATATTTTCTTTATGCAAGACAGGAAGAGAGAGAGAGAGAGAATATGTTAAGTGAGAATTATCGAGTACAACTATGAATTGCATCCTTTACAATATTTTTCAATTCGCTGAAAATATTCAGAATATGAATATGATAAATCCACATAATACACCAACGCTGTTCAACGCATCCAACGCTCCAACCATAGCCCATACGCCAATGTACCATATTTATCAATATGAAAAGATTTTTAAATGAAATTTGAAGAAAAATCAAATTTACAATGCACTGACAGGCATCAGTTGAAATCATGAATTCTCTGTGACTGGCTTAGCACTAGTTTCTGAGGGACCAGTCACTAAAGAGAAAATAAAGGGAAGGGAAATTGAAAAAGAAATAAATAAAAGAAGGGGAATATCAGTTGCAATTTTCCTGCCAACAAGTTGCGGATCGGGATGGGGGTGGGGCAAAAGGCCTTTGCCTCCCCTCCCCCGCCCCCGCTAAAAAAAAAAGAGAGAAGGAAGAAAAATGAAAAAAGGAGAGCTAAAAGGGACCAAAAGAGAGGAAGAAGAAAAAAAGGGTGAAAAGAAGGGGAGATAGAAAACCTAAAAGAGAGAGAAGGAAGGGAAAGGAAAGGGAAAGAGGAGAGAAAGAGAAAGAAAAAACGTAGGGGAGATCAGTTGCCAACAAAGTGTAAATCAGGGGGGGGGGGACACTGGCGTACTGATTGGGGAGGGGGCTCGGGGGAAATAAAATTCAAACGTGGTTTATTTCTAATTCCATAACGGTGGTTTACACATAATGCTGAAATGACATAATTTTCCGAGATTCTTTTAGTAAATTATATTTTTTTATGCGTTTGTTGTAAAATGACAAATTCCTAAATTTACAGCCAGGCAAGAAATATGCTTCTTGAGATGCCTAGGGGCCTACACGTCAGGGCCTGCGGAACGGCGGGGATCGGGAGCCTTGAGGTCCCTCCCCCCCCCCCTCCACTTTTTTAAAAATAGTATGTAAAGAGAAATGGAAAGAAAGAGAGCAAGTAAGAAAAAATAGTTAACTGCCAGTGTCACAACAAAATAAGGTATTAACCGTAATTAAACGCCTAAAATCCCTGAGCTTCCGGGGCTCTGGCCCTGGACCCAACCGAGGGCCCCAAGGCGGCCCCCTTGATACTCAGCTGACCGTAATTTAGTGCCTAAAACCCTTGAGCCGAGTCGAGAACGGTACAGCGAATCGTCTTCTTTCTTTAATAATTTTAATGAAACGTCAAAGCTTTCGCGCTTCGCGCGGGAGGGGGGGGGGGGGGGGGGGGGGGGTGGAACCGAATTCAGACAAGAATTAAGAATCGAGAACGGTACAACGAAACGTCTTATTTCTCTAATAATTCAATGGAACGTCAAAGCTTCCGCATATCGCGCTCGAGGGGGAAACTGAATTCAGACGAAGTTTATGAATCGAGAACGGGCAACGAATCGCCTTCTTTCTCTAATGATTTAATGAAACGTAAAAGCTTCCGCGCTTCGCGCGGCAGGGGAAAAACTGAATTCAGACGAGGATTATTTTCGAGAACAGTACAACGAATCGTCTTCTTTCTCCAATACTTTAATGAAACGTCAAAGCTTCCGCGCTTCGTGCAAGAGGGGGGGGGGGTAAACTGAATTCAGACGAGGATTATTTTCGAGAACGGGCAACGAATCGCCTTCTTTCTCTAATACTTTAATGAAACGTCAAAGCTTCCGCGCTTCCTGCAAGAGGGGGGGGGGGGGTTAACTGAATTCATACGAGGATTATTTTCGAGAACGGGCAACGAATCGCCTTCTTTCACTAATGATTTAATGAAACGTCAAAGCTTCGGCGCTTTGCGGAGGGAGTGGGAAAATTGCCCCTCCCTGCACCTCCCCCCCCCCCCATTACGTCAATGCTGGTCACCATTACGTACCAATATTTGGCTCGCATAATTTCAAATTTGCCCCCCCCCCCCTAAGAAATCCTGGATCCGCGCCTGCCCGTGATGACATTCTCTCCATTTCTTCCCGTTCTGCACATAATGTCCTCCTCATTATTCGGAGCAACCTTATTTACATTCTTTCTTTACTTTTAGTCTTTACCATATCCTTCCAAAACACAGGGGCGGATCTAGCTTTTTGCCAAGGGTGGGGGGGGGGGTAAACCAAATGCGATGTGGAGCATCGTCCATTGGCCGCATAGCGGCGAGGCGATTTTCGTTGTTGCTATTTTTAACCCTCGTAAGTGATGTTTTCCTGGCATCTACTAACATGCGGAGCATCGTCCATGAGCCGCGAAGCGGCGAAGCGATTTTTTGGTGCTATTTTGAACCCCCGTCGGTGATGTTTTCATGGCATCTACTGAAATCTATTACTACTGTGTAGGTCTGGACACATGATAGCATTTTTCTATGCACATCACATTTTCACTTGGCAGCCCAAGGGGGATCGGGGGATTTAACCCCCTAAACCGCCTAGATCCGCCCCTGCAACATCTTTGCTGATCTTCGTCTCAATATTGATTTATTGGTCGAGTTACATTATTTGCTGGTCTTTTAGAACAACCAGATTTCAGAGGATTCACACTTTTCACAACGAAAAACTTCTCGATGTTTCAGTCCTTGCGCGATCGTCTCCAGCTCCAGCAGATATTGGGCGTCATCGTGCACACCGGTACTACCGGCGCGCCGCGGCGCAGTATGACGGCCGCATTAGCTGTGCACTGCGAGCTTCCGTAATTGTTTGTATCGGTAATACTCATAGAGATGGGAGGGAAAGCGCCATCTAAGTTCCATTTCATTGGTTTAAGGTTTGAAAATTGATACTCAATACTTTTTTGCACATAGCATGTAAAATTCTGAATATTTTATAACACATTTAATACATTTCATGTAAAACTTAATAACTTAACACATTTTATCGAAATTGGCTTCAAAAACAAAAAAACGACCACAAACTTTTGATTATTAGAGAGGCCAAAAATTTAAACGCGATTATCTCGGATTGGCCAAAAGCAGTAAAGGCCCTTTTGGCATAAGGCCGACGACATTTACTATTATCATCATCATCATCATTGCTATTGTTGTCATTACTATTTATTTAATTTGCTGCAGGGTTTTCTGATCATCTAGCAACTGCCCACTAAATAAACAGTTAAAGACAGAACAAAAAATACCTACCATTCATTTGATTATCTTCTTCCCTACAATTCTGGTTCAAAGTGATCCGAAGGTTTACTACAAAGAACAAATCGAAACTAGACTTTAATTCGTCACTTAGACGAATTAGGTGATACGTATGATAATGGTTTGCATAACGAATAATACATTACACGATATATTATTTTGTAAAATGCTTCTCCCATTTATATGCTTCTCCCATTATGATCTATTCATATGTCAAGATTAAATTGTGTCTCCTTGATCATCATGGATCTAGGGAAGATAGATTGAAACAATATATGACCTTTGACCCTGTGCAGTAGCCAGTTACACATTTGACTCTAATTTACATCATGAAGAACACCTTTTGACGATTTTATCTTATTCAAAGAAATGAAAATGTAATTGATAAATGATTATCATCATTATGATAATGATGATCATGATGATAATGATCATGATCATGAGCGCAATCATGACATCTTATTGAAAAAGATGAGGATTGATTTAGATAGCATATAGTCTCAGGTACAACATACTCTAAAATCAACAAAATTCAAGCAGAAATAACGGCGATATTGCTCGCAAAAGACAGGAATGTAGACTCCAGATTTGAGAAAAAGTCATCTCCCATAGATTACACGCAAAAAGTAATGGATTAAGTGAAAATAGGGTAATAATAAAGTAAAAAGGGTTTTTTATGACATTATTTGCGATTCTACGTGTTTAAATAATCAAAGGAGATGGTACAGTGAAGGTCAAAAGGAAAAAAAAGTGAAGAAAAAAAATTGTTGGAGACACCCGGACTCGAACCAGGGATCTCGAGGTTGGAAGTCAAGTGCGTTACCGATATACCAAAACATCTCCCATAGCGATTACACGTAAACGGGAAATTGAATTCTGAAATCCTACATTGCAAGTGAAATATGAGCATAATCCCGGCATCTAATCGAAAAATAAATGCTACACTTGTGATAGCTCATTGTCTCAGCTACAACATATCCGAAGCTCAGCGAAAACGAAGCTAAAACATTGGAGATTTTGCTCGCGAAAGACAGGAGTGTAGAATCCAGTTTTGAGAAAAAGTCATGTCCCATAGAGAATACACGCAAAATGTAAAAAATTGACATGCCTCCTTTAATCGCAAAAATACACCATGATACTTTTGTCAAAAATAAAAATTGTGAATATTGCATTTGTAGAAAATTGTCTCAGCTAGAACATATCAAATTTAAAAAGAAAATTGATCAATATTTACAGAGATACAATCAATTTTCCAAAATTATGCTGACGTCATAATATGCAAATTGAAATTTTGAGTTTGGAGGCCATTATGATGACGTTATGAGTTAATTGAGGGTCAAATGAGACATGAAATCATATCTCCAACTTATAACCTATCTAAATATGAAAAAATATTGGGAGTTTCTATCTATTCTGAAGAGTTACAAAGAATTTTGTATAGACATGTTTTTGCTCATGTATTGTGGATAAAGATAACGCAGGTCCGCGCGCGCTGTCAACTTTGACGGACGCTCATTGCGTTATTAAAAGGTGAACAAGTTATCAAAATGCTTGGAAAGATGTACCAAATATGATGATAGAGAACATTCGGCGATTCTATGTTGCAAAATGCTAGTACGCGCAAAAAACGCGCGCGCATGCGCGTTTGCGTGATTTTTTGTCAAATGCTCCATATGGCCTGAAACGTATGCAAAAAAAATTTGGGATGATTTGGAGCATTTTAATTTTTTTCGCGCGCGTAAACGCGCGTACGAACGCGCACGCGCGCATTTGCGCACGTTTATTGATCTGAAATTGACCGGATGGATATTGATCTTCTTCCTGATAAATATGAATGAAAAATTCCTTTCCGTTATGAAGATATGATCATAAGTTTATTTTCACAAAATGGCGCCTGGATGACGTCACGATAATTTTTAGTCTTTGAAAAGTCACGCAGTTCTAAGTTAGACTAAGATCTATCATCATGGCAAGTTTCATGATAATGGCTTTATTCAGTCTTGAGATATCCTGCGAACAAATTCGAGGAAGAATAATAATAAATAAACTAGACTTTAATTCGTCACTTAGACGAATTAGGTGATACGTATGATAATGGTTTACATAACGAATAATGCATTACACGATATATTATTTTGTAAAATGCTTCTCCCATTTATATGCTTCTCCCATTATGATCTATTCATATGTCAAGATTAAATTGTGTCTCCTTGATCATCATGGATCTAGGGAAGATAGATTGAAACAATATATGACCTTTGACCCTGTGCAGTAACCAGTTACACATTTGACTCTAATTTACATCATGAAGAACACCTTTTGACGATTTTATCTTATTCAAAGAAATGAAAATGTAATTGATAAATGATTATCATCATTATGATAATGATGATCATGATGATAATGATCATGATCATGAGCGCGATCATGACATCTTATTGAAAAAATGAGGGTTGATTTAGATAGCATATAGTCTCAGCTACAACTTACTCAAAAGTCAACAAAATCCAAGCAGAAATAACGGCGATATTGCTCGCAAAAGACAGGAATGTAGACTCCAGATTTGAGAAAAAGTCATCTCCCATAGAGATTACACGCAAAAAGTAATGGATTAAGTGAAAATAGGGTAATAATAAAGTAAAAAGGGTTGTTTGTGACATTATTTGCGATTCTATGTGTTTAAATAATCAAAGGAGATGGTACAGTGAAAGGTCAAAAGGAAAAAAAAGTTAAGAAAAAAATTGTTGGAGACACCCGGACTCGAACCAGGGATCTCGAGGTTGGAAGTCAAGTGCGTTACTGATATACCAAAACATCTCCCATAGCGATAACACGTAAACGGGAAATGGAATTCTGAAGTCCTACATTGCAAGTGAAATATGAGCATGATCCCGGCATATGATCGAAAAATAAAGTGTACACTGGAGATAGCCTTTTGTCTCAGCTACAACATACCCGAAGCTCAGCAAAAACAAAGCTAAAACAACGGAGATATTGCTCGCGAAAGAGGGAAATGTAGAATCCAGTTTTGAGAAATAGTCATGTGCCATAGACAATACACGCAAAATGAGAAAAATTGACATGCCTCCTTTAATCGCAAAAATACGACATGATACCTTTGTCAAACTGGAAAATTGTGGACATTGCATTTGTTGAAAATTATCTCAGCTAGAACATATCAAAATTTGCAAGAAAAAAAATCAATATTTACAGAGATACAATCAATTGTCCAAAAATATGCAAACGTCATACTATCAAAATTTAAATTTTGAGTTCGGAGGCCATTATGATGACGTCATGAGTTAATTAAGGGTCAAATGACACATGAAATCATATTTACGACCCATAATCTATCTAAATATGAAAAAAAATTGGGAGTTCCTATCTATTCAGAAGAGTTACAAAGAATTTTGTATAGGCATGTTTTTGCTCATGTATTGTGGATAAAGAAAACGCAGGTCCGCGCGCGCTGTCAACTTTGACGGACGCTTATTGCGTAATAAAAAGGTTAACAAGTTATCAAAATGCTTGGAAAAATATGCCAAATATGATGATAAAGAAAATTCGGCGATTCTATGTTGCAAAATGCTAGAACGCGCAAAAAACGCGCGCGCATGCGCGTGAGCATAATTTTTTGTCAAATGCTCCATATGGCCTAAAACGTATGCAAAAAAAATTTGGGATGATTTAGAGCATTTTAAATTTTTGCGCGCGCGTAAACGCGCGGATGAACGCGCACGCGCGCATTTGCGCACGTTTATTGACCTGGAATTGACCGGTAGGATATTGATCTTAATCATGATAATTATGAATGAGAAATACTTTTCTGTTATGAAGATATGATCATAAGTTGATTTTCACAAAATGGCGCCTGGATGACGTCACGATGACTTTGAGTTTTTGAAAAGTCACGCAGTTCTAAGTTAGACTAAGATCTATCATCATGGCAAGTTTCATGATAATGGCTTTAGCCATTCTTGAGATATCCTGCGAACAAAATTGAGGAAGAATAATAATAATTTCTTCTATACAGACACAAAATAAATACTAGACTTTAATTCGTCACTTAGACGAATTAGGTGATACGTATGATAATGGTCTACTTAACGAATAATGCATTACACGATATATTATTTTGTAAAATGCTTCTCCCATTCATATGCTTCTCCCATTATGATCTATTCATATGTCAAGATTAAATTGTGTCTCCTTGATCATCATGGATCTAGGGAAGATAGATTGAAACAATATATGACCTTTGACCCTGTGCAGTAACCAGTTACACATTTGACTCTAATTTACATCATGAAGAACACCTTTTGACGATTTTTATCTCATTCAAAGAAATGAAAATGTAATTGATAAATGATTATCATCATTAAGATAATGATGATCATGATCATCATGATCATGATCATGAGCGCGATCATGACATCTTATTGAAAAAATGAGGGTTGATTTGGATAGCATATAGTCTCAGCTACAACATACTCAAAAATCAACAAAATCCAAGCCGAAATAACGGCGATATTGCTCGCAAAAGACAGGAATGTAGACTCCAGATTTTAGAAAAAGTCATCTCCCATAGGGATTACACGCAAAAAGTAATGGATTAAGTGAAAATAGGGTAATAATAAAGTAAAAAGGGTTATTTATGACATTATTTGCGAATCTACGTGTTTAAATATTCAAAGGAGATGGTACAGTGAAGGTCAAAAGGAAAAAAAAGTGAAAAAAAAAAGTGTTGGAGACACCCGGACTCAAACCAGGGATCTCGAGGTTGGAAGTCAAGTGCGTTACCGATATACCAAAACATCTCCCATAGCGATTACACGTAAACGGGAAATGGAATTCAAAAATCCTACTTTGCAAGTGAAATATGAGCATGATCCCGGCATCTAATCGAAAAATAATAGAAACACTTTTGATAGCTCATTGTCTCAGCTACAACATATCCAAAGCTCAGCGAAAACGAAGCTAAAACAATGGAGATTTTGCTCGCGAAAGACAGGAGCGTAGAATCCAGTTTTGAGAAAAAGTCATGTCCCTTAGAGAATACACGCAAAATGCGAAAAATTGACATGCCTCCTTTAATCGCAAAAACACACCATGATACTTTTGTCAAAAATAAAAATTGTGAATACTACATTTGTAGAAAATTGTCTCAGCTAGAACATATCAAAATTAAAAAGAAAATTGATCCATATTTACAGAGATACAATCAATTTTCCAAAAATATGCTGACGTCATAATATGCAAATTAAAATTTTGAGTTTGGAGGCCATTATGATGACGTCATGAGTTAATTGAGGATAAAATGAGTCATGAAATCATATCTCCGACTCATAATCTATCCAAATATGAAAAAATATTAGGAG
Source organism: Strongylocentrotus purpuratus (assembly GCF_000002235.5). Lineage (NCBI taxonomy): Eukaryota > Metazoa > Echinodermata > Echinoidea > Camarodonta > Strongylocentrotidae > Strongylocentrotus > Strongylocentrotus purpuratus. Next base: position 26,559,481 of record NW_022145597.1, read on the forward strand.
TTTCCATCTATTCTAAAGAGTTACAATGAATTTTATATAGGCATGTTTTTGCCCATGTATTGTGGATAAAGATAACGCAAATCCGCGCGTGCTGTCAACTTTGACGGACGCTCATTGCGTTAATAAAAGGTGAACAAATTATCAAAATGCTTGGAAAAATGTACCGAATATGATGACAGAAAAAAATCGGCGATTCTATGTTGCAAAATGCCAGTACGCGCGAAAACGCGCGCGCATGCGCGTGTGCGTAATTTTTTTATCAAATGCTCCATATGGCCTGAAACGTATGCAAAAAAAATTTGGGATGATTTGGAGCATTTTTAATTTTTGCGCGCGCGTAAACGCACGGACGAACGCGCACGCGCGCATTTGCGCACTTTTATTGACCTCAACTTGACCGGACGGATATTTATCTTAATCGTGATAATTATGAATGAGAAATACTTTTCCGTTATGAAGATATGATCATTAGTTGATTTTCACAAAATGGCGCCTGGATGACGTCACGATAATTTTGACTCTCTAAAAAGTCACGCAGTTCTAAGTTAGACTAAGATCTATCATCATGGTAAGTTTCATGATAATGGCTTTATTCAGTCTTGAGATATCCTGCGAACAAATTCGAGGAAGAATAATAATAAATAAATAAATAAATAATAATAAAAATCTTGACGAAATCAAAAGGTGATACGTCTACGTACGTATCACCTAATAAATAAATAAATAAATAATAAAAATCTTGACGAAATCAAAAGGTGATACGTCTACGTACGTATCACCTAATAAAGTCTGAGTTTTTTTTAAAAGTAGTTATGTAGCTATCAGTATCAGTATTTATTTAAAGCTAGAAACTATTAAAACAAAGAACAAATCGAAACAAAATCTGTTTTTTGTATAGTTATGTAGCTATCAGTATCAGTATTTATTTAAAGCTATTTAACTATAACCTATCAAAACTATATGAACTGAACTGCAGGAATAATTATAATAATAAACTGATTCTGATTGACTGGTTGTAAATATTTGATTAAAAGCACTTTAAACTTGTCAAAGATAAAGAATCGCGATTTTAAAAATGAATATTTCAAAATATATTTTGCCCATTCCAGTTAAAGCATGTTGGGTTCAATAAGTTATGCGTGGAAAATCAAACAAATACAAAGTTAGAAATAGATCAAAGATCACTCCTCTTGGTATAATACTTTTTCTAATGAGGCTTTTGACCTTTAAAGTGAAAAGTTAAAACATCTATCAAACTGACACATTGTAAAGTTGAAGAATGTCAATTCGTATATAGGACTGAGTTTAATGAAATTTCAACTATTCAAATATTCAAATATAGTTTTTGAAATAATACTACGATTACTTAATTATATTGTCACTTTTTAAAAGATTAGGGCCAGAAAACTGTGTGAATTGATAAATACATCCGAATGCAACATTTGTCGTTATAAAAGGCAGTTCGATTTTAGATCACCTCTTTAAAAGAATGGAATTCTAAGTACAGAAATTATTTCAGATAATTTTGACATCCTTCAACTTGAAAATGTCTAATTTTGTTAGTCACACCGCCAAACCGACACTAGTATACCCACTCCAAACCTACTCCATACCGACTCCATACCGACTCTATACCCACTCCAAACATACTCCAAACCTACTCAATACCGACTCCTACCGACTCCATACCGACTCCATACTGACTCTATACCCACTCAAAACCGACTCCACACCGACTCTATACCTACCCCATACCGACTCCATACCCGACTCCATACCGACTCAATACACACTCCAAACAGACTCTAAACCGACTCGAAACCGACTCGAAACCGCCTCTATACCGACTCCATACCCACTTCATACCGACTCCATACCCACTCCATACTGACTCCATACCCACTCCATACCTACTCCATACCGACTCCATACCGACTCTATACCGACTCTATAACAACTCCAAACCTACTCAATACCGACTCTATACCTACTCCATACCTACTCCATACCCACTCCATACCGACTCTATACCGACTTCATACCGAATCTATAACAACTCCAAACCTACTCAATACCGACTCTATAACAACTCCAAACCTACTCAATACCGACTCTATACATACTCCATACAGACTCCATACCGACTCCATACCGACTATATATTACCGACTCAATACACACTCCAAATAGACTCTAAACCGACTCTAAACCGACTCCAAACCCACTTCATACCGACTCCATACCGACTCCATACCCACTCCATACCCACTCCATACCCACTCCATACCTACTCCATACCCACTCCATACCGACTCTATACCGACTCTATAACAACTCCAAACCTACTCAATACCGACTCTATACCAACTCCATACCTACTCCATACCCACTCCATACCGACTCTATACCAACTCCATACCTATTCCATACCCACTCCATACCGACTCTATACCGACTTCATACCGAATCTATAACAACTCCAAACCTACTCAATACCGACTCTATAACAACTCCAAACCTACTCAATACCGACTCTATTCCTACTCCATACCTACTCCATACCCACTCCATACCGACTCTATACCGACTTCATACCGAATCTATAACAACTCCAAACCTACTCAATACCGAATCTATAACAACTCCAAACCTACTCAATACCGACTCTATTCCTACTCCATACCTACTCCATACCCACTCCATACCGACTCTATACCGACTCTATAACAACTCCAAACCTACTCAATACCGACTCTATTCCTACTCCATACCTACTCCATACCCACTCCATACCGACTCTATACCGACTCTATAACAACTCCAAACCTACTCAATACCGACTCTATACCAACTCCAAACCTACTCCATACCGACTCCATTCCTACTCCATACCTACTCCATACCCACTCCATACCGACTCTATACCGACTCTATAACAACTCCAAACCTACTCAATACCGACTCTATACCTACTCCATACCTACTCCATACCCACTCCATACCGACTCTATACCGACTTCATACCGAATCTATAACAACTCCAAACCTACTCAATACCGACTCTATACATACTCCATACAGACTCCATACCGACTCCATACCGACTATATAATACCGACTCAATACACACTCCAAACAGACTCTAAACCGACTCTAAACCGACTCCAAACCCACTTCATACCGACTCCATGCCCACTTCATACCGACTCCATACCGACTCCATACCCACTCCATACCTACTCCATACCCACTCCATACCGACTCTATACCGACTCCAAACCGACTCCATACCCACTCCAAAACGACTCTATACCGACTCCGTACCGACTCCATGCCGACTCCAAACCGATTCTTGGCCATTTGTGTCAATGTACTTGTTTGTTCGGTTCCCCAAGGACAATGACCCTCCAGGGACAATTCCCCCCCCCCCCCCCGAGGACAACTACCCCCAGGAAAATCACCCTTCAAGGAATTTGCAACACTCTGACGTATACTGCGAGCTTATCTCCAAATTGCTTTTTACAGAAAAATTTCATAAACTTTCATTTTCTTAGTTATTTATGAAGTTCGATGGGGGGGGGGGGGGGGGTCCTCAATTCCCCCGATTCTGCCACCGAGTAAAGTACATAAATTACTTTTTTTTTAGAGATTTAACAATACATTGCGCGCAGCTGAGTCTCCCCAGCAATGATATTATGATGTAAGATTTAATTTATGCATCCTCTGTAAATTTTCTAATCGGCTGATCGTGTATTTGTCTTTGTATGTAAATTGGGCCCTCATTCCTGACCCCAAATTAAGGTTTTCTTCACGTTATACACAGTGCGTCCCAGAAAAAAACGAAACCGAGAATTATCGATGTTTTATCATAACTTAATCACAACTATAATTAATAAATGACACATATTTGTAAAGCTTAGATCCTCCTTTTTCAGTTGATGCAACTCATATAATGCATATTTCACGCAAGAGTGATTAAAAACAATTTGAAGAGAGGAAACTAAAAAGTCATTTTTAAGGCGGTATTTGAATTTCTAAGAGAAAATCACATGATAAAACATTGATTTTCCTGGGACGCACTGTATGTATATGGACATATAAATATATATATTTCCGTTGTCATGCTGAAGTAAAATATGTTTTCTTGTACAGTAATTTATTTTGAAATAGAAATTGCCTTCAAGTTATATGTACGGTGCCCGGGACAGTGCCATGTCAAAAGAAAATATCCGCTCTCTGGTACATTCATCTCATTTGATTGTGTAACTCCAGAGCAGCGGTGAACGTTGGTTTTTATGAAAAACAAATATCAAAAACGGTTAGAGAATGTAATTACATGAGAAAGGAATTTTTAAAGATAATTAAGTGTCTTTCTTCGTCGTTCGCTGACACTTTTTTGACAGCAAGGCTCCCGGATATATATTATATCTTTTTCTCGAAATGACATTGTTACCAAACTTATTGCATTTAGGAACATGATAAGTAAGGGCAACGAGAGACCCGAATAGCCTCATATTCGTGTATCAAGGTCATGACCGAATATATCATTTTTTAACATTCATGTACATTCGGCGGCGAGGTGCCCGCATACAGTATTTTAAATCGTTTCTAGTGTGTTGATTACAAACTAATTTTTTACCAGTTTGAAAATGTCTTCTCCTTTTTTTTTAATATTCTTGTTTGTTCGCTAAATTAAGAAACAAATGTGCCCATAAAATTATGTGTAAATAGCACTTGATGAGGGCCAGAGTGATGTAAAATAAATAGTCTGTGAAGAATTTGGGATAAGGAGAAACTTGTCATTTCTTAACAAAAAGTTGAAGTAATGGTACTCCAGGAAAAATGTATTTCCATGCATTTTGAGACGCGCTGGACAATAACTTAAAACTGTCATCCTTCGTGGAAAACAGCAACCGCACTGGTGTTGCATAAAATTAAATGGAAATGTGTAGTATGAGGAAGATAACGTGCTATAGAATTTGAACGAATGTGGGTCCATGCATGGGATTTTATGGGCTCGTAGCCACCTCTCGATGTGTCAGTTCCTAATTGTCCTCGGGGAGTATTTATCCGGGTGGGGGGGGGGGGGTGTATTTTTCCGAGCGTTAATTGTCCTTTGGGGGTTGTTTTCCGGGGGGTTGTTTTCCATGGGGTGACTGCCCAAAGGGTTATTCTCCTAGAATCGGTGTGACTGAGGTATACATTTTATATCAGCCTGATACGAATTTTCAGTTTGAGTTATCAAAAGTGTCAACTATTTTTTGTTTTGTTGTGTTTTTCATTTTTCTTGCTTTCTTTTCCCCCTTTCTTTTCTTTTAACGAGTAAAATTTTATTGAAAGTTATATATTTTTTCAATCATGATATATGTTAAAATATGATTTGATGCCTCACCTTCAAACAAAGTCATAACGCCAATGCCTACACATTCAGTTGGAACCTGGTATCCTACACAAGGAAGTGAACAGTAGACACCAATTCGCTCTACGCAGGTCTCTTGACAAAGACAATAACACTTTGAGCCCCGTTGCATTCCCGCAAGAGGATATCCAATATCCTGACATCGGTCCAAGCAGATTGTTGAGGTCGATGCGTTGTCGGACATGCCCACATAGTGAAGGCTTTGATGACATTCAGAAGAAAAGCAAGCCAGTGGTGCATGTTCTGTAGAAGGAGAGATACCATGGCAATAATATAACCCAGTCGCTACAACGAGACCGGCTCGCGACCGACGGCAAACCAAACAAATACCTTGAAGTGAGGATTGACCCAGAGTCAATCACAAGTATGTTTAATAAAATATAAGTGTGAACTGTTTGATGTTTTCAATCAGTTACTTTATTCGACATTATATTCTTTTGAAATGTGTAAAATTTGCAATGTTTTGTTTGTTATATATTTGTAAAAATGCCACAGAAAAAGAAAATCAAACAGAAATAAATAAATCAAATCAAATCAAATCAAATCAACTATCATGATGACTGAACAATAATTATATGTTATTCCATCAGTGATATAAATATGCTGTTTAGGGAAAAATTTAAACTTCTTAAATGGCACAGAGTCAATAATAAGTCAAATGAATTAAACAAAAGTGTATACTATCATGAGAAATTATTGATCAATATAGGTCATTCCAACAATAGTAGAAATATGCTGTTTAGGGGAATTAAAACTTCTTAATTAGCCCAGAGTCGATCACAAGTAAAATCAATGAAACAAAAGTATGTACTATCATAATAAATGGCCGTTCAATAAAGGTTTTCATGGTGAAAAGTGAAATTCTACATAAACCTACCTTCGATACTTTCTGCACACTGGATGGGGTCAGAACAAATCGCGTAAGATGGTGATATAGATGATATGAATAGGACGGAGAAGAGAACGATAAAGCTGTCTATTTTCATTTTCGATAGAATTGACAGTCACGGTGAGGAAAACTGCCTTGACGGAATTGCAAGTAAAATGGATCTGTAAATTGTATTCAATTATTTGAGCAATTAAGAGACTGCTTTGCTTGTACGGCGTTGTAAGGTAAATGTTATCATGTCAGAAACTGGAGAGAAGGAGGGAGGGGGTATCACGCTTTCGGGGAAGTCATTTGTCAAAAGTTGTCCAACGTGATACCACATACGAGAGTGGCACGATGATACACAACTTTCGCTTGCGTCTTGATTGGGCCTATTTATCAAGAGCTGAGAGTTACTGAAAAAAAGTTACTTTCAAAAACTCAAACTAGAGTAAAAAGCTCCTTGAAAATCATCAACTGCCCACAAGAAGGTGGTAGGAGCTATGTATTGCCAGTGACAGTAACGGCCGCTTTGCGGGCAGCCGACGAATAACTAGCCTCTATCATTTAGGGAAAGTTATTTGAAGCCATGGCAACACCATATAGCTTGGACCTGAAACATAAAAACGACTTGTAATCAGTCGTAAAATTACATTGGATCTCCAATATTTCATATATTAAGGAAGATGAACTGGAAAGGTAAGGGACAGTAGCGACTGCAAAGTGAACAGAATATATCAAAAGTCCTCTATTATGTCATCCCTATGTCGTGTCCTTTCGCATTTCGTTAACATGCTGCCACCCTCTTGATAATACCAGTGCCACTTCCATTGCTGGACCCACTTTACACCTCTGCTTTCAGCCGTTTCAATATGGTTCATCGTTTTAATATTGTTTTGATTTAAAGCTACCATAATGACTTCACATCTTCATCACAACGCAGAATTGATAGAAGTGAAACCCATGAATGATTAATTACCGTTCGGTATCATTCAGTTTATCAATTGTTCAGTAATTGATATTAATCACAATCGTGAACCTAGCCTTAGACGCAGATTGTATATTTCAATTGCTCTGTAAAGGGTAATTAATTATCATGCATACATAAGTTTACATTGGCAGAGCCCTCGTACCTACCACACTTTACTAAAGACGCACAAGACACATCACCGTCATCACCGATGAAACTCGCTTTATAATAATTATCGGTCATGTACCCCTCCATCTGTCTTTTCGTCCAGTATTCATCTGCTTATAACCATCGCTTTCTCTTTAACAGATTAATACCTTCTAGCTGGCCCAGATGAGCCTTTATAAAACCTCTTTAATGAACTCTCATCAACTAATACTCTCCCCCTTTCTCTCCATTCTCTTTTGACTCCCACTTTATTTTTCCTGATTAATGCTTTCCATATCTTCTCGCTTGTCTACCATCTTTAATAATCAATTATCATCAATCCTTACCCCCTTCTGTCCGTTATCTCTTGACTATCCCTTTCTTTCTCCCAGACTGATGGCTTCAGTACCTTCTCGCGGGCCCACTGAGCCCACTTGCTTCCCTCACCACAAGGTGGTCTACCTCAAGACCCACAAAACTGGTTCCACAACAGTGGGTTCCATCTTCAATCGCTACGCCTTCACCAGAAACCTCACCGTTCTTGTTCCGCTTCTGGGGCACTTCGTGAACTGCCGGACACTCTTCAACACCAAGCAAATCACCGAAGGGGGTGGCAATCATTCGAAGAAGGAGAACTGGAGTTTCAAAACGGGCTACGATATGCTGACTAATCACGCTCGGCTCGACAAGAAGGAGATGGACAAAGCGTTCCATAATGCCAGGTTATTTAGTTTAATTTCATCTTTGTTTCTACATCATGATCGCAAAGGCCTTTAAGATATCAAGCTTTGACAACTTTTAAAGCTCCATTGTTTTTCAAATTCCTGTAATATTCATTACAATATGCCATTCTTTTGCAGCGCATATTTATCATGATACAGTGTGTAGATGCGTTTTCAAAGGACGTTGGACTATTATTCCCCTGGTTTTAACTACAGCAACAGTAGCGCTCAGACTGAGTATGCAGGGAATACATCCTACCAAGTACCAACTATCTATACTTGGATCGCGTTTGGCAAAATGTATATTAGGGACTTTTAGATTTACACGACAAGAACGTGGACCATCACCTGTGACATCCTTGTAAGGTAATGTGACGTCCTTTTAAGGCACTGCCGGGCAGCGCATATTTTTTTTACACAACTGTTTAGCCATTTTCGCGAAAAAATTCCAAGAAGTGCTCTGGTAAAAGAGTCTAAGTCGTCAGCGTACATGTGCAAGCACGTACACCCAGCGAAGGGAATAGATGATAGAAAGGGGAAAACAAGGATAGTTGAGAGGATGGAGAAGGAAAAACAGGGAACTAAGAAAAGAGAAGAGGTTAAGTCAAAGGAAGAACATAGAAATACATAATTGAAGAGCTAAGAGGATCATAGATCTAGACTAAGGAAAAACTGGGAAACATAAGGAGAAAAGGAATCTATCACGGATTAAAACAAAGAAATAGATGACGAAGGAGAAAAGGATAGATTGAAGGAGAAACAAAGAAATACATAAAACAAAAGAGAAGAGGATAGATTGAAGGAGAACACAGAAATACATAATAATGAAAGAGAAGAGAGGACAGATTTAACCCGAAACGAATAACGAGTATGTACACATGTAGCTCCAGCAATCCAACAAAACTGCTAAGGGTAATGCTAGACTCTGTCTCTAGTCGTTTGCACAGTTTATTTGACTGAAGTGACTGAACAGTTGTGTAAAAAAAAATATGCGCTGCCGGGCATGGCCCAGTGCCTTAAGTCACACGCAGCAGTCCACGTACGCTCTCGTCGTGTAAATCTAAAAGTCCCTATTGTCTTGAGTGAGGACGTTAGTGCTGCGGCAAAGTTCCAACTCCGTGGTATACAGTCAGGAGACTTATTCAATAGACCACAACTTCTCATGTTGGGATTGTCACAGCTTATGTAATGTCGTCGTCATTTTTCAGCATTACAACTTGTAACGCGAAATGCTAGTGGAATTGCCTTAAATTAAGGGCCACTCTAACCCAACTAAACATAGCCTTTCAAAACATGAATACACCTCTGCTTATTAATATTCCAGCCTCCAATTGTTCAGAAAATCTCTATATTGACCAAATTGTGATAATAACCATCAATTTTTCACAGATCTCACGCTTCCTGGGCTACACCCCTCGAAAAAAGGTAAATACGGTCACGTGACTTGTTGACGCATTAGACGTCATTGCGGGAATGTCCTTGTATTTTTCATATAACTGAGGATCTTACAATCTCATTGTAATTCATAATTAGGAATAACGAAATGGCCACAAACGTTCTGGGGTTATCAAGTGCATTTTTTGAAAATTTAAATTGGTTTATTGTCACAAAATATGCACTGGACATGTAAGTGCAAGGACTGATATTATTCAATTTACAAAACGAAAAATACAAAATATCAACACGAAAATCGAGAGGTATATTTCACACGTATGTATGCCTCTATTAGATAAATATTTCCATTTATACAAGTCGTGTGCATTAAAACATTTTACAGTATGTATCTTTCATAATGAACTGAGAAGTGGGATAATCATAAGGCATTAAAATAAATTGTATGTCCTTAATACTGTCATGTATAGTTTATGGCTAGGCACTTGCTAAAGAAGTATGAATTTGAGTAAAATAAACATTGGTTTACGATGAAAAACCTTTCACCAACTGAAGAAAATCAAATTAATCCCTTGTATCTCCTAAACCTTATGGCTGATTGTTCAATGGAAACGACAAATTCATCTATAACAACCATTCTGAAAAATATGGTGACAGCCCCCTCCCCCCCCCCCCCCTGCGTTCATGTTCTTAGTTGAACTTAAGAATTTTAATTTAGCAAAGAGTGTGCACCAAATCAAGCCATTTATGCATCAATTTCAACAAAAAAAAACTTCAACTTCTGAGGGGGGCAAACCCCCCTCAGAAACCCCCTGCGCTCTTTTCCTGTTAATTGAACTTAAGACTGTTTTCTTTTTAATTTGGCAAAAATTATGCACCAAATCGAGGCATTTATCCATCAATTTAAAACAAAAAATCTTCAACTTCAGAGGGGGCATATCCCCCTCAGACACCCCCCTGCGTTCTTCTTCCTGTTAGTTGAACTTAAGACTGTTTTCTTTTTTATTTGGCAAAAAGAATGCACCAAATCGAGCAATTTATCCATTAATTTCAAAAAAATCTTCAACTTCTGAGGGGGGGGGGGGGGCGAATCCCCCCTTAGACACCCCCTGTGTAAGAGGACTTTTTTTTTTTTTAAATTTGGTCTCGAAATTTGAAAAATTGACATTTTGCTTCGTCTTTAAATTTAAATTTAAATCAAAAACAAAAATAAGAGGGGGGGGGGGGAGTTGCTCCAAAATACACACATAAACAAAAATGAAGGTCTAAACAAAAATCTATTTATCGATAAAATACATATTCATGACGCTCACATCCAATCAGAATGCCGCCTAGGGTACTTATTTCGTCTTCAAATGATCCAAAAAAGGCGGAGCCTAATCCCATTCGTGTAATGGTTTCCGTGCGTGCTGCTTTCCGTCTAGTAATTATATTTAAATTTCTTTAATTTGGTACCGGCGATAGGGTGCGGGTGCGCGCGCGTGCGTGAAGTAAGCGACCGTTAATGATCATCATCAATTCATAATGTGAATTACTTTCATGAATTTAATGAGGATCTAAGATAACAGTCGCTTACTTCACGCACGCGCGTTACCCGCACCGCATCTATGTTATGCACTTGTATTATGCAGCGGTTTGCCTTGAAACCTGTGAGAAATGTATTTTGTCTTCGTTTTTAGGAAAAATACTCCAAAAAATATAAGAAAATTGACACGAAACAGGTATAAAAGATAACGACCTCTAAATCATGATCATTATTTGAACAATTGTTGAAGACTTAGTTGATTTTTGTTATTTTATAGAACTTATAGTAAGGTATCTTCATTCAAGTGCTATGTTATGTTGAGTATAATGCCAGTGTTGTCTCCTGCAGTGACGTCATATGCTATTGCGCAATACAGCTCCGAAACTGGGATATTTTCTGAGCGTTCTGAGTTGTCATTTTTAAAGCTAGATTCCAGAATTATTGATGATTTCTAAAAGAAAATCATAGTCATGTTCGGAATCTACGTCAAAGACTATTCTACATGTCTTTTTTTTCTTCATTTTTTAGCCCGTTTTGGTTAGAGTGGCACTTTAACTTTGTTTTTTGAAAAGTCCTTGTGATCGTGTGCATACACTATATATTTCGAAAACAGTTCAAAGTATGACAGTAATTACTTTAATGATGTTATCATTATTATTATCATAACTGATATCATTATTATATTTATGATCATCATCATTATTCTACAGGTACGTGACGATTCTTCGCGAGCCAGCAGCGCAATGGCAGTCGGCCTTTAACTACTTTGAGGTCTGGAAATCGATGCCCCAGTCGGAAGCGCCTATGGATCTTTTTCTTTCTCAGCCGAAAAAGTACTTCGCGCATGTCATGTCGAAGAGTCAATACTTCAAAGTTAGCATGCACAACGAGCAACTCTATGACTTCGGTTTGGAGCACAATGACACGGACGACGAAGAGAAAGTCATGAATAAAATTCGCGAGCTCGAGTCCGTTGTCGATCTGGTGATGATCACGGAGTACTTCGACGAATCCCTTCTCTTGCTTCGAAAGCTACTCTGCTGGCGCATGGAAGATGTAGTTTATCTGAAGCATGGGGTTCGCTCCGCAGACTATCGGAATAAGAACAACGACAGCTTGGCAGATAAGATACGCGAATGGAACAAAGCAGACTTAATGCTCTACAACCATTTTAACGAAACATTTTGGCGAAAAGTTCTTGAATACGGACCTTCATTTTCCCAAGACTTGGCCAATTTAAAGAATATGCTCTCAGATACCTTTGATACGTGTCTCAATAAAACCCGAGTTCTAAAGACTGACCGGAGGGCAGAGACGTTTGCCAAGAACAAGAACGCGCCAAAGATTTGTGACCGCTTATATATGGGAGATGGACAATATACCAATATTTTCAAACATCGCATGGAAGTTCAAAATATATCATTATATAACAATACGGGGGACCAACAATGTCACTAACACATTCGTTAGGAATAATGATATAAAACTATATGTTAAAAGTATAGACCAGTTTTGGAAACGCCCCCTCTCAAAAATGAAGTGGAAGCTCTTATTACCAATCATGTGAAAGAATATGTTTTGACTATAAATACGTGATGATATATTTCGTAAATTATATTATCTATCCTGACCGGATAGATATCGCACACGTGTCGCGTAGTCCCATATACATCTTTCTGTGTACAGTGCTTGTAATCGACGACCAATATAAGAGGTCTTGTAAATTACGTTATTCTACTGTACATGTAATAATAATAATAATAATATTTAATTTATATAGCGCTTAATACAAATGTCTCTAAGCGCTTTACAAATATACTATTACCCCGGTCATTGGATTCAGTGCTTGCACATAATTATTTACCACGTCTCTTCCATACATTTGCCAGGTTTGCAAGTTGCAAAAGAAATCAACTTTTAGTTTATGACAGAGATTGTATTATTTCCCCTGTTGTTTTCAGAGTGTAATTGACGACCAATAGAAGAGGTCATGTAAATTATGATATACAACTGTACATGGACTAACACTTATTTGTCATGTCTCTTTCATACATTTGCTTGGTTAGCAAGTTGCCAAAGAAATCAACGTTTTGTTTATGACAGAGATTGTATTATCTCCCCTGTTTTTTCAGAGTCTAATCGACCAACAATAGAGGAGGTCATATACTGTAGATGTACTTGCATAATTATTATTTTGTTGCCATATCTCTTCTATACATTTGCCAGATTAGCAAGTTACCTAAGAATTGTTTTCTTCCCTCTTTTCATGTTCTTTAAAGGCTCACTGCACTACTTGTAGCTACTTGCGCCCTCTATATAACAAACAATGCCTAATCGGTGACCATTGGTCCCCCATGATCCTCTTTTTCTTATGTTAACTGAGAGCTAAGTTGATGAGATAACCACCTGTCCAGTGACCTTGCAGGGCAGTCTAATCCCTCCTGTAAACTACGGCAGATAAGCTTTAAAATCTGCTCGGTTTACCCCCACCAATATTTTGTTGTTGATATTATCACATTGAATTGGAATTATTGGTTTATTACTAATTGTGTGCGGAGGGAAAATACCAGAAATTTGAAATGATTAAGATTGTATCTTCAAACTGTTTTCATTGAATTAATGATTGTTTAAAGATACCTTTATTTATTTCATCATGCATTTTTGTTTTGTTTCATTTAGCTTTTCTTTGCTCTCATTTTCTTCTCTCTATACGTTTCAAAGAGGACACACTTTCTCTCCCTCTCCCTAGCTTCTCTTCCCCGAGAGTCACTCATCTGAGTACCTTTCCGAAACTGATAATCCATTTAATGTTCGCCTTAAAACATAGTATAAATAAGATAGTATGAATGATATGAACATATTCCCATTTTATATGTTAGAAGACGATGACTTACTATTCTCATCATATGATTCTCATTGTACACTAGATAATTCAGACGAAAGTGATTCGCTTGATGCTGATTCTCTAAATTTCGATGAAGCTGACTATGGCAGAACATTTATGGACTTGACCCCGGAGTACAAATATTGTGCTGACCAAAATGACCCTGTTCCCGCACCCTCATCTTCCCGATATTTTACTGTGAATCAATTATTTCAAATTCTTCAGAGTTTGAAAATAATTTCTCACTGGTGCACTTCAATATTAGAAGCTTGAGTAAAAATATTGAACATATGAAATCCGTTATATCCAGTCAACAGTTTCCATGTTCAATTCTTGGTTTGTCCGAAACATGGTTACGTAATAAACCTCATTCATGTTTTTCTATTGATGGGTACAACATGGCCGTTAATAATAAACTAAAGCCCCTTTCACACCGGATCTGCGTAGAGTTGCGTAGTGTTGCGTACCGACTACGCCGAAGTTAAGCTGCGTACTCATGAATAAATTGATGCTTCGGCGTAGTCCCTGCGTAGGTTTTGCGTAGGCTTGCGTATAGTTACGTACCCTTTGCGTAGGCACCGCGTACCTACGGCGTAGGCAATTGGCGTAGGGTTACGTACGCTTGCGTAGGCCTGGCGTAGGGTTGCGTAGGCCTGGCGTAGGGTTGCCAAAAGTGGCATTTGGTACACGGTTTTGACCGTTATTTTTTCAATTTTTTTAGTAGGTATTAACAACTGCTGAGGCTAATTTGCAGTAATGTTACATTGTTCAAGATACTATTTTCCAAAAAATGCAGGCATTTTTGTGGATGTACTACATTATTATACTCATTCACAAGGGTAATAAATGAACTTTCTGTTGATGTACATTGCAAGGTCACGTGATGTGATTCGATACCTCAAAACGCCAACAAAAGAGCGCTTATTTTGATTTGTGAATAAATGTGGACAGAAGTCTGATATTTGTTGACCATATCCCTTTTTTTCACTCATTTGTAAATATCATTCCATAACAGTTTCCTGAAAGTTTGAAGACGATAGCTGTTGTCCTTTGTCCGTAGCGTATATGTATGTGACAATGTAATGATATAAGTGTTAGTCATTTATTACTTCTGACATACACACTCACTCAGTCTCACTAACAGAGTGAGACAAAATTATTTCTTTGCTCATTTCAATTAAACAAAATTATTTTACAAACATACAAACAGGGCCATAAACGTACACACAAGCAAACAAACCGACACAAATACATACAGATTTCCACAAAACATAATAACATTTCGCATGAGGCATCAGTTTGTGAGTCTTATCTCTGTTTATTATATCAACAGCCTGAGATGTCAACATCACAAATTGAATAAACCATAACAAGCAAAACATGTCAGTCTGAAAATCCTTGTAGTAGTACAAACATAATTACAAGCAAGAATACAACATAAAGTCAAAGAAACACTTTTTCTTCATGAACAGAATAAATGTGAGAACGCACACATTTAAACAAAAATAGCATTTCCCTTCAAAATAATGATCAATACCTGCCAAGTTTACATCCAGGTATATACAACAAAAAATCTTTATACGTTTTTAATGCTTCGTCGGACTGGCGTAGGGTAGCGTATTGTTGCGTAGGCTTAGCGTACAGTTGCGTATGCTTGGCGTACAGTTGCGTAGGCTTGGCGTACAGTTGCGTAGGCTTGGCGTACAGTTGCGTAGTTTCTGCGTAGAAAGTCTACGCCGAAGGTACGCGAAAAAATATAAACATGTTTAATTTTTTGCGTTCATCTCGCGTACCCATTTTCGTCCCTCCGCGTACAGTTGCGTAGGGTTGCGTACGATCGGCGTAGTCGCTACGCAACTCTACGCAACTCTACGCAAGGCCCGGTGTGAAAGCCCCTTTAATAGACGCGGTGGCGGAGTGGCATTGTAGGTTTCCACTTCATTGAACTACAAAGTAATATCCGAATTAAGTTACATGACAGATGCAGTTGAAACGGTATGCGTAGAAATGAGTGTTCCAAACGGGATAAATATAGTGGTAGCAGTTGTTTATCGACCACCAAATTTATGTCACGACGATTTCATTACTTCTTTACAGACAATAATATCATCAAATTATTTACAAGACAGGTCTTCTTTTATTATGGGAGACTTTAATATAAATATTTTGGATGAAATCAGAATTTATTCTGCAATGAATTTTTGGACACTTTGTCCTCGCAATCCTTTATGCCTCTCATGAATAAGCCTACTCGAATAACAAAGACAACAGCATCGCTTATAGATAATATATTTACAAATATATATGTTCAATCTATTTCTGGTATCATAATCTCAGATATAAGTGATTTTCCCAATTTATACTCACCTATCTTTCAATTATCTACAACACAGAATGGTCCTAGTCCAGGTTGTCGTAAGTTAACTGGTGAAAATATTGATAAATTTAAACAAAGCTTATTAAAATTCACTTGACAGGGTTGAGGTTTAACTTCTCGCGATGTAAATGAAGCATTTGAACTTTTTCTTGAAATCTTCAATCGATATTATGAAAGAGACTTACCTGTTCAAAATACAAGTAGGAACTCAAATTATAGAAAGACTCCACGATCTCCATGGATAACAACATCCTTTTTACGTTCAATTAATAGGAAAAAATCGCTTATTTTACAAATTCAAGTCCAAGCCGACAGAGTCAAACAAAAACAAAAACAAGACTTATAAAAATACCCTAGTTAGCATTTTACGTTATGCAAAAAAAGATTACTTCTCTAAAAAATTACAATTTCATAGAAATGACATTAAAAATACTTGGAAGCTAATTAACAATGCACTTAATAGAAACAGTAATAAACAGGATATTAAAGAGATTTTAGTCGGAAACCCTGCTTCTATTGCTGAGAGTTTTCAAAATTACTTTGTAAATATAGGACCTAATCTTGCACATGCCATCCCCACCTCAAATCAATCATTTTATTCATTTCTAGATCGTCGAAATCCTGTTTCTCTTTTTTTGTCCCGGTACAAGAGGTAGAGGTTATTGATATTGTTAGCAATTTAAAGAGTAAACAGAGCACTGGATATGATGGCATATCAACTTAAATGGAACTCTGATAGGCGTAATGTATGATGTTGTAATGCCATCTGATCATAATGCATTTACATGTAGGGGAAATGGACCTTAGGTAGGATTGTATGGAGTGTATCCTGGGACTGTTGGAAAGGCTAGGACAGTTAAGGTAAAGTCTAAAGGGGCAAAGTATCGAAGTCCACTGTTCAGAAGATTGCAGTAATATACCCAGCAGAAGGTTACGAGGAGGATTAGATTAAGTACATCGTAAGTGATATTACATGTACATTCGTTGTAACAATTATTTTCAGGGATTTATACTGGAAATTATTTCAATTGTTGGTTAAACTGAAAAATATTATATCAAAGCTAAAAAGGTATATAATCCGGAGCATTGGGGTTTGAATAGTTGTCTTGGTACAACAAATATTTTTGATACCTGTATGTAATTTGTAAATAGTCTTCTTTTACATTTATTAGGATTTTTCCCCATGTTTACTACCATTTTAGTGGTGGGGGAGGATGGTTTGTTGACAAACCAGGAGATAGCTTATTTGTTTTCCTTTTAATTTAGAAGACACCGTAGCGTATTTCACATCTACCATAGAGCGCAAGGGAATTATGCTGATTCTAGTTCTGAACGACATATTCGCAGATGCCATGTTTCTTTCGTTTGGAAGAGACATTGTATGTTACATGTACCATCGCAATACTTTAAAGGTAAAGACCAGTATTGGAAACGCCCCAATTTCAAAAAATGAAATGGAAGCTCTCATTACCAATCATGTGAAAGAATATGTTTTGACTAATACATAATGATAACAAATTTGCCGGGAAACCGCCTACTAATTCATATATTTGGTAAATTTGTTTCTCTCATGGTCTGTGAGAGATATAGGGTAGTCCCATATACATCTTTCTGTGTATAGTGCTTGTAACTTTACGAAGAATGGGCCAAATTTCTTATCATTTTGATGATTCCAGAACCTTGCAGATGCTTGATGCTAGATGATCAACCTTTTCTGATCGATTCCACAACGTTTCTTTCACAATGCAATCGATGACCATAACTGGTCTTTACCTTTAATTTTGTTGAGCTGACGTGTTCCCCTCTCTTTTATTTAAACCCCTAATGCCCCTCTTATGTATGTTTTAATTGTTTTCTTTTGGACTCTCGGTCTGTGCCTGATTTAGTTATTGCACAGCTCGAGAGTCCCTGTAATTGTCATGATATATACTTTAATTGTTGTTATTGTTTATATGTCATTTTTGCAATATTTAGGGATGATAGTTTAGTTATTCAATATTTTAACTTATGTAACTTATTTTATTATGTATATTTGATTTAAATTATATTTTGTACCCGAGACAGGTGTCAGTCTTCGGACTGTTTGTTCTTGGTTTTTGATGTGTCTTGATTTCAATAAAATCCTATTTATATAATAATTCATGATATAGTCGCTGCGAGGCAGATGACGTCATTCACATTTCCCCCACGCGACGCGCCTCGCCCTGTCAAGTTTGTCTTGTCGAACATCAGAGAAAGTGATAGAAGGAAGAAACGAAGAAAAACACAAGAGAAGGTGACAGAAAGAAGAAACAAAGAATAACATAAGAGAAGGTGATAGAAAGAAGAAACAAAGAATAACATAAGGAAAAACAAAAAGAGAAAGTGATATAATAATTAAATCAAAGAATAGCATAAGAGAGGTTATAGAAGGAAGAAACAAGGACTAACATAAGGAAAGACAGAAAGAGAAAGTGATAGAATCATTAAAACAAAGAATAACATAAGAGAAAGGAATATAATTATTAAAACAAAGAATAACATAGGAGAAGGTGATAGAAATGAGGAAGAAACAAAGAATAACAAAAGGAAAGACAGAAAGAGAAAGTGATATAATGATTAAAACAAAGAATAACATAAGAGAAGGTGATAGAAGGAAAAAGCAAAGAATAACATAAAAGAAGGTAAAAGAAGGAAGAAACGAAGAATAACATAAGGAAAGACAGAAAGAAATTTTTTTAAATAATAGATAATGGAAAGATAGAAGAGAAGAGAAGATGAAAGATGAAAAAACAAAAAATAACATAAGGAATGGTAGGAAAAAATGATAGAACGATGAAAAAAATTACATAAGAAATGGTGATAGAAGGAAAAAAAGAAGAATTATAAAAACAAAGAATAACATAAGAATAGAAGGAAGAAACAAGGAATAATATAAGGAAAGAGAGAAAGAGAAAACGATAAAGAATAGATGATAGAAAGATAGAAGAGAAGATGAAAGATGGAAAAATGAAGAATAACATAATAAAAACAGAAATAGAAAATGATAAAAGGAAAACAAGGAATAACATATGACGGAACAGGACACGATAATGACGTCATAAAATCATGATTGAGATCTCCGTTCGTTCAATCGAATTTTAGCGACCGTGATTCTGCAGAATTACGGACCGAAACACATCTTTTTCAGCGTTTCATGTTTGTGTTTTTATAACACGTTTTTAAACACGGCCGACGAAAGTCGCTTGAACGCAACCGTGTTTTATTATACTAAACGTCTTTGAAAACCGTGACTCTATACTATATAGGGTGAACAAGTCTCGATTAAACCGTAGGTCCATGATTGAACGCACCACTAGCGCGCGTGTAATAATGTGTGGGTGTATTGTGTGCACGTCCGATCCGCTCGTATCGCACGCACAGATCATAACATGTGTACAGCAACTAGAAGTCAGCACAGGAAGTGGGATAGGCATACCCTGAAGAAGGCTCCAATTGATTGCGGAATATTGCAGGTACGTACCCAGATAAACTATACTCTCCTTCTTCTTTTTCTTCTTCCCTCTTAATTCTTCGTCATCAACTTCTCCATTATCATCTTCTCCATCATCATCTTCTTCTTTTTTTTTTTTTTTGTCTTCTTCTTCTTCTTCTTCTTCTTCTTCTTCTTCTACTTCTTCTTCTTCTTCTCTTTCCTGATATTATTGACATGTTCTTCTTCGTGTCTCTTGCTTGTACTTACTTGCTCTTCTTGTTCTTCTTGTTCTTCTTGTTCTTCTTGTTCTTCTTGTTCTTCTTGTTCTTAGTGTTATTCTTGTTCTTCTTGTTCTTTTTGTTCTTCTTGTTCTTCTTGTTCTTCTTGTTCTTAGTGTTCTTCTTGTTCTTCTTGTTCTTTTTGTTCTTCTTGTTCTTCTTGTTCTTCTTGTTCTTAGTGTTCTTCTTGTTCTTAGTGTTCTTCTTGTTCTTCTTGTTCTTCTTGTTCTTTTTGTTCTTAGTGTTCTTCTTGTTCTTAGTGTTCTTCTTGTTCTTAGTGTTCTTCTTGTTCTTAGTGTTCTTCTTGTTCTTCTTGTTCTTCTTGTTCTTAGTGTTCTTCTTGTTCTTCTTGTTCTTCTTGTTCTTCTTGTTCTTAGTGTTCTTCCTGTATGTGCATACAATTGAAAGATAAGTTTATATTCATATTGTCCACTTTAATGTTTTCATTGAGAGTATATATTAGCGATTTGCATCATCATCATCATCATTTTCCTCGTAACGTGTTTCCACTGTGCGCCTACACCCATGCGTTTACTATACTGGATATAATTAACAATGGACGGGTTCACAAATATTCTGTTTACCTTCCTCTTCAGCATCTTTTCAAAGGGAAAAGTTGATTCTGGCTCTTTGTTTGTTGCATAATACGTCGATCAAACATTCAAGGGAAGGAGGGGGAGATGGCCGAACATGCCGTGTGATAAGTGACTCGTTCACGTAGCCCACCTCCCTGCGTAGCCTAATAACTGTTGACGTGGTGTTATTAATTTGCATTTCCCCCAATTTATAAAAGTGCCCGTAGTAGTAGTACCCCGCAGCGATTGGGGGGGGGGGGGGGGGAGGCGCCCATAGGTTTTGTACACGAACATTTCAGTAATCTCTCGTGTACACATTTTTGACATTTATTTTCGAGAAAAAACAGACTTATAACACGTGTGTCCAGGGGATTTTGACTTTTTGAGTTTTACTTATAGATTTTTCTTGCTGGACTTTTTTTTTTCGAGCAAAAGGTGCCTTACAACACGTGTTTTGATGGGAATGTTGTCGTTTTTAACTTAACTCGTGTGTTTTCATGGGAATTTTACTTAGAGATTATTCAATATCCTGCAGACTTAGTTTTTTCGAGCAAAAAGTGAATTACAACGCGTGATTCTATGGGAACTTTGACGTTTTGAAGTGTACTCTGTGTTTTTATGGGAATTGTTGACGTTTTGAATATTAGATAAGTATTTCCTTGAAGGACTAATAACACATGCGTCTATGGAATTTTGACTCTTTGACTTTCTTTCTATATTTTGTGTTAGACTTTCTGATGAATGTTAACAACGCCGTTGGAGGTCGGATCAATATATTATTCGATCAACTACACTGTTAGTCATAAAGGTGGAATAATTATTTTTACCACAATTTAATGCATGGCCCTACAGAGGATATTTTCCTGTTGGGGACCGGGGCGAAATGCAATGAATTATTTATAATTTATTGCATTTTCTTTGTTTTTTGTATTTCTGGGGGCGGCCCCAGGATCAAAACCGTGTCGATCAGCTATATTAGTGCCCTTAATTAGTGGCATTAATCCTCATTACTGTCAGTTATGACTGATAAACGTAGGTCCCTTAGTTGATTAGCATAGTAGCACACACATGCTTTAGCAGTCGCCCCCCCCCCCCAAAAAAAAAGAAGAAAACACTCGCAAATTATTATTCAATAAAGTCTGATAATGTATACTATTATCTAGATCTATTAGGAATAAATCAGTTTTAAAATCATTCCATAAAATGAAGGTAAAAATAATTATTCCACCATTATAGAGGAACTGTGATCCTCGCATGGCAACACGAGGAAGCGTATTGTACAGTCTATTTTGTAAAGGTGTTGATTTTTGAACAAGTCTAGACGTCTAGTGTCTTCTGCATTTGAATTACCTCTTTTCAGCCATAGTACTGTTGTTTCTTATTGATCGTGCATTTAACTTTATAACCCTCTCACAAGACTTGTATCGTCGACTTCTTTGCACTTTCCCAAAATACTTTGATATATGCAAGGCTGTGTTTGAACTCTCTCAAAACATCATTCTAGACTTACTTTGTATGTCTTTTTGATTATTCTGACGCAGAATACACACATCAATGAAAACAACACCATGATGTTGTACAGAAATTTTACTTTATTTGTTCCGTTTCAACGTGGACAACTTCATGCAAAACAGATTTGAATACAAAGATAACAATTACAATTAAGTTATGTTACAAGAACACGGAGATAAAATATACAAAACATTTTTAACCAGAGAAATAAAACCTAAGAGCAGTTATAGCAGTGAGTATGGGGATTGCCATAGGATTTGTGCAAGATTTTTTGTTCGTTCTTATACTATTTCTTATTGACTCGTGTACAAAAGTCTTGACATAGTCCATTTTTGTAAAAAACGGAATGATCAACACGCGTGTCTAGGGGTTTTGACTTTTTGAATTTTACTTTAAAATCTTTAGGAATTGTTTACGTTTTGAATATTGGATGGGTATTTTCTTTTTGGAACTGACTTTTAACACGCGTGTCTACGGAAGTTTTACTCTTTGACTTTCTTTCTATACTTTAGATCAATATCTATTGTTCGATCAACTAAATAAAGGAACGTGTATTTATCCATACTGTGATCCTCGCATGGCAACACGAGGAGGCGTAACGTAACCCATGTGTCAAGGGTATTGATTTTGTATAGGTATAGTGTCTTTTGTATTTGAATTACCTCTTTTAAGCAATAGTAAGCTGTTTCTTATTGATCGTGCATTGATTTTACGAGCCTCTTCAGGTACGCTGGAAGCAGTTTGGGATTAGGGGGGGGGGGCAAACATTCCAGGGGGCTCACCTTCCAGGGGCATTGACGTAATGAGCAAAAACGTTTAAAAGTGGCCGGGGGGAGGGGCAGAAGAAAAATCTGCATCACCACCACTCCTACACGTAACATGGAGGCCCCGCGGAACGTTTTTCAAAGTAGAGTATTAACGATCATGAAGAGCGTAAATTGGCGTGGGGTCCAGGGTCTGAGCCCCGGCAGGGGGTCAGGGGCTGATAATGTGATGTGTTGTAAGTCAGTTTTTATCGAAAAAGTCAATTACAAATTCGTGTACGAACCCTATAGCCGTCCGTCTACTCACTGCTAGTACATTATTTTATTATTTTCACTGTAAATATATTTTAAAACATGTTAACATAATTGTACAGCATACATAATAAATAAGTATAAATATCTTTAAAACTTTTAAAAACCTTTAAACTCAGAAAGATCGATTCATGTACAACAATGCACGCAACCCCATCATTTCCTAAATTCGCAAACTCAAACGGAAATAAATCTTTTCCTATTGATCTTACGACCTTTACTATACTATACAAACATATTATATATATATATATATATAATGACACATTATAATTACCTTGGGGAGCACCGAACTTCAGCTACGAGCACAAGACCGCGCGCGATACAGGCAGAAAGTAGATCAGTAAGACATCATGAAACGATTTCAAGATGGAAAACAATTATCCTTTATTAGGAAGAAGTAACACGTCTTCCTATCGACAAATAAGATGTAATCTTTAACAGAAAAAAGTGTATCTCCTAAAAATATAAAAAGGGCAAATGAACGAAAAGGCTTACCAAACCGACACAACAAAGAACACCACCATATCTTTATATTTGATCATTTCCATTTTATTCCAGGTAGAACCAAACAAGATATATCATTATATAAAAACTAAAAAAACTAAAGCGGCCATGTAGCTCGAAGCGAAAACGGTCAATGGCTAATCCATTCACTCTGTACGTCCATGTAATGTACATGCGTACACATGTGCCTTAACCTTCATCTGCATAGGAATGCAAAGCATCTTGTAACCTACAAAAGGAAATTACATTCAGATATTGCCTCTCAATATGTAGAAAATTAACAAGTCTTCTATTTGTACTACCTTTCACTTGAAAACTTATCGATGCTTTATTGAATGTTACCCTTTCAGATATCGCCAATACATGTATATTTGTCGGGCATCGTGAATTGTCATTTACACACCTTTGTGGAGAGCTGATCATTGTCTTGCAGGATGAATATAAAAAAAGTAAGTTTTTCTTTTATGTTTTTGCATGAAATTATTTTTAACCATACATGTTAATTGTTAATTAGATACTTTTAATCTTTTACTTTTACTTTGGTTTGAGTCATAAAGATTATGTAATGAATACACCAGTTTACGGTTCTGGGCGCCATTTTAATTTACGAGTAAACGAACCAAATGGCCTCTAGAGGTCAGTGGTTAATGCGTAAATTAAGATTGCGCCCATGCAAATTATTGCGCGCAGGCAGTGATGTTATCATAATGGGCGCAATCTTAATTTACGCATAAACCACTGACCTCTAGAGGTCATTTGGTTTGTTTACTCGTAAATTAAAATCGCGCCCATGTCTGCGCATGCGCACTGTTGTAACCGTAAACTGGTGGATTAAGTGAAGGGCATGATGACCCTATTATGCTATTTCGTTATAAACGCAAAGACCGTTCGAGATATCTCAATGCAACTACAGGGCACTAACCTATTGTATATCCCGTAAAGGAATCATATATGTTTGGATAATACATAACACGATATTGTCATGTTCGCATATTAAAAAAGATAATGCACAATTCCTGATAGCAGAGACTGGTAAATATCACGTCATATTTACGTCTTGTACTACGTCTTTAAGACGACATAACACGACGTCAAAAAGACATGATTTTGCACCCGCGCACGTCGTCATGAGGACGTCATATTTTGACGTGATTTTTACGTCTTATTAGTCAAAGAAAGACGTCTTTAAGACGTCAACTTGTACCTTAGGAAGACGTCGTATGGACGTCATATTTACGTCTTACTAGTCAAAGAAAGACGTCTTTAAGACGTCAACTTGTACCATAGGAAGACGTCATATGAACGTCATATTTACGTCTTTTAGTTAAAGAAAGACGTCTTTAAGACGACATAACACGACGTCAAAAAGACATGATTTTGCACCCGCGCACGTCGTCATGAGGACGTCATATTTTGACGTGATTTTTACGTCTTATTAGTCAAAGAAAGACGTCTTTAAGACGTCAACTTGTACCTTAGGAAGACGTCGTATGGACGTCATATTTACGTCTTACTAGTCAAAGAAAGACGTCTTTATGACGTCAACTTGTACCATAGGAAGACGTCATATGAACGTCATATTTACGTCTTTTAGTTAAAGAAAGACGTCTTTAAGACGACATTACACGACGTCAAAAAGACATGATTTTGCACCCGCGCACGTCGTCATGAGGACGTCATATTTTGACGTGATTTTTACGTCTTATAAGTTAAAGAAAGACGTCTTTAAGACGTCAACTTGTGCCATAGAAAGACGTCGTATGGACGTCATATTTACATCTTTTGGTCAAAGAAAGACGTCTTTAAGACGTCACCTTGTACTACAGAAAGACATCGTATGGACGTCATATTTTGTCGTGATTTTAACGTCTTATTAGTCAAAGAAAGACATCTTTAAGACGTCAACTTGTACCATGGAAGACGTCGTATGGACGTCATATTTTTTTCTGGTCTTATTGGTCCAAGAAAGACGTCTTTAAGACGTCAACTTTTACCCAAGAAAGACGTCCTACAGACGTCGTGAATACGTTGTATGGACATCAAATTTTGACGTGATATTTACATCTTACTGGTCATTTCGATGTACCTTTTATCCTTACATGATCTTTACGTCTTTTGTGTCCTCTAAATGACATCTATATGACCACCTGATGAAGGAAGAAAGTGTAAAAGTCACTTCATGAATACATTCTGAACATTCACACAGTAAAAATAGAGCAACAGATATTGCATCACATAATATATACACATGCCAGACAGAAAGTAATTTTCATATTTTTAATGTTCATTTATATGGTATGAAAATGGATAATAAAAATATAGAATACTTATGTTTATACCTTCTTCTATCTAACTTGTCTTCTATAAATACAAAATCTTTCCATCACCATCCTGAAACTTCTTCCAAAACATGCTGTATAAATACCTAGTGTATTTCTGTCAGTCTCATAATTGATTTTAAGAAAGTTAACAGGCCATCACAAAGATATTTGTTTCGTTATAAATTGTGCTATTTCATTTCAAATTTAATTCAGATACAAGAAAATATGATATATATTGGCTTAACTTATAAGTCTTGCGGTTGTGAGAAGCAGGTTAGCAGCATAGAGACTAGGTAAAGCTACACTGATACCCGCAGTTGTTTAGTAGACAAGAAAACATCAGACTGGGAAGTTCCTCATATTCAGCAAAACAGCATAGTGGAAAGCTGGGCATTCATCAGTGCAGCTCTATTTCTTCTCCATGCTGCAACACTGCTCCTCACAACCCCAATACTTTAATGCAGATAAAGACTATAACATAAAACAAAAGGTTGTTGGAAACAATTCCTGAGCATGAAAGATCAATACTTGTTACATACAAGGGGAATATCTAAGTTTATGGCAAGAATTCAGTATAAAGTATAAAACTATACAATCTAAATCACACACAAGAGAAAAATGGCACAAATGATAAACACATGGCTTAGCTAAGTTATTTCTTACACTCAAAAGGAACAAGTTGGCAGCAAGGGGAACAGGGACAGCTTCACTGATACCTGCAGAGTTTTCTGATGATGGTTGCTTGCCCGTTGAAACCACGATGTTCACATTTGGCGATACAGCATATTAGAAAACTGTGCAGATATCAGCTCAACTGTACCTATTTTCTGTGCTAAAAACCTGCTTCTTACTGGCACATGACTTAAATACAAGAAAAGGCATTAGTGGCAACATTCATATTTTATAAATATCATCCAAAAAAAATTGTTGCAAATACAGAAGCTGAAGTTCAAGTATAAAAATACAATTTCTATCAGATAACATTCCCGCCAGTACGAGTGGCTTTGTTGGGCAATTCCAAGGTGACTGTGCAATAATTATTCAGAAGATATTTCCAAGTTTAAGATAAAATAGCAAACATGCTGAACAAGTTTAGCACAAAGAGATACATTCTATTGCTAATGTCACAACATTCATTTGGCACGTTTGAAACTCCTGGGGGGAGTTTCACAAAATATTAATTTAACTTAAATTTTAACAGCGAATTCAATAAAGGTAAGCCATATAGTGCTCTCAAAATCACAGATACAATCCAAGAATTTTATACTTTTAACTACCAAAAAATTCTCAAACCACAAAGATATTTATGGTTTTCTTTGAAGGCGCCACTGTGTGTCACTCTTTAACACTTCATTCTCCCAATAAATTTTTGAATTTTCCCCCAACCGTTTTTCCATGAAAATAAGATATAAAACAGGCCTTTAAAAATCTAAGGTATTAGAGCCAATTCTTTTCTTTGTGATGATTTACATTCACCTAAAATTTAATTAAATTATAATAATATAGTTGGAAGAATTAAGGAATCGATCAGATCAGTTGTTCCCAATTTTTATCATCAATAATGGTCTTTTTTCACTCAAACTTTCAGATTATCTTTAAGTGTACATATAGCATTGAAGTCAATACCTTAGCACAATTGTCTCTCATCTGAACAATTTTACCACGTCCCGTTAAGGCTTGCTCAGATATGATGCTGCAAAACAGTCAAAATCACAGAGTTTTTTAAATGCTGACATAGAGTTCAATACGCTTTACATAGTGTATATTATTAAAAAGAGCTCACTGAATTTGCGCAGTCCAAAACATACAAAGACACGCACCGGTAGGTCCTTTGTTGCCATTCACTTTACACATAAAACCAAACTGCATCATTTTTGAAATTTGTTGGAGGTTCACGTGCCGTACCTGAACAAGTCTTAATTGCTTAATAATGGATTCGATTTGTATTGCATTTACCTCACTCAATTTTTCTCTATTACCAACTTACAATGTATATATAATTTGCAACATGTTTTAAGAACTGATATGAAGTGAATGGGGTGGGGGGAGGGGGGTGAGCATGAGACATTATGAAACAGGTCAACTTCATGAATAGTAATTACAAATATCCTCAAAATACTGGAATCTTTTAGACTTTTACTCAAATCGTTATTATGTCAGTTCGTAAATCCTGTAATTCATTAAAATTGCAAGTAACATGACTGGAAATTTCAGTTCTACAGCTTATCCATTCAGGTTTGTGGCTACACCTCACCCCTCCCCCTCCCCCAATCTCTCTCTATAAAGTTTAATGAAGTGAAAAAATAACCTTTCTCTAGCAGTAAAGCTATCGGGTGAGTGTAGAAATATTCCACTTCAGCTTGGACTTGTGGGTTAGCTTTTGGGTGGAATCTCCTGCATTATGCACTGTTTTCAGATCCAAGGAACATAGACGCAAGGAATTCTAATGCATGAATAAAGCAAAAAGAAAGGAATACAATTTAAGAAAAACTTTTATATATTTTAAAACTGGAACGTAAATAATTAATTCTGTCAGAAAAGTACTGCTTGGTAAGATTTATCAGAAATAATTTCTTATTGCTCACAAACATAAAGTCAACACACCTTTGGGTTTTAAACATTTGTGGGCAATCCAAAACGTGATTCAGGATTTTGTTTGGTTAATTATCAATACAATTCTAGTTTCAGCGATGCCAGTTAGAATTGATCAAAGGACCTGAAAAATCACCTAGAATGAGCTAGCTTGTACACAAAAAACCTAAACTATGGTATGAAAATAACTCCTCAGGGCCTGAATTCAGGCTATTGCCTGAAAACTGGCATTCCTGTAGTTTGCTGATGAGGGTAGAATGAAAGCTCCTTGACCTATGCTGAAGGGTAAAAAAACACTGTTTGAAACTCACATAATATTGTCGGTTATTGCAACATACCTGCAGGTTTTAGTGATCTAAAATTAATTGAATTATAAATATATTTGAAACTTAGGACAAATAACTGAAATAAGCCTTTCAAATGAAATGAACCATTATGTAGTGTCTAATTCGTCAGTGTCTCAGTGATCATGCACAATATGACAAATAAATGTACAGAAATAATACAAGTACATGTACACATTTACCGATAATGGCTTCACCTGTTTCAAGAGGCTGCTGATCCTTAGGGAAGTAGGGAACATCTACAAGGTTGAGAGAAAGTAGCATTTTCTGCATGTTTTCACATCAATATACTGAGGCCACAATTTGCTTTGAATCCACTTCTTTGACGAAAGATGTTAAAAAAAGATGCCTACAAATAAATGAGAAAATGAATAAAGTTAAAACAAAATGAAAGGTTGATAATGTATGCATGTGCAACACAAATACTACAAGCTTCTTTGAACAGCCTGTGGGGAAAGAATTTTGTTTACCATTTACAGGTCTAACCGATTATTTCCAGATAAGATTTCTGTATACGGTAGCCTATTAGCTAAATTTGCTGTCTAAAGACTGTAGAAACAAATTGTTTAAGGTTACATGTTTGTGACACAAGTCACTGCTTTATTCCTCTACGTATCGACACGCAATGTTCAATTTTCAAACATCTGGGCCAGGGCCGGTACTATAGTACACTTTCTCACAGGTTTCACTGTAAACCGCTGCACATTACAAGTGCATACCGATGGTGATTGCGGGCGGGTGCACGCCTCTGTGAAGTTATCTACCGTACAATGAGGAGGTAGATCACTTCACACAGACTTACGTGCCCCCGCAACCCTCCATCTGTATGCACTTGTATTGTGCAGCGGTTTGCCGTGCAACCTGTCAGAAAGTGTATACTACAATCAACGTTTTTCCCGAAAAATACTCCCCCCAAAATAAGAAAAATTGACCAGAAACAGGTTAGAAACATAACGACTTTTAAATCATGACCGGCATTATTTGAACATTTCATGAATATTTGCTTGATTTGGGGTAGGCCGATCTAGACCTATGTTTTAGATTTTTAGGACTCTCACCGGCCACGCCATGGGTCACTGGTCAAAAAGTCTGGATATGATTCTGAACTAGTAGTAGATCTACAGTATTGCTTGGAATAAAGGAGTGACTGCATGTATTATCCATCTTAGGTGTGACTTAGCAGTAGACCTACCTAGTGCCAAAACTTTCATCAGTTTGCTTCTCTTATTTTTCTGCTTTCTTTCAGTTTTAGAGCAGTTGTATATTCGAGTTAGATTTCCCTTTAAAGCCATGCAGCCCATGTGTAGGCAAATGAGTAAACTTTTTTGCTTTAAATAATGCCCCATGCCATGCATCCCATCAATCAAAACCCTACATAAAAATACATATATGGGATCATACATTTCGAATCTAGTCAGCAAATGTTGAAAGTCCGAGCTCACTATCACTGACATAAGATCATGCATTACAGTAACAAAGAGTCTACATATCAACTTTTCAGAATAAAAAACAGTAACTATAGATTTATGTACTTTTCGTAAATAAATTAGGTAATTCTAGGACTTACCCATACTGTAAATTTGCAGGAGAAAACGAGAGTATTCAGGAGGATGATACTACTTGCAACGGCTTTTTCACTCTGAATTCAAATACATTACATACACACAGTGCAATGCAATTGCAATGCATTGTAGTCCTACGCATTGCCTTGAGTGCTGAATGTACCTGTACACACACGTACGTACACATTCCCGTTTGAAATAGCAAACTAGATGCGAGCATGTATAGTCTTGATCCATATTGCAGACCTTGGTGTGAAATTGGTCCACTATTAATGACTAATGACATTTGAGGGGGGGGGGGGCGGGGGGGGGGGTTGTTCCCTATTTTTAATTCTGATAATTGCCCTATTTACTTTGACTTATGCTCATATTAGATGTTGTAGTCTTAACCCAATTATTATCTTTTAAAAAAAAGTTATTAGAGACGTCACAATGACGTCGTTATAACGTCGTCCTTACGACAATAAAATATCTTGGAAAAATAGTCTTTAAAAGAGGTCATAATGACGTCGTAATGACATTGTCAATACGACAAAAAAAAAATTGGAAAAAATAGTCTTTTAAAGACGTCGTCGATACGACAACAATTATCTTGGAATAAATAGTCTTTAAAAGAAGTCATAATGATGTCGTAATGACGTCGTCAATACGACAACAAATAGCTTGGAAAAAATAGTAATTTAAAGACGTCATGATGACGTCGTTATCACGTCGTCAATACGACAACATTACATTGGAAATAAAATAGTCTTTTAAAGACGTCAAAATGACGTCGTCGATACGACAAAAATTAGCTTGGAAAAATTAGTATTTTAGAGACGTCATAATGACGTCGTTATCACGTCGTCAATACGACAACATTACATTGGAAAAAATAGTCTTTTAAAGACGTCATAATGACGTCGTCGATACGACAAAAATTAGCTTGGAAAAAATAGTCTTTTAAAGACGTCATAATGACGTCGTTATCACGTCGTCAATACGACAACATTACATTGAAAAAATTAGTCTTTTAAAGACGTCATAATGACGTCGTCGATACGACAAAAATTAGCTTGGAAAAAATAGTATTTTAAAGACGTCATAATGACGTCGTTATCACGTCGTCAATACGACAACATTACATTGGAAAAAATAGTCTTTTAAAGACGTCATAATGACGTCGTCGATACGACAAAAATTAGCTTGGAAAAAATAGTCTTTTAAAGACGTCATAATGACGTCGTTATCACGTCGTCTATACGACGACATTACATTGAAAAAATTAGTCTTTTAAAGACGTCATAATGACGTCGTCGATACGACAAAAATTAGCTTGGAAAAAATAGTATTTTAAAGACGTCATAATGACGTCGCTATCACGTCGTCAATACGACAACATTACATTGAAAAAAATAGTCTTTTAAAGACGTCATAATGACGTCGTTATCACGTCGTCAATACGACAAAAATAAGCTTGGAAAAAAAAGTCTTTTAAAGACGAGAAAATGACGTCTTTATGACGTCGTTAATACGACAAAAATTATCTTGGAAAAAATAGTCTTTTAAAGACGTCATAATGACGTCATTATCACGTCGTCAATATGACAAAAATTAGCTTGGAAAAAATAGTCTTTTAAAGACGTCAAAATGACGTCTTTATGACGTCGTTAATACGTCAAAAATTATCTTGGAAAAAATAGTCTTATAAAGACGTCATAATGACGTCGTAATTACGTCGTCCATACGACGTACGACGTGTTTACCACTTTACGACCAATTTATGACGTCTTTAAGACGTCAGTCTGCTATCAGGGTTAAGGCTATAGAAGTTGCCTTGTTTGATTTTCAGAAAGTCTTTAAGATCGTGTTAATAATTAGAGTACAATTATTGGTACATGGTAACGGAATTTACCATATGATATCATTGTGGATTTTTAAGACCAAGCGGCCTCTACAGTAGTTCCCCCACTACTAGTAGCAGCAGCAGTAGTAGTAGTAGTAGTAGTATAATTAGTAGAAGTAGCAGTAGTATAGAAGTAGCAGTCGAAGTATTATTAGTACCTTTTGCGGATGTCTCTTATATCCATTTAACATTTTTCGTTATCCATACATTTGGTTTTTATCCGATTTCTTCTTAACCTCTCAGGCAAAAAGATGGTTTCTTATTCTCGTGGTATCATCGTGTTTAGTTGTCATTCTCCTCATCTTGAGTGGCTACCGATTTTCACATCTTCATGACCACACCCTACTCCTTGACTGGAAGAACGGCCGCTCCCAGCAACAAGGTGTGCGTGGTGTGAAAACCCAGGCTAGGAATCGAATCCCTGGTCAAACGAGGGAACCGGTAGATTCAATACATCTCACCCGAAATCACCATGTAGGGATACATGAATCCAAATACGACAAGAAAGATGCTGTATCAAGTAATCCGGGAATTCCCCAATCGGATGTTTCAGAAATGTTAACATTAATCGGTGACCAAATATGGAGACCTCCGATGGAAAATCTAGCGAGTGGGAAGAAAAACAGTGGTTCTCTCATGTTAGATAACCATGGTAACAAACAGACCAATTTAGCTGAAACAAATGTTGATGCTGCACACGATATGGAAGGAAAAGCCGATTTACAAGATTTGGAAAGTTCAGTATGGGGCTTACGTTCAGCAGAAAGCGCTGCTAATTCAGATGACATTGGAGAGTCGTGGATAGCGGATCAACAGATAAAAGGGGAAACGCAGCACAATAACCAGGGCGAAGATTTCTACCACTCGGAAAGTTTAGTGTCGAATTTCTTTTCAACAAAAAGCCCTGTAAAATTTATAAATGTCAGTAGAGAGTCGTGGATAGATCAGAAACAGACAGAAGACGAAGCAAAGCAGCATCATCATAACCCTGGCAACTCATCGACATTGGCATCAAGCCTGTCAGCGCGGACGTTCAAGAGAAAGGTGGAAGTTCATCACAGACAATTCCAGCTGTCTAAAGGGTTCCGAAATCAACCGGATGGTAGGGACATTGGTGTCATCAAAGATGAACATATTCGGCATTTTGCTTCCCAGAAAACATCTCATAAGAAGATGTTCTCAATGAAAGAAGATGTTGTCATGGAATTGATGCCAAAGTATACAAACATGCCTCCTGTTTCTCAAACCGAGTTCCTTCAGTTAAAAGCAAATGGTATCCTCCGTCGAAACATTTCAAGGGAGCTTTTCAACTTGGCTCCCGAGGTATGATGATTTGTCACTTTTATTGGTTCTCTATCCATCTCATTCCTCAAGAAGAACAAGAACAAGAACGAGAAGAAGACGAAGAACAAGGAAGAAGAAAAAGAAGAAAAAGAAAAAGAGGAAGAAGAAAAAGAAAAATGAAAAAAGTAAGAGGAGAAGAAAACTATTCCATAATACATGCAATACGATATGTAGTAGCGTTTAAACAAGGTATTGTTTGCGAAAGAAGGAAACTATAAGTGAAATATGTTACTAGACTAAATATTGATCTTGGATCTTTATCCAATGGTTAGAATTCACTTGGAAATCTTGTTTGTCACCAGTGTGTTACCCATATATTCGGATATAATGACGTAACACTTTTTTTTTTTTTTTTTTACCAGGTATTCTTGAAGACACCACTAACTTTCAGCAGACAAACAAGGGGACAGTGCTGGTTCGTGAATGACGTCAATGCCTCAGCCAATCAGAGGATGCGCTGTTTGCCTTACTTCTACGTCATGGGCATGCCCAAATGTGGGACCACTGACCTCTACGCCAAAATCGTTCGGCACGATTCGGTTGTAAATCTTCTAAAGGAGCCCCATTGGTGGGCTAGAAAGAGAGTAGGACGAGGTAAGAGAGATTTTTTATGGTAGTGGAAGCGATGGTGTTGGTGGTTGTAGTGATGGTGGTGGTGGTGGCGGTGACGGTGGTGGTGGTGGCGGTGACT
Organism: Strongylocentrotus purpuratus; assembly: GCF_000002235.5. Classification (NCBI taxonomy): domain Eukaryota; kingdom Metazoa; phylum Echinodermata; class Echinoidea; order Camarodonta; family Strongylocentrotidae; genus Strongylocentrotus; species Strongylocentrotus purpuratus. Next base: position 26,593,926 of record NW_022145597.1, read on the forward strand.
GTGATGTTGGTAATGGCATTGGTATTGATGATTGTGGTCGTGGAGGAAAAGTAGGAAAATGTTTGCAGTGTTGGTGTTGTTGGTGTTTTGTTGTTGGTGATGGTGATGATAGTAATGGTGGTAGCGTATTAAAAGAAAGCGATATATTTGTGGTGTGGGTGGTGGTGATGCTTCTGGTGTCGTTGTTGGTGATGGTGGTGATATCTATGCTGGATTGCTGGTGATGGTAGCAGTGGTGATGATGGTAGTGGCGGCTGGAGGGGTGATGTTGGCAAAGACATTAACCTGTTGACTACTGAATTCTATAAGTCCCATAGGCTTTTCACAGGGACCCCCAGGTTCCCGTAAGCAAAGTGTTAACCTATCTCCTTTCTACAGTTTGTCTTCAGAAGGAGCCGTATTGTTGAACCAGTGAAAAACTACCCACTACTATTTGTCACCAATCACTTTTGATACGCCTCTCCCTCTATAGAACAGGTCTTCTGAAGGGGAGAATATCGGCTGACAATATTAAAACATCCGTCATTGTGCTTTGTCATTATACGCAAAGTGTTTAGAATGGTAATAATAAAGAAATCAATATTATCATAGACGTATTGTAACCTGTCTATGCAGAATGACGTATGGAATGCTGATGTTTCCATTTTCCTCCAGGTATTAAAGGTGCAAAGAGAAGACTTTCCTTTAATGATTATCTTCATCACTTTTCTAATGTTGTCGAGGCGGTCTTTACGAAGAGAAAACCAAAGATATACGTAGGAGGTGAGACAAAATTATTTAAAACATTTTCCTTCCTAATCTATTACACTCCTATATCAACTATTTGCAATACTTAAAATCTCCGATTCTTTTCTGTTTTCTACGTATATTTGATCTTTTTGTTCGCATTATTTCATGTGCAGTATTTATTTTTTTTCTTCTATCGCTTTCTGTTCTTCATCCCTCTATGTGGCTCACTATCTTCTTCCCACGCTCCCTTTCTTTCTCTCTCTCTCTCTTTCTCTTTTTATGTTTCCTTATCTTTATTTTTCTCTCTCTCCATTTCCCCCTCTCTCTCTCTCTCTCTCTCTCTCTCTCTCTTTCTCTCTCTCTCTCTCTCTCTCCCCCCCCCCCCCATCCCTCCCTCTTCCTCTCCCCCTCCCTCTTTCTCTTGGTATCTCTCTCTCTCTCTTTCTCTCTCTCTCCATCTAGCTGTACCAATTATCTATATATATATATATATATATATACACTTTAGGTAATATTTTGTCAAACTGTCCCAAGCTCACTTTTTTGATATATAGAACCCCGTCTCATTAATAAAAGCGTACTTTATTGTTTCGACCAGGCTTTGACAATTGATACAGACAACAAGATCAATGACGTAACATTGGTCCATCTATGATGTGACACTTGCATCCTGGGGGCGAATTAACAAGGACACCGATAAAGGCGGAGGGAGGTGGGGGATGTTGGAGGAAGTACAATTATCTTCTTTTTGCGTTATTCTTGCTCTCCCCATCATTTCTATCATTCATGGGGGGGGGGTGTACCCTGTGCTGTACCATTGACCAATTTTTGTTTATTCACATCCTTATTTAGGGGATGGATCTGCATCTACCATGTGGTATATCTTGCATTACATCGGCGTGAAGGATAAGCCTGACTATCCAGCCCTTCCAGAGATAATCAGAGAGATTCAACCGGAAGTCAAACTTATTGCAATGCTAAGAGAACCAGTTCAAAGGTCACTTTCGATTTTTTTTTTTGTCTTTCTTTTCGGGTTTTTCTATCACAACGATCGCGAAGATTTGAAAACCCTACCTAATGCAATGCCAATAGCTTTGACCATCAGGCTAACAGTAAACTGATGCATCGGAACATGGTTTCTATTGGGTTTACAAAAGGGTTCTGAAATTGCCCATGAGTTGATTACTGGAAAGGTTTTCGATCGGATTGATCTCCGCTTTTGTTCAAAACATCACAAAGACGTGGCAATAATTAATACTAATAATAATTCACCCGAATGTTCAACAGTACATTAGCTGGTGAAGAGAGCCTTCTACATGATCTTATTTTCTTTTAGTGATCCTTTAGCTGATAGGTTCGTTTGCTTGTGTGTTTCAGTATTTTTTCTTATCGCTACACCATTTGTGTTTCTAGAAAAGAAGGTAAATTATTGAAACAAAACAACTTCTATAAAGCATCCACGTGTCCAAGGCGGTGAAAATATATTTTAAACGTAAATTACAAGCTTTGAAAAAACGGTGCTTAGTACTCAGCCAATCTTTGACAGAATTATTCTATTACACATTTTGAAATTTGTAACTTTTTCAGCAACAGCGGCGCTAAATACTTATGTTATCTCTTCTTTTCATTCATTTTCTATCCAGGCTGTATTCCGATTATATGTATTTTCATCACAAAGTGGTGAATGCCAACGACTTACACAACCTAGTAGAGTCTTCAATTTCCAATTTCACAAGTTGCACCAAATCGCACTCATTAAGATACTGTGCCGGGAAAAGAGTTCGTGCCCAAGAGGCAGTAAGTCCACGCCCCTCTTGAGGACTTTTTTTTGGGGGGGGGGGGTGGGAGGGGGTGGAATCTTGATAATTTTCATAAAATAGGGCAGCTGACCGGGGAACTTGCTGATACATTGTAAGTGCACATACTGAGACAACCATCAAGGATATTCTTTAATGGGACAGTGAATTCGTATGGTAGTCTCATTCCAGAGTTATCATTACCAATTACCTCATTATTTTCTTTCCCTATTTATAAGACTTCATCTTTTTCTTTTTCAGCAAGATTTGTAGGCATTTTTGGTGTCTTCATCATTTGGTGTACATTAAACAAAAACACTTTGGCCCAGTGCCGTATTTATGGATGGCCCCCGTGGCAAGCAATGACATTTAAGCACGATATTACTAGAACCTGAATGCAACGCAATCTAACTTGTGAATTGTGAGTAGTATTATCCTTCGTATCATTTATTCCCCCCCCCCCCCTTATTTTTCCCCATTTACCTTTGATTTGTGTACATTTTCGGGCGTGTGTGTTTGCACCCCATTCAAGTGCCGCCCGGGCCTCGAGCCCCCTGCACCCCCTCCCCGTAGATGCCTGTTTTGAACCTAAAATTCGTTGTTTTATCGTGTTTTTCCTGCTTTTGCTTGTACAGAGGGTTACTGTTGGGTTGTATTCGGTCTTCCTCGCTGATTGGCTCAAAGTCTTCCCACGTGACAGCATACTGATACTGCGCCTGCGCGATTGGAACGCCAATTGTTTAACGCTACTCCCGAAAGTCTATGCATTCCTTGAAATAGGTATGTACAGCCATCGTGTTCATATTTTTTCCTATCATTATTCGTCGATGCATAATGTTCGGATTCCCGAATAAGATATCACTATTAACATGATTTAAAGATTGAATATTTGTTTGAAATTCCTCCATTTCACATGTTAACATTCCAATTTTGTCGAGGGATCGACATGGGATATGAACAAATTTCTATTTAAACTGATTAATTAAAGATTAGCTTTACTAATCCAAATGGATTATTGGAAGTAAAATATATTCATGAGACCATCATTTGCCAAAATTTCGACAAATGCATTTTGTATTTCCTTTTCACTTGACAGGTCCTAAATATCTTTTGATAATTTGTGTTCATACGTTAACAAGTGTAATAATTGAATATTAAAAACGAAAGAAAAAATGAAATAAAGAAAGAATTATCAGTATCAAAATACTTTTCAACAGAAACACTATCGGACACGGCAATCAAAATGATATGCAACTCCTGGGCCCAAAACGTCAATTCAAAGACAAAGTTTCCCATGATGAATGCTACAGTTGAAATACTCTCCGATTTCTATCGACCTTACAACGAAGATCTTGCTGCATTACTTCAAGATGATCGATTTCTATGGCTGGATTAGCTATGTTCATGTTAATTACGATTTCTTGTATACCATGATTACAAAAAGTGAAGAAAGATCAACAAATGTCAATACCAATAGCCTGGAAGAAATGGCTTGCTACGTGTTACGAGTAAGTTTTCTAGAGGCAACGCAATAGATTATTGACTTTTGTTGTTGCCCCAAAGCCATTGCGATCGTGCTGTATATACCATCTGTTTTTTAACCTGTAAGAAGGTAAGGTAGAAAGTTTTGGAAGGACTGCGTTGACCTTTTAAAATATATTTTTCAAAGTTACAAAATTTACACTAGCAAGAAATTCATATCGGGATATTACAGGATCCAATGCTGGTGTAATACAACATATGATAATTATGTATAGTTCAACTAAAAATTGCCCCCAAATCCCTCGAGAAATTGAAATTTCCTGTTTTAGAAAATAGACAAGTCTAGAAGAAATTGAATTAGTCGAGGATAGAGGTAACTTAACCCTTTACTTAAGAAAATGGGACAACTTCCATAGTTAAAGACGGCGAGGCAAATATTTCTATATCAGACTCAAACATTTAATATAATTTGGTCAGTGAGAAATGGAAGAGAATGGTTTTTCCAACAACTATGTAGATGTAGTTGTGCTCGGGAAGGGAGGGGGAATTGTGGAGTTTTGGGTATGGAAGGAGGGGGAGGATGGATAGGTAATATTGTATGTGTGCATGCGTGTCTGTGTGTGAGGCTATTTTTTGAAATATTTTGTATTCAGTGCACAACAAATTATATTGTTATAAATGAGTAATAATTTCCAGCTGTTTATAATTCTGTTTATTTTTCTGTGATAATTAGTAACTAAACGTAGCCTATATATGCTTTGTTATGCATTTGTAATGACTTGATAACAAGATGTAAAATTGAAAGAAAACTTTTAAATGGTTTTATATTTCAAGAGTTCTGATTATGTCATGACATATCATTTGAAAATATTGTTGATCTCACTTTTAACCAAAGCTAACCACCACTTGAGAAAATGACGTCGACGTACACACAGTAAATAAAAGCTGGCTGGAGTGAAAAGTAGCCCTGACTTAATGAATATGTCTTTTTCATTTTCGAGTTTATTGCGATTAACATTTGGGATTCATACAATAATATTATTTGCAAACAATCATTGCGAGATTCAACTTATGACATTGATTATAAAAAATTATGCTACGAAAAAGAAGAATCTAAGAAAATAACGTTGGAAGTGACCTGTGTATTAAAAGCACATGTTGTCGGGCCTACTTGGTTTCCTTATCTTTCTATGCTCATTATTCAGCCCCTTTCAATTTCAACCAAAATCGTTCGGCACATGTCATTTATTTGTAATCTTGAACATTCAGTGTAAGTTTTGTTGGATTCTGTGAGAATTTATTTTCTATCGTTACCAGAACTCAAGCTTATCTTTAACCAAGCGTCGCGACGTGTCCTGTTATTTGAGTAGAATAAGGGCCAGAATACCTGATACACTTTGCTAATAAATGTCGCAAGAACACAGCAAACATACATTTGAAAACAATAAAATCACTCTTTTTCATAACAAAATCCGTCCCGCAGATGCTCGAGCTAGAATAACACAACAGTTTTCTTCTACCACTCTCTTCTTTTCTACATTTTTCCTACACGACCAACACTCAACCAAAAAAAAGGTTGTCCAAAGCATAAAATGGACAGATATTTACAATTGTGTTTTATACTTAAACCGTGCTCAACTTAATAATATATCGGTACATCGTATAATTAGGAATATCAAAGAATCCTAGAAATAATGTCCAATACCCAAATCCATACACCCCTCCTTTCTTGGGCCTACATAATTTTTGTTTAGCTCATCGTTAACTTCATAACCATAGAAGGAAATGAGGCTAAATATTTTTTTACCTCCTGATGAGCACACCGAGATACATTTCTAAATATATGCAGAGACGATTTAGACAATAAGTTGATACTGACATAGAGGAACATTATAACATCAACTACGACAAGGTCCATTTGGGCTAGCAAAGATTATGTAGATGATGAATTGTTAGTTGACATAGGAGATTACTACAACATCCTTCAGGATGACTATATGCTATTTGAGCTAGAGAACCATTTCTAACATCCATGTGTTGCTTGTCACGGAGGACCATTACAGCATATTAAAGATAAAGATAAAGTTGAGTTCTGGTCATGTGATTGCATTATGAAAGAAACGTTGTGGAATCGATCAGAAAAGGTTGATCATCTAGCATATGCTTGTAAGTATTTGTGTGTATTACAAGGTTCTGGAATCATCAAAATGATAAGAAAAATTGGCACAGTATTTGTAAGGTAACAAGCACTGTTCACAGAAAGATGTATATGGGACTACACAAACATGTGGCATACAAATCTGTCCCGATTTTTATGTTGTTACATGCCATATTTAAAATATTAAGGCATTTGAAAAGCCATGCTTTTCGTGGGATTTTTTTATCTGATGTTCTTCCACTCTTGATAACGCTCACAGATTATTTTTTAATTCCCAGAACTCAACCTTCTCTTTAAGGACAACGTAGACTAAGTAGATGATCAGAAAACTATTTCAAATTCAGTGTGCTAGTCGGGCAAACCATGAAAACATCAATTCGGACTGACAAAGATTATTCTCATCTTAGTAGTTGAGCTCTAAGAAAAATTATAACATCTATCAGCCTATAATGAAGACATAGATTATGTCGAGGGTGAATTGCTAGTTTACTCGGGTCAAGCTCGCTATCCATAAGGATCGCTGTTCATAAGGACCACTATTCATAACGACCGCTATCCATAACGCGCGACAAAACGAATAGCGTTCCTTTATGAATAGCGGCCCTTATAAATAGCGAGCAAACCATAGACAATTTACCTCGCTATTCGTAAGGACCGCTATTCATAAGGACCGCTATTCGTAAGGACCGCTATCCATAACGCGAGACTAAATGAATAGCGGTCTTTTATAAATGGCGGTCTTTATAAATATCGAGCAGACACCGTTGACTCTGAGTTAGGAGAACCATTTTAGCATCTTTGAGGATTGTGACTTGTTTATTATGTAGATCATCAACTCCTTTTCATTTTGCGAACTATTACGAATTTCCTCAAGGATGTTAATGATGGGTTGCTAGGTGACCTAGTGAACCATCCCACCATCCATTGATAGATATGAAGAACCATTATAACATCATTTACAAATGAACTCATGATGTCGATGAGTTGTTAATTGAACTCCAAGAAACATCACAGCATACATAAGTCCATGACGATGACATGGATTGTGTAGATGGTGATGGGTTGCTTGTCTTAGGTGAACGTTCCTTTTCACATCCTTGTTGCTAGTCCTCGAGAACCAAAAGTGCTAGTTGACCTGAAGAACCATCACAACATCCATGAGGATTACACACACGATGTAGATGATCAGGAAGAAGCGGTCCACCACTCTTGCCACATTCTGCCAATCCGATGTAATCTGTTCGTCCTGATCTCTATCAGCGTACCGACTGGCAAGAAACTTTACGTTGTTCTGGATGTCCCTGAAAGAACGATCCTTCCAGCTATACTGACGATGCCCCCCTCCACTATCCCCTCTTCCATTCCCACGACCTCCACCACCTGCTCCGAGTCCTGTCGTACCTCCCGATCGGCCATGCAGCCCACCGCTGTCAAGGTCATTACAGATGTCTCCAGACCCAAGCAGTGTCTCTTCTTTGAGGGCGTAGTCCGTCGCCGAAGCGGAGAGGGATTCGTTATTGCTGATAAGCTCGAAGTGGATCCCCGTGCTGTGGACACCAGCAGGACCAGTGGGTCGATCGTAGAGACTTCCTGTTGAGTTCTTGGACGATTCGACCCTCATACAGAGCATACTGCTGAGGACACGTAGGAACACATGGCGCACCCATCGAGGTACAGGAGAGCGGCGATGGTGTAGGCTGAGGACCAGAACAGTCATGACTGTACTAAACGACACCAGGAATATCGTGATGATGTAGTACCGGGCTGCGGAAAACAACACAAAAGTCCTATTATGTAAAACTGTCCAAGATTAAAGAAAATACTGTAATTTGTGAGATATAAGGCATATTTATTATCAACGGTGGGGAGCATCGTCAGGTAGTAAAGCAGTAATTCACTTTAAATCGGAAATTTTAAAATGCTAGTCAAGGACATATGCCAAATTACTCATAGTTCGGTCTAGTAAAAGAGTGTGACAACGGGATACTAAATAGGAAGAATCTATGGCTATGTTTTGAGCCTCAACGAGTAGTTGACTTAATCCTCCCCCCCCCCCCCCCCAAAAAAAAAATAAAATAAAAAATGTTTAGATATTCAATCGCAATAACGGGCGTTTGACTGCCTAAAATACTGACCTGTTTTACTACATAGAAACTGAAGCCCGATAGCAATTCTATTTTTGAAGACTTAGTATTTTCGCCAGTTTTATGAACTTTGAATAAACCAACATCACGCTAATGAGCTGTGACTCGTATCAATCCCCCGTGTCATACTTCAAATAAATAGCCATATTTTATTCACCTGAGTCCATGAACTGCTTAAAGACTCACCTAGAACTGGAATATTATCACTGGTGGCCGGCATGTTCTCTGCGATCACCAGCATGAAGACTGTAAGGGAAAGGAGAACCGTGATACCCAAAGACACCTTCTCCCCAGAGTTGCAGGGGAGGATGAACTCCAGCACTGACATCATCGAGATCATGACGCATGGGACGATCAGGTTGACGACATAGAACAGAGGCTTCCGACTGATGTTGATGGTAAAGGTGACATCAGGGTACTCTTTATCGGGACAGCAGGAGTACACCTTGATGTTGCTATGAGCTTTGATACCTCGAGAGAGAGAGAGAGAGAGAGAGAGAGAAGAAAGAAAATTGATACAGACAACTTTATTTTTTGGGTAGTCGTATTGATTATTTCAGATATGACGGGGTAAACCGGGGCGGCTTTCTTATGATGTAAGTTGACGATGATGATGATGATGATGATGACGATGATGATGATGATGATGGTGATGATGATGATGATGATGAAAATGATTATTAAAGGTTGTAATTTATCGATTAATGATGGTGATGATGATGATGATCTTGGCGATGAGGGTGATGATTATGACGATCATGAAGAGAGCTTCTGGTGATAGTGATGATGGTGCTGATGATTATGTTAGTGATACTAATATCGAAGAAGAAGAGGATGAGGATGTTGTATCGACGTCACTGATGATTGTAAAGGTCATGTACATGATCATGATCTATTGCATTACCATAAATCTAGCTGGGAAAGATCATCCCAGACCAAATCTACTGGGGACCATATCTGCCGTCGAGTAAACACAAACATCAAGATCGCAAAGACTGTCGAAAAATCAGCCTAAGGCCAATACCAATACAACACTGTACAGCCCTGAGAAATCACGATCGGATTAGGTAATTCATTAGTGTTACATCCGCACATTTCAATATTAAAGTGACGTACATTGTCTTAGGTTTGTTTTTTCAAAAGTAGTTGCAATCTTGTTAGACTTACTCGTTGTGTCCCACTCTCCATTACGCTGCTCGGTGGCCGAATCAGCAGTTCCATCTAGATAGTCGATGAACTTCCTATCATGTTGCCACGACCCCATCTTGAGGGCGCACTCCTGCTGGTCAAACGGGTAGTAGTACACATTGATACTGCATTCGCTGATCATGGTGAGGGGGGCACTCCAGTCAACGGAACCGTCGCTTTTGACAATGGTCAACGTCTCCACTGTCATGAGCTGGTCGTTGTTCGATTGGCGACTGGGAAGGAATCATAATACATAATTTTAACAAAAGCTATTGATCTTAATACATGTTGATCATTACATGTGTATTAATGAGTCAATTCCTTAGAAGCATACATAACTTGGATATTGAACATTCATGACAACTAATTAACTTTGAATTTGACCCTCTGATCTGAGATAAATATGTGCTGATCACTATCAATGTGCATTTTGTCCTTTTGTCCTTTTGAATTGTACTTAGGTAAAATTCCACGTTTTAAAACAAGGTGTCAGTGATGAAGGCTATTCAGAATATTCTGGTGATTTCGAAAATGCCCATCGGACAATTGTCATCCGAGAATTTGCTCGGTTGGGACCATCCATCCTCGGAATATAACAGAATCACATGACAAAGAAACAGTTATTGCCCGGATAAAATAATGTAATGATTCGTACACGTAGTAATATATCTGTAACTGAGAGGGCCTGCGGTCCTGAAAAAGCGCTATATAAGAACTAGCTATAATTATTATTAATTAAAACATAATTCACCCAATCGACTTGATGTGAGAGAGATTTCAGTCGGGAAGTAGGTATCATGAGGGACAATAATCGTGATGGCAAATTTCATCACGGCTTGAAATCGTCCTGGGTGAAGGATTGTCCGGAGATGGTGTGATTTGTCCGGAGCAATTGTCCAGATATTGAAAACTCACGTGTTATAGAGAACAGTATCTGGCAGCCATATCTTGCTTGCGGGTATACGAAGAACTGTAAGGTTGTTGTAGGCTCGGGGCTCCCACATCAGATACTCATCGCGCCACCTCTTCAGAACGTAGGAAGAACATTCAAAGGAGAAAGATAACACTTTCATCACCGGTTTTATTTCGCTAGTCAGCCATATCCTTTCCTAATAGGCCATTTTCGTAATGTAACCAATTTCAATGCATAGGTCTTTGTGAAGTGCCTCAATACAAATTATTTCATTCACCCGATAAGAATAACAGTATTTCAATAGACAGAATCCAAACTGCACACATTAGTTGTTGCCAGGTAGAACAAACATTATGGCTTGACCCACCTAGCAACACTTAATATATGCAGTTGCATTCTGACTATTGAAATTATATTATTCTTATCAGGTGAATGTAATAATTTGTATTGAGGAAATTCACAAAGGATTATGCATTAAATTACGTTACATTACGTTATATTACGAAAATGACCCATTATGCCATCCTTATCTTAATTCAAATAATTAGATACTGTAGCAATTTAATACATCATAATTAAATGCTTCCATATTGTTCAGTAAAGTAAAGACAACTTGGTATAATATACTTAAAGTCGATTAGAATTAAAGTGCATTTCATACTTTGATTAAACAGTGACTGTACTTACCTGTGTCAGCCAGACCATCGTACTCAAAGTCTGGTATTTTTCGTTCTGTAAAAGGAAAAAAAAAATCATTAGTAATGGTATAGTAAAATTGTAATTACCGTATTATTATCATTATCATTATCCTTATTATTATATTGAGCTGCTTTTCACCCATCCCTTCTCTCACCACCCCTCTCTCTCTCTCTCGCTCTCTTTCTCACACACAACCTTGCCCCTCGCACACACACACCCACACTCTCTCTCTCTCTCACACACAACCTTCCCCCTTGCACACACACACACACACTCTCTCGCTCTCTCTCTCTCTATCTATCTTTCTCTCTTTGTCTTACAACCTTGCCCCTCGCACACACACACTCTCTCTCTCTTTCTCTCTCTCATTCTCTCTCTCTGTCTCACAACCTTGCCCCTTTCACACACACACTCTCTCTCTCTCTCTCTCTCTCTCCCTTTCTCTCGCTCTACCCTCACACATCCCACCCTCTCTTTCCCTCTCTTGTCGCAAACAAATCAAGTGACAATGATCGTAATGATTGGCTTCCATGTTTTCGCTTGCTTCTTAAACGCATGACCTACAGTCATACCAGTTATCTCACTAACACGATTATTGGGCCCGCCGCAGTACACTCTCCTCTTCCGTTAATCCAATTTAGGCATCATTATACGTCCATTATCGCGTGTTCTTGCGCATAATAGTCTATGTAATGATTTTCTGTGTTCTGATTTTATCGAACGGGCGGGGCGGAAAATTGTGCATTTGAGAGCGTGTACAGTGATATTTAGAGCATTCGTGGGGATGTTCTACAATTTTCTTGTTTTCTTTTAAGGTAGGGTCAAGGTTTTTCTCCGAAGTTTGATTAATTTTCTCTAAGCATCTCTTTCAAGGTATCCCCGAAGAAGTTAAGATCTTCGGAAGATAGGGAAAATAATGGGACCCTGCTCTTTAATCCCTTTACGCCATGGTTGGCTGTTTAGGAATGTTACTAATTGCGAAATCATTGAAGTGTGAATGATATATCACTGTCTTATGAATATTGACAGCTGCGATACAGACACCTGAGGCTTTAAAACATTTCATGTTTTACAGTCTTCTCCGTTATGTTTTTAACAAAATCAAATTGCATATTTTTGGTTAAACCGATTTTCACATTATGACAGAAATAAAGAAAAAGAAAATAAAGAACAGGGAAAATGAAAGAAATGATAAAAGAAAGAATAACAGAAAGAAAGCCCCTTATAAAGTGTATTATACAGGTATAGTTCCAAAGACCTAAAACTTACCAAACACAATACAGTCAACTAAAAGAGCTTGTAATTCAAACGAAATTTGTCCCTTTGCTCCGTCAAATATTGCAATTTCATTGTCCTCTGTACAGTACTTTTATACATGTTAGGTAAACGCTAGTACAGTTGAACTCTATCATATAATAAGGACTTTTAGATTCTGCACGACGAGAACGTGGACTGCCCTTTTAAGGCAATGTGACGTCCTTTTAAGGCACTGACAGTGACGTCACATTGACTTAAAAGGTCAGTCCGCGTTTTCGTCGGGCAGAATCTAAAAGTCCCTAATGTATCGTAGCACGTTTCCAATCTCTAAACCTTAAATCATTCCTTTCCTCTTTCCTTCCCTTCTTTGTCTATTCCTCTATTGTATAGTTAGTTTATGTTATTACTGACTCAGTTGTACCGACACAAGCCTACTCTAAATGGAATTAACTCCTTCTTCCGTGCTTTAACATACTCTTCAAAATTATTGATAATAATAATAATAATAATATTCGGCTTTTTTATAGCGCTTATATAAACGATTGTGTCTAAGCGCTTGACATGAATACTTTTACCCCGGTCATCGGATTCAGGCTAACGCACACACAACGTATGCACATTCTCCATTCCCTGGGGAGTATTCCAGCCAGTCGCCATTTTACAAACGCACACTTGCTCATCTAACCACATTAACTATATATCATTGATAAGTTATATTGTTTTTTTGTGTTAATATACTCCTATTGTGATCGCAAAGACTTCAGAAAATCAACCAATTGCAATTGCTTTAGCCATGTACGTCCTCTATCCATCGAAACGTGCGAATGTCAAATAATATATTACAACCTCCGAATATGATTTATATAGGATATTTTCAAAAGCGTTTTGAAAATGCCCTTGAGTGGTTCTTCGACGTTCTTTGCGATGGTGTTGCTGTGTTTACTCGACGACAGACGCGGTTCGGAGCTGATTTAGTATGGGATGATCCTTCCCAGCCAGATTTTTAGTAATACAATAGATCAGGATCATGACCATTCATGAAATCTACAGAACATCCTCCTCCTCTTCCTCTTCCTCCTCCTCATCATCAACACGACCACTATCATCATCACCATTGCGATCATCATCATCATCATCATCATCATTATCATCATCATCGTCATCATCACCATCACCATCAACGTCATCATCATCATCACCATCAACATCATCATCATCATCATCAACATCTTCCTCATCATTATCATCATCATCATCATCCATCATCATCCATCATCATCATCATCATCATCACTAATGTCTTTTGGCAAGACGTTAATCTACATTTGCCACTCTCCACCCAGGTGTAAATGGGTACCTGATATGCTTGAGCGCTAGTTACTTTGGCAGCTCGGCTACGACCAGGGTAATATGTGTAAAACGCCATGAGCATCCGAACCTGACGGATACCGGCGCTATATAAATAACCATATTATTATTATTATTATTATCATCCTTATCATCATCGTCATCATCATCCTCATCATATAAAAAATGGAAGAAACTTAATATTACTTTGAAACGTATTGAATTGAATGTCTTTCCTCACCACGTCATTGATCTGTCCTACATAGAGTTCCACAGTGACATTTACACGACTAGTCTCGTTCAAGACTGGCCTTGCAATCCTGTTATACTTGTGGTTAACGAAGAGGTCCTCAAGTAGCTGCTTCTGCTCGAGCGAGGCAGCAACTGAAACAAGATGTGAAAAGTAGGCAAATTATTCATATTATATTGACTGGGCTTGTTCGACTCGGGGCAATATGATCTTAGCTTGGTCAATATTTCTGATGTACCCCGAAAGAAACCCTGTCAATATAATTATTATTACCCATACAAGACATTTGTTTACAAATTATATACAATATTGGCGATTACACAAGCTTGATCCAGAATTTTAGAGGTACTATATTGTTAAAAAATTAACTCACAAATCACAAACCAAACAATACAGACAACAGATTATGATGTCGGAGAAATGAACATAACCAGGGGAATAATTTGTGTTAAATAATAAAATGAAAATCAAGACTAGCTTTTTAAATGTCGTTCAATAGAAGGGTGATGAGAAAAATAATATATACATTTTCATAACAATATAAGTGCACTTAGCACGGAATCAAATTTAATACCATGACAACAATAACCATTCGATGTAAGTAGGTTATTGTCGTCTGGTATAGCGAGAAATCATTTCCTTTCCTATTCGTCATCATAATCGTGTCTTGGGGGCATAAATGACACCTTTTCATCTCTTGCACAGCCATGCCCGTCTGTAGCTACGGACCGAAAGTAGCCTTGTTATGTGTGGTCACGTCGGGGGCGGAAACGCCTTTTGGCTACTGACTGAAATTGATTTACTGAACGTTTGTTTTCTTTTTTTCTCTTTTCATTTTGTCTCATTACATAACGCCAAACGATTCAGAAAATATTTCGATCGATTTTATCAATATTATGCTTTCACAGTCCGAAATGAATGAAATGGAACCCAGTCGTATGTAAGGAAATGCCATTCGTCCAAAGCTGTGATTGTGATGAATGGAATTATCTTAGATAGCTGATAGATGTGCCTCTCAAACTCCTTTTATTATATATATTTTTTTTTTACTCAATACTGAAGTGAGACTATACAACAAGTTGATGCTAGTATGTCGTTGTCAGTTTGTCTAAACATTGATATATCAGTCATTTCAAAACAGCTCGAGTAACTGTTCTGTTCATCAAGTGACACGTATTCTTATTTCAGAATCGATATAAAAATTATCGACTCCGAATTTAAACACCGGGAAAGGGGGGGGGGGGATGGCAATGGAAAGGGATACTCTTTCAATTCACTTTAAAAGTGGGAGGCCTTGGAAGGTTTTGTGTCATATAAATACGCTTGAAAGAAACACTTTCACAGCCCTCTTTCCCATCACTCTTGCTTTGCTTTGTTTGTTTGTTTTGTATTTCAGTTTTTGCATCTTTCTCACTCTCTCTCTGGCGGAGTTTTTCTCTTTTCAGAAGTTATACTGTTTTTATTATTGTTTCTTTTATTTACAGATTATATCATGTCATTTTCAAGCAATTTTTTTTTACTTCGACAGATGAAGCGTTTTTGAAAGAAGAAAAATGAACATGAAATAACTAAGTAGTTTATCATTATCATTATTACTATTATTGTTTTAAGCGAATATGGAAATGCATCAAAGAGTTGTTTTTATTAGCGATGGATGTTGATTAAGAATTATAATTTTGTATTGTATCTTGATTATTCTGAATGTGATGTAAAGTCAGTATGATGTAAATTGCATGATTTTGATTATATGTACCACTTCTGGTATTAAGGAAATTAAACACCTTATACACACACAAAAAACACAATAATATAATATTTCGAGCAGCTAGAAGTAAGAGCACACTTTGTTCTTCTTCTAGCCATAGTTTATCTGTCCATGTATTTTTTATCATGCTTAAAGTGAACGCCGAATTACAAAACCCAAATTGAAAATGATATTACAATAATCGCTATGATGACTTCTTTAAGACTTTCGTTATGGGATACCAGTCAATTCCATCGATTTCAATAAACCCATCCATTTCTCAACTCATATGTCTGCTACCCCCCCCCCCCTTTTTTTCTCTCTCTCTCCCTCTCTCTCTCTCTCTCTCTCTCTCTCTCTTCTCTCTCTCTTTTATTTCCGTCTCATTTTGATATCGTCCCCCCCCCCCCCCGTCACCGGGCATGGTGGCTCAGTGGCTAGAGCACCCGCCTCATGAACGGGAGGTCGTGGGTTCGAACCCCGGCCGAGTCATACCAAATACTTATCAAATGGGACCTTCTGCCTTCTAGCTAGGCTCTCAGCATAATATATTGGAGAAGGGTATTAATAACATATTATGTTATACAGGGCCCGCTGGAAGAGCAGTTTCATAAACTGAAGTGGCTACTCTGGGTAAATAAAACGTTATTATTATATTCTAGTTTTATGTTGTCTCTATATATAACCACTCTCCCCCCCCCCCTCTCTCTCTCTCTCTACTTCATTTTCAATCTTCTCCCCAAGTTCCTCCTCCTTTCACCACTCTCTCTCTCTCTCTCTCTCCACACCTTCCCTCGAGTGCTCCCTGGCTCCCTGTTTAATGCTCCCCTGTCATGTGCTTGATGAGATAAGGATTCTCGCTTTGCTTTTCTTTCTGTCCCATTATCATCTCTTATTACCGATCTGCTTTCATCTCTGTCTCTTTTCCATTCCACAATTTCGCCACCTCCCCCTCTCCCTCTTTTTGTTATTATCTCTCTCTCTCTCATTCTCTCTCTCTCTCTTACACTCTCACTCTCTCGTTCTTTCTCTCTCTCTCCTCTCTCTCTCTCTCCTCTCTCTCGCTATCTCTTTCTCTCTCTCTCTCTCTCTCTCTCTCTCTCTCTCTCTCTCTCTCTCTCTAACCATCCTACTTAGCCAAATGCTTTCACGCAACGTTATATCAGTGCCATGGGCTATCCCTATTATGCTCAGGCGTTTTGCTATCTCAACATAAATACACTCAAGGAATTTAGCCGCCAAAGTTATGTTTGTGACGGTGAAATTTAATTATTTTTGATTCAGACGTTGCGATCTGGAATTACCTCAGGTTGTTTGTCACATATACGGATTCAGGGTGGAGTATCCTGCTGTGTGGATAAATGTGCGTATGTTTGTGTGTGGGTGTGTGTATACATATTGAAGTCGACTAATTCAGCTCAAAAGCAACTCAAGTTGAATAGTGCATTAAAAACCCATTTTACTGTTATTTTCAATTTCCGATGGTCCTGTTTACTATTGTTTTAAAATGCAAAAGATTATTTTGGAAGGACCCATGATTTATTAAACTTGCAGCATATCTTTAGAAATAACTCTTTAATTGTTTTAAATGTCTGTGAATTTTTGAAAATATTGGCAAATTTGACTTTTAGAAATACAAAAATAAACAGGGTTTCACTTTGTTTGCCCAACCAGACCATGTGGGATTCGCTGGAACTCTCTCACACACAGAAAAAGAATCCTCTTTTTCTTCCGTTTTTTTTTCTTCAATCTTACAAAAATAACCATTTAAACAAACAAAAAAGAACACTCTCACATTTATCTCTCTCTTACGCTATTACAATTGGAGCATACACTCTCTTCTTATTATACACATGATATAATGTCGTGCTTTTTTTCATAATTATACACTGATGTATAATAAAACGTGACACACATACTATACTATTTATGTATCTTACTTATAAATGTATCTAAGTTTAGTAGTTGACTCGGGACGCCCAATTGGAGTCGTCTGCCACCTTGTCGGTACGATCGTTGTTGTTGCTCAGAATCACATTGAAACATAATAATTATGGACATTGTTTAATTGGGTGTCAACTAAAGCGGGTACACCCAAGCATTTTCGAGTAGATTTTCTACGAATTCTACATTATTCTCTGTCAACCATTAGGCGCCACAGCACAGTGGTAGAGCAGTGGTTTCTTAAACTGGGATATCCCGGGATCAAAACCAGGCCGATGTGCTTGCGCCCTTTGGTAAGGCAGTAATCTTTATTACCATTGCTTTAGAAGAGGACATGAAGCCGTCGGTCCCCTCGTTGCTTACTTTTTTTGAAGCATAAAAATGCTTGATTTGTAGTCAGGTAAAGACAAACGATCATATAATCAAACAAAATAAACTCCACCCCCAAATTTCGGTTCACCACTAGTATTAAAACATCATCGTTCGGTTTGTTCAAAACAATTTTTAAAGTCTTGTGAAGAATATATTTGTCATATTTTCTTCGTCCCAAAAGAATATGATGTTCCTGGATGTGTCTTGGTTCAATGAGTGATTCAAATAATTATCAATCAAAGGTCTGAGGGTTCGAATCCCAACCCAGCACTAACGTCTTTTGATTCACCATTAATCCACAATAGCCACTCTCTACCAAGTTGTAAATGGTCAAATGGCAATTGCGGGAGGAATAATAATTGCATGGCGCTCATAATGAATATTTATGCAGATAAGGCTTCCCTGAGTAAATAAAATTTTGTAAAAAAAACATTTATAAACCGTACAATTTTATCTCTCTCTCTCTCTCACCCACTCTCTCTCTCTCTCTATATCAGCCTAGCTTTATGTACAGATAGAAAACATTGGAAGTTGATTTAATATCTTGCCCTTATTTATTGGCCCTCACTTAACTTTCCACACTATCTTGGGAATCTCAAAAAGTAGAAAAGAAATCTCAACGGAAAAAGAAAATTTCAACTTACCTTCCTCCAAAAATAAGACATCATATATTGCCAGAGTAAAAAAAATGAAGTTGAGCAATCTAGAAAATGTAGTACTCTCTCCCATCTTCCCTGCTTGGGATGACTGACCCATACAACTCTCCGATGATAAAGTAATAGACACCTACGGATAGTCGTACCTCCACCCACAGTTCCGCTTACCCGTGCTCAGGATTACCCATACCCTTCGAGCAGGACGAATGCAGAGAAGGAGGTCGAATCTGTCGAAGATGTGATATTGTCGGCCACTTTCGCTCAAGCCAGCAGACGACATCTGAACGATACTCTTGTGGTGGTATGACTTTTTTTTTGCGTGCGCTGACGCGGTCGTCGTGAGGACGGTTCGCGCGCCTAAATCTTTAAAAGAAAAATATCTTCAGATGATGTCCTCTGATCCAGTAGGAGCTATACAATGATGATACAAAATACAGCAATATTTATAATGATGGTGGTGATAAAGAAGATGATCATGATGATTTTGATAATCATTATGATAATAGTAATGATGATAGAATATTAGGAATTACAATGATTCTTTTTACACACACATGCGTGTATTAAAAGTATGTAATGGTCTACGTACGGGTTATATAAGGTTGTATACAGAGAGAGGAAAGAGAGAAAGGGAGAAAGAGAGAGAGAGAGAGAGAGAGAGAGAGAGAGAGAGAGAGAGAGAGGAGGGCGAGAGTGAGAGAGAGAAAGGAAAGTTTCTTTTAAAGGGAGGGAAGGAAAGGAAAATCGAGAGAGAGAAGGATGTGGATAGGGAAGAGAGAAAATGACGAGAAAATAAACTCCTAGACCGCTTCCAACACCTCTTAGGAAAGTCATTTTTAATTTTCAGAGTAAAACCAGAGGTAGAGGTAGGGTGGAGGAAGGGTATATAGAGGTAGGATGGAGGGGTGGTAGAGGTAGGGTGGAGGGGTTGTAGAAGTAGGGCGGAGGGGTGGTAGAGGTAGGGTGGAAGGGGTTGAAGAGGTGGGGTAGTGGGTTGGTAGAGGTATAGGTGGAGGGATGGTCGAGGTAGGGTGGATGTATAGTCGAGGTAGGATGGAGGGGTGGTAGAGGTAGGGTGGAGGGGTGGTGGAGGTAGGGTGGTATTAGAGGTAGGGATGTAGTAGATGTAGGGTGGTAGGAGAGGTAGGATCAAATGAGAGATAAGGGTGGAGACGTGGTAGAGAAGTGGTAGAGGTAGGGTGGATGGAGGAGATGAAGGTTGGAGGGGTGGTAGAGGTAGCATGGAGGGAGAAGATGAAGGTTGGAGGGGTGGTAGAGGTAAGGTGGACGTATAATAGAGGTTGGCGGAGGGGTGGTAGAAATAGGGTGGAGGGGAAGTGGAAATAGGGTGGAGGGGATGTAGAGGTAGGGTGGAGGGATAGTAAAGGTAGGGTGAGGTAGGGTGGAAGTAGAGGTAGGGTGGTGGCAGAGATAGGTTGGTAGTAGAGATATGTCCATGATTCTACCAATATACCAGTTCGTAATGAACACATGGTACGAGTTCAAATGATCTTAAGTATCCACAGACATTCGGGAGATGGCGCTTTTTGTATTTGAGAATAATCGCTGCCAATGTGATAGCCGTGCTTTATGATTCCCCCTTTAAAAAAAGAATATTTTCACTTGTGTAGGTACCATGCATGTCATATAATTCACTTTTGATTACGTAATTTTCATGACCTCCGAGTCTATATGTTGTAGATTGTAGGCTATCATCAAAATAACTGCATACAAACATACACAACAGGCCCCGCGAAACATTTTAAAAATTGTGGGGGGGGGGGAGCTAATGTATTTACCATCAGGTAAGTTCAAGTTCATCTTATTCAAAACCACACAAAACATGATATAATCTTTCACCTAAAAAAGAGACTGGCAATATACATTAATCAACATAATTATACTAACTTGATTACATCATAAAATGAATGGTTTTAGAACCCCTTTAGAAGCTAAGCTTGTGAGCGGGGCCCTTTATAGTCAACAAAATACATTCATTAACAATATTATGACAAGGTGAACAAAAAGAATATAACGTAATACAAGGGATGGAAGTATTAAGCTATAGAATAATAGAACACACACACACGCATCCTTTCTCTCTCTCTCTCTCTCTCTCTCTCTCTCTCTCTCTCTCTTTCTTGCTCTCTCTCTCCCTCTCTCTCTTTACCCCTCCCTCTCATTTTCCCTCTCTTCCTTTCTCGCCCATACATACATACATATTAATATTTATATAGTGCTTTACATAAACATGCTCAAAGCGCTTTACATTCAATTCAATTCAATTTATTCATGTTTCCAACAAAACATTAAAAATCAATTATAAGCATTTAAAACAAATGTAAGAAATGCATTTTGGAAACAGAGGGGTCCACTAAAAAGCAATGATTGTACAAGTGTGAACACTGTAAATGTGTTGTAGAAAGCTGTGTAAAGTAAAATCAAAAAAAGTTGTGTAAAACATGAACCACGCCTGGTTCTTACAGTACACAACCTCGCTCACATCACACACAACTCCACACAACGCCTTGTCAAAAAAAAAAAAACAATTGCAAAGAATACTAATAAGTTTTGAGATTTTCCTCAACTGAACCGACTGAGGAGCAGGAACAAATGCTTAATGGGAGACTATTCCAAATAGTGGGACCAGGAAAAAATATATTTTGTCGACCCTTCATCGAATTGATGCGGGGGATTTGCAGAAGAAGAGGATCTGACCTTGGGCGTAATGAATATCTTGATTGCTGGATGGGACAAAACAGACTAGAAATATAGGATGGGATAAGGTTATACATGGATTTATAATCAAATAGTCCAACTTTATACATTATTCTCTTGTGCATACTCTATCTCTCTCTCTCTCTCTCTCTCTCTGTCTCTCTCATTCTCACATTCTCCTTCCTTTTATCCAAAATATCTTTCTAACTCTCCAGTACTATATT
Organism: Strongylocentrotus purpuratus; assembly: GCF_000002235.5. Classification (NCBI taxonomy): domain Eukaryota; kingdom Metazoa; phylum Echinodermata; class Echinoidea; order Camarodonta; family Strongylocentrotidae; genus Strongylocentrotus; species Strongylocentrotus purpuratus. The sequence goes on from NW_022145597.1 coordinate 26,615,547, forward strand.
AGATTACTGGAAAATATTAGAGAGGAGCACCCCTCTAGCAAATTCCTTGTTTTCATCTTGTATTTTCTATAATTATGTCAATCCATAGTACAGATCTATTCTATATGGCTGTACACAACCCTTAATGTTCCACATGAAAAGAAAAAAAATACAAGCTTTAATCAAGAGAGATGAGGTCTCATCAATAGTTTAATCGTTAAAGAAATAACATGGCGCTAGACGAAGCCAAGAGTATAGAACAAACTCGGAATCATCGCGAAGCTTGGTTTTAACAATAAACAATATAACATAACAATATATAAATAAATAACAACATTACAATAAACTGACAATAAAATTGCTAGTCGGATAAAATAAGATATTTATCGAAAATTATAGATCCTCAAGATACACTGCTGAAATCCTAAACACTTTGTTTCTTTATTATTCCTGTAGACATACAATTTGAATAACAGGCCTTTATCCGTACCCAGAAGATTTCCTAGTCATCATAGTTTTTCATTTTGGCTAGGTAAAATACGTAAGTAATTTTAACCAATCAATTTATGGAAAAACTATTATCAACAATACAGTCGGGGGGAAATGTGATTATATTATTGTTAGTCGTTATTTTTATCACTTAAAAATTTGATATGAAGTGGATTGTGTCATTGAATCTGATTGGGATAAAATGTCTGTATTTTTGTATTTCAGTGATTTCTTTTTTTGGTCAGCGTTAGAGGAGCCTGTTCCATCACCTGAAATATAAAAAACAGAATATACTTTTTATTAATAATAGTGGTAGTGTAAACAAACATTGAGTTTATATGAGGATATTCCAATCATATTGATTTCATGATCCTTATGAATCACGCATTGATCAAAATTGCAGGGAATTGTTTAACTCTGAATTGCAAAACATTACTCATAATTTCACCAATGCGAGTTCACAAAATAACTTTAAATATTTATATATATATATATATATATAAAAGATCAAAGATCAAAAATATTATGTGTTGTTAAGTACGGCAAACCATGATGTTCGTCATACCTAGCAACGAATAATGCATGCAATTCGCATTCCGACTATGGAAACACGATTATCTTATCAGGTGAGTGGAATTATTAGTATTATACGATGAATAATATAAAAAAAATACGCATTAGATTTGTTAACATTACACAAATTATCTACTGTATAATTCTATTACCAACCTACACATAGAGAAGCTTGTTAGGGCATGCCGAGGACAGCCAGCCCAGCTTGTCTTTGTTGCTGTACGCTAACAAGTTGTCAGTGTTCTTGGCGTAGAGGGCGATAGCACCTGTAATCAGAGCCATTGATGAGCATTGGTTAGTTTGAAAAGTTTGCAAACAGAACCCATAGTCAATCGTTATGGATAATAATCATGATCATAAGTTTGTATAAACAGCAACAAAGGTGACTTCACGTTTTACATATCATCTTTATTGTGCAAAAAGAAAAGGGAAACACAATATAACTCTAGGTTACGTGTTTTTAAAAAACCGTGTACAGGACAATATACTACATTGGAACATGAAATATACATAAAAAGTAATTTAAATAAAATTGGAACGCAATGAACAATAATGATGAGGATGATGACAATGATGATAATAACATTGTTTATAATATTGATGATAGTAATGATAATGTTAATGATAGTAATAAAAATAATACCAACAAAAACAATTTTTAAATGAGAATTTATCAAGCTGTTGATTACGGGGAGATGGTGCAGTCGTCTCATTTTCTCGTGCGTTTCCCTTCTCTCTTTCCCTTTTATTTTTTTTACACCAGTCGATTTTTTTTTTCGAAGGGGAAGGGGAGGGGGCACGTGTCCCCGAACCCCATATTTCTTTGCCTCTGACACTTACCGGCAACATGCGGGCAGGCCATGGATGTTCCGCTCTTTTGTGTGATTTCATAGTCAGTACGGTAACCCAGCGAGTCTATGTATAACCCAGGGGCGTAGATGTCTAGGCAGGGGCCCCAGTTGGAGAACTCAGCACGCAAATCTTTCCAGTCAGACGCCCCTACGGTGATGGCCTGTTACGCAGATCATTAAATATACTTCCGTTTTTACTTAAATTAAATTAATGAAAGAATACATGAGACTGATATGCAGTGTGTATCCAAAAGAATTGTACCCAACTTTGGTAGCTTCTCATTACAAGCGCCTTTTGGATGGTGATGTTAAAGGTCGGTCCCCAGACGTAAATAATCATATCTGATTGATATTTTTTTTCTTTTTTTCTTTTCTTGTAATTGTTTTTTAAAATTGATTCCAAACAATACAAATAAATGTTAGAAATGAAATACAGTTGTTTTTCCTTGACATGAATTCAAAACATTTTCATTACATAAATTGTAAAATTGATGAAGAAAAAAAATGAAATCAGTTGTAATACAAAATAAGTAACCCCATCCAACCAAAGACACTACTAATAGGATAGGCATTCTATAGCGTCGTCTATCTAGAAATTCTATTTCGAGGCGCACTTATTATTACCCTGGCTTTAGCCTAGCTGCCATTACAGCGCTCTAGCATTTAAAAGGAATTATTTCCTTGTACTTGTAATTCCTGCACAAAGATTAAATTAGCTAAATTTTGACCATTATTACAAGAAGCGGGTTATTGTTGTGTACTAAAACTCGTGTCCTTTCCAGCCCAATTTTATGTATGTTATTACCAAAGAAAAAGAAAGACAATCAGCCACTCAATAGTGTCTGACAGTGAAGTCTGGAAAGTAAACGGGTTTACTTGCATTACGTTAACGTTTACATTTCACAGATATGAAATACTTGACATATAATGCAAAGTTCTACAGAATTTGATGTTTTCTGCAAAAAAGGAAACACTACCTCATCAACTCAGCTCTCAATTGACATAAAAAAAAAGAGGATCATGGGGGACCAATGGTCACCGATTAGGCATTGTTTTCTACATAGAGGGAGCAAGTAGCTACAGGTAGTACAGTGGGCCTTTAAGAGCTAAACTTACAGAGGGGGCAGCCGCAGGAGAATGATCGCAGGCATTTTCATTCTCATTACCAGCCGCTACGGCAGCGGGAACTCCTGATTTGACCAACTCTTCGACGGACTCGTCCATTGATCTTGATTTCCCGCCACCAATAGACATCGATGCTACGGAATATCTGTTAGCGTATTCTATCGTGTAATCTACAGCTGTTGATAAAATGATAATAATTATTATTATTGTAGTAGAAGTAGTCATTGTAGTAGTAGTAGTAGTAGCAGTAGTAGTAGTAGTAGTAGTAGTAGTAGTAGTAGTAGTAGTAGTAGAAGTAGGATTATAGTAGTAGTAGTAGTAGTAGTTGTAGTATAGAAGTAGTAGTAGTAGTAGTAGTAGTAGTAGTAGTAGTAGTAGTAGTAGTAGTAGTAGTAGTATCAGTAGTAGTAGAGGTAGTAGTAGTAGTAGTAGTAGTAGTAGTAGTAGTAGTAGTAGTAGTAGTAGTAGTAGTACTAGTAGTAGTTGTAGTAGTAGATGCGGTAAATCATCAATAATTCATAGAGAAGGTTGAGTTTGGGCTAAGGAGAACAATTAATTTGTGAGGTTTGTTTACATTCTGTTTATGTTAGTGTGGAGAATTAAAGTAACATCCCATTAAAAGGATGGCTCTTCATATGCCTTCATATTCGAAATACATAAGTAGCAAATTAATGTTGTAGAGCTTGCTTTCAAGCCATATGTTTGTGTATTGGTATTTCCATGGGCACTTGTCTGTGTAAAGTGCGTGTGACTTTTATCAAGACCGGGCCAAATATTTTCTATTTTCTTACAATGTATAATATGTTATGTGTATACTTGTTAAAGGTTCTAAGTCCCATTTGCAGGCCAAAAAAATGAAAAGGTTAAATTCCAACGGCATTTGAAAGACAATACTAATTCAGAACTTCCCTCAAAACGAAAGGGCTTGAAAATGTCTTTTAGAGGTAGAATAACGACCATTAGTTGTCGAATCGACTTAAGTAATTGCAATCACTTAATTAATAGTCTGGCTTTCAGACCATTTTACCGAATGGTCGTACGTTTTGTGCTGCACCAAGATTCAATCAGTTTAATTTTGGCCATTACAAGTAGTGGGTTATTGATGTAGACAATTGCTCAAGTACCTGTTAAAGCTCATTTTATGTATGTTATTACCTAAGAAAAAAACGTCAGTCAGTCACTCAATAGTGTCTTACAGTGAAGTCTAGAAGTTAAACGTGTTTCCTTGCATAATTTGAATACTAGGAAACTGTTATTGTTAAAATTTCACAGATGGGACATACATGACATATTCATAATTCCTATAAAGTTCTACATAATTTGATGTTGGCTGCAAAAGGGACATATTCTTTAAGGGGTCATTTTTAGTAAGCCAACTAGTGCTTTTCTTGATCCCGCCACTATTATTAATATGTATACGGTATTGATTTGTAAATAGTTTTTAAAGTAAAAATTAAATTGATTTGAATTGAATTGAAATGAATTTCGTAACATTTAATGATTCCAGGACCTCAATGCATACCCTAATTTATTCAAGAACGAGCTTTTCCTATCGCTTCTACAACGTTTCTTTCACATTGCAATTACATGGCCAGAACTCAACGTTAGCGTTAACATGATTGCATATACTTTCGAGAAATCATCTCAAGGACATGTTCTTCAGTACACTATTTTTGTTTCGGGGGGGGGGGGGGCCTCAATTTTGTGTCACTTGATATTTTGGTCTCAAACAGAAATAAACGAGAATCTGAGGACATCTAAACAGTTAGTAATCAAATCTTTTGACTCCGTTTTGAAACCCTGATATGCACACCAAACGAAATTATTAATGCTTGTGTTGACATTGATCAAAATAGCGTTCGTATAAACAGGAGAAATATCATTCATCAAGAAAGTCCTGCTCATTGGCGACAAATCTAGACGATACACGAAGAAAGAGGAGAGGCGATGGCTCGGTGGTAAAGCAATGGTCTCGCAACCGGGAGGTTCCGGGTTCGTTCCTAAGTCGATGTGATAGTGCCCTTTGGTATGGTATATCTCCTCATTACCAAGAACGTCGGAGAGGGCTTTAGGCCGTCGGTTCCCTGGTTGCTTACCTACAAGCTTACAAATGTTTTCATAGCAGTCAGGAAAACCATCAAACCATCAGACCATCAATTATTTTAAGTCGGCCTTAAAAATGTTATATTACCCTTGATGATCCAGCTGGTGGTCGCATAACCGTTGCAGTCGAAGACCTTAACACTATAGATAGTGACCTCTGAAGCAACTCCGTAGTTCTTAGCGCCGACTGTTCCAGCACAATGGGTTCCATGCCCGTAGCAGTCATACTAGTGTTAACAAAAAAAGAAGACGTTAACGTAGAAATATCAGGTTGAAATTTAGTCACTGCTGGGCTCACCCACTTTACAGTTGCCATACAATTGTATACTCGTGCTAGTAATAAAGCTACGTTTATCATCAATCGACCTCACTTTATTTTGTAAAATGTACAGCAAAATGGCTGACATTTAATTGTTAATATTACTAATAATAATTGAGTATAAGATAGACTTAGAACACTATAATTAAAGACTTCGTTGAGACGTGTACAGGTGGAACAATATTCGCCCAATGGGATTCCACAAGTTATGATCATAACTTGAAAAAGACCTTTATAAATGACTTGTTTCATCTATAAACGTGTTCTTAGTCTATTGTATAAATATATACATATATATATATATATATATATATGAAGTAAGAAGCAAACTCACGTCATATTTGTCAGCAAAATTTGCAACCTGGTAGGCACGCCCCTCGAATTCGTTGTGGCTCTCTCTGATACCTGAGTCGAGTACCCAGACTGTGTACCCTTTGCCAGTAGCTTTGATAGAAACAAACAAAATTAACATGCGACTAATTTGTGCGCTGACAGGTGGCGTAGATTGCCTGATGTATAATTGCTTCAGCGACTGATGCTGTCTTTGACGCACCCGGTGAGGGCGACACTGTACTAAATATACTATTATTATTATTATAATTATTGTTGTCATTATTATCAATATCATCAAATTATACAATTTTATATCATTATTGCTTTTATTATCATTATCATTATCGGCGTTGTGGCGTGCGCCTGTAATCCAGTGAACAGTGGAAGTTACAAACTGATTCAACCGAGGACGCAGGTTCGAAACTGAGTCACGTCTTTCGGATGGTGACGTTTAAAGGTCGGTCCCCAGACGTAAATAATCATATCTGATTGACACACGTCTGTAAAAACACAATACACACACACACACACACACACACACACACACACACTATGATTATTAATATTAAAACTACCATTTATAGTTCTATTGGTAATATTACTCCCATTATCATTGTTGTTATGTTTTTTTGCTGTTCAGTCAGAGAGCACGATTTGTCTACAGACAGGCACAGACGTCGTATACACATCATGGACATGATCAATCCTTCATAAAAACTCGCTAACCATTTTCTTGTATTTATTTAAATCTTTCACTAATTTACGCCGTTTTCAAAATTATCAACATTTGGTGAGGTGCTTATTTACTCTCCTATCTCTTATCTCTAGGTTCCAAAAGTCAAGTGTTTCTTATTTTAGGTGTCGTTTGGTATTGAATAAAACGTAATATATTAGGTTTTAAAGGGTTTACAGCCGGTCTGCACCCTCTCCCTTTATTCCACCACTGTTTTCCTTTACCAAAGGAGATGTTGTGATGTAGTGGATACGTCGCGGCAGTAATGTCCTTTGGCAAGGCATTAATCTACATTAGCCTCACTCGACCCAGGTGAGGTAATTACAGTCAATTTGGATTCGAAGACAAAGAGATTACCGGGTCACGGATATTACCGCTAGACCAAACCCACGCCTTTTTATTTACCGAAGGGGTTATATCGGCCGTCGAGTGGAAGATTGGTTTGGTCGATACGGTCTAGCCCCCACGTGACCCCCTGAGGGCGGTAGATACCCTCTTGTTCAACATACTCAACGGCAGGGAGGTTGCGGACCTGTGGAATAAAGCAAAATCCAATATTTACTGAGTAGGCATAACTTTTAATAAGCATAAACCCTTAAATTTGAAAGTTTTCGAAAGGTCTATACATCAGCTTTTCCTCCTCAAAGTGCCAGCAAAGCCTTAATCAGAGTGTTCTGGATCAAAATATAACAAAATAAAAATTCACTAAAAGGTGACACTAAGGTGTCATAAGGCATGCTGCGGCATTCTGAAGACAATTGAATTATGGAGGCGAATATTATGACATACAAAACGACGATACGCATTCATTGTTTGATATAAATGCATAGAATTTGGAGGCATCTACGACGTTTCCAATACATTGCTTCTTTTCAATACATCCCTTTCAATTAGTGCACCTTCAGATTGCCTTCCGTTTCCAATATTTCGCAGAGTAGATGAGAAAATACGATTAAAAAGAAACATTAAATAAGGTCCCAGCGCTTACTATTCAAAATATATTTTCAAAGTCACTTGATCACATGTCAACATGTCATCCAATTTCATTCAATGATCGAACAGTTGGTAATGATTTTAGATGTCATTCGAATGACCCCCCCCCCCCCGTCTTGAATCTTAGAATGCGTAAAACTGTAATAAATATAATTATTATCATGCTAATAGATAGAGATTAGTAAGGTTCAACTCAGAACTAGGTAAATTGAGTTAAAAACTAACTTACAATGTCAAGTACATTATCGGCGAGTTCGGCGGCAAATCCATTTAGAGCGCGACGAAACTTGTAACCAATTTTTCCGCCGAAGAGACTTACAGTAGTGGTCATTTCATCAACGTTGATTCCATTCTGTTATGGTGGTTATATAAGAGCACGTGATTATACTTATACTTACACAGTTACAATTGACATAAATTATTCACTAATTTTTTTTAAACGTATACATGATTATCTCTAGAAACCCTGGGCCTATATTCATAAAAGCTTACTGAACGTAGTTGGCAACTAGTAAGCTTTTTAACTGTCAAGTATGCACTAGTATGTTTTCATAAACCTTATGTTTTGGTTTGAAAGTAGGCCTTATTCATAAATGTTCCCCAGTTGTCGACTAAATATACTTCAGTTGTGAACTACATCAAAATGGTATCTATAAAACTAGGATTAATTGGCAACTAAATTTCTTCCTAAATTGAGAGTTAGTTGGCAACTCATCACCTTATCACCGACTATCAAAGGGGCAACAGTGGTCAGAAATTATAAAATCGGAAGAGATTTGTCTCGAAAAGGGAAGAGGAAGTATATTTCAAGACAGGAGATTACCCACAGACAACCATAATGTAGTGATGCAGAATAGCTTAGTGCCATATTATTTTAATATCCATATATCTGGCGTATTTATTAATCTTTTTGTACAAAATGTAATTTATTTTACAGCCACATTGAAAATCTTTATCTTCAAACGTGGCCATTATCATACAATCTTTTGCACTGTGTGTTGATTCACTGGCACATATTTTGCAAGGGATCTTCACATCAAGAGTCCCGGTAGAATGTTATGCATGGTCAGGCGCGTACGCAGAGGGGAGGGGGGGGGGGCTACCCCCTTCAATTTTGTTTATATGTGTATATTGGAGCAACCCCCCCTTGGTTTTCTTTCTTTTTTTAATAAAGCAAATAAAAAAATAAAAAAAATAATGCCAATGGCTAAAAAAGGTGACCTTACCCCCCCCCCCCCAAAAAAAAAAAAACACGAAACAAAATGTCAAATTTTCTAATTTCGAGACCCCCCCCCCCCCCCCCAAAAAAAAAAAAAAAAAAAAAAAAAAATTACCCCGCCCTCCCCCCCCCCCCCACCCCCATGTTAGAGTAAAAGTAAGGTTAAGAATAGATATACCTTTAGCTTTATGATGTACTTTCCCGGGACGGGCTCGCTGTTTTCTAAAAGAGGCGCCAGGTCAGCAGCGGCCGCAGCCACCAAGAGAAGAGAGATGATAGCACGCATCGTGACTGAAAATGGTAAAATATAAAAGATGTAGACATTATAATAATGATAATAATAATAATAATATTTAATTTTTATACAGCGCTTAGTACAAATGTCTCTAAGCGCTTTACAAATGTGCTATTACCCCGGTCATTGGATTCAGTGCTTGCCCACACACGCTGTGTACACAATCTCCACTCCCTGGGGAGCATTCCAGCTGGGCGTTACTTGACGCTCACAAGCTATTTGACCAACAATGACGGCCGCATCCTACCGGGTACCCATTTGACACCTGGGTGGAGAGTAGCAAGTGCAGGTTAATATCTTGCCAAAGGATATTAGTGCCGTGTCGGGATTCGAACCCTCGACCTTCGCACCTCTAGTCAAGCGCCTTAAACCACTCGACCACGAGTACCTAGTACATTTGTATAGCGCTTACAACTAGGTTTCTAAGCGCTTGACATTGTAATTATTATAACCCCGGTCATTGGATTCAACTGCTAATCCGCACATGCTAGTGCACACGCTCCGCTCCCTAAGGAGTATTCTCGCCAGGCGCCATTATACACATGCCAATCCAACCACATCAACGTTCTCATCCTAGACCGGGTACCCTCTACACATTGGTTTTCATACCAGACCATTATAAACAATTGACAAATTACAGTACATCTTTATCACTTTTTTTAATTTTTTTATTTTATGGATCCATCTTTTATCATAATCCACCAGATTTTGACGGTGTACTCCATTACAGCCTTCTCATTTTTCTATGTGTATATTTTACATAATATATGTGATAATTGAAAGATGAAGAATAATGAAATCAGCACTGATCTTGTAAAGACTAAACTCATTTAACGATGAATGAATTAAATGAGACTATGAACAACTTACATGATTCTTGGGCTAGGAAGATTTCACTGAGAAAGCTTCGGTGGTTCTTTAGAGTAAAGATCTTATAGACAACCGATCTATCTGAATCAGTAAAATAATAACTTGAACAACTTACCAGGTTATAAGCCTTGAACGAGTGATAGTCTCAAAGCTTCAGTAGTTCTTTAGATTGATGATGTAGTAGAAAACTAACTAGATCTGCTGATTGGCTGGGTGATACAAGTATTATTTTAAGATGCTTTATAGGAACAGGTGTATCATTCCCGTGGCGTACGTGTAGTACATGGGGTGCAAAGGTGAGGCACTGACTTGCAATGCAACGTAAGCAATATCTTTTATTGCTTTTGTCTCTTGTCTCTGTCAATAATTTTGTTAGGAGTTTAATAATTGTATGAAGAGGTACTACATCTTATTGTGGGCGGGGTTGGGGGTAGCGCAAAAGTCCAAGTCGTCCCCGTACCTAAAACAGGAGCACCAAATAAATAACAAAGATTATGATGATGATGATGATGATAATAATAGTAGTTATAATAACAACAACAATAATGATAAAAGTAACAATAATGATGATAATGGTCATCCGCATGATAATAGTAATTCCCTTCTATCGTAGTACATATTGCATGATGATAGCGGTTAATATCCACTTATCATTGGCGTTAAATGAAGCAGATAAATACCAAAAAAAGTTCAATGTTTAATTTTCGGAACAATTTTATGAACGTAAGCAGGTTCCTTCTTCAAGGAGGTTATACCAAAAAAGAAAAAAAGAAACTGTTTATCAATTGCAGTATAATCCTCTTAAAAAAAATATTTGTCATATATAAATATATATAAATGTGTGTGTGTGTGTGTGTGTGTGTGTGTACACGTATGTAAAGATGGGTCGTTGTAAGAGCGTGTTTGTCTGTATCTGTGTATAGGTATTGCCTATTACATATTATTACATATTAGATAATTATTTTATTTCACTGATTTTAATGAATTTTCTTTGCCACTATAAAAAGAAAAAAAGCGCCAAATGTTCTTTCTATAATATTATGTACAAAATACCTTGATCGTACACTTCCATTTTGTAAGGCATACTGATAAAGGTGTTTAAAGAAGTCGTTGAAGAGAAGTGCTTCCGCATAATCATAGTTTCGTCTGTTCATGGTCAAAAGGGCTAAACTATGGAGTTATACAAACATACAGTATGATCTGCTTACAGCTGTGAGACAAGGTGAAAATAAAATTTGCATGAAAGAGAGGACGAATGGAAGTATTTACCAATTATAATGATCTTTTATTATACATGTAAAACAAAGGGGATATAGACAGGTACAAGTAATACGAATTAGTCTGAGACAATGTTACAATGTACTAGGAAATCAACCTTTCCCAATGTCCTTTAGATAGTTCTTTTCAAAATACAATCACGCGAAGATATTGATTCGTGTACCTAGTTTTCCTTGAACAAATACACCAGGGGCTCTCTCTGTGTAACATATCAAGTTATTTCGAAAATAATTAAATATCATATCAGAGGCATCTTGAGAATAGACAGGTGGCCTTGTTTGATGGTTAAAGTTGAGGTCAGAGGTCGTTGTTATTGCACATGGGCCAGACATCTTTGAAGATAATGTTGAGTTCTCCTAGGTGCAGTATAAATTGTGAGTTTTTATATAATTCTTTAAGCTTATTTTCTTGTCGGTTTGGAAGAATATTAGAATTGAAATGTCCCCTGAATGGATTGCTTTGCAAATTCCCTCATATGAAATATGACGAATAATGAAAAAATAGACAGAAATGTCAAAAAAGGATAAAATATTTGTGCGTGTCGTGCATCTAGTGTCGTGCATCTGCTAGAATAAGCCAATTTTGTTACAATTTTGACGGTTACAAATCGTTATCGTATATACCAGTTTTACTACATAATTAACATTTCCTTTTAAATTAATGAATAAGTTAATAATTTTAGGGCTGCAAATATATCAAGCATAATGTTTAAGATCTAGTCGTCCTGCAGCATGTTTATCTAATTAATATTAATTATACATTAAACATTTATTTCTTACCTTGATTTCTTACCTTTTGTATATAATTTCATGTATTGAATTGGAAAAATGTATCAAATTCAATTCAATTCAATCAAGGATTATCAAAACATGACTGGCAGTCATAAACACACGCACAGCATGGTAAACGGACAAATTCAATGTGATTTGTGGTGGTGCAATATCAATAATATGCAATGAAGAGTTTGGTACGAATTAGGGTGTCAAAACTGTATAAGTTTAGATTTGCATTTGAATTTGAATTTTGAATTTTGTTAAACACATTTATCCAGCCTGAGGATAACCATATCTATTTAGTATAAATAGTGTTTCTGCACACGCTCACACACACGCACACGCGCGCACACACACACACACACACACACACATAATATACCATTGATATTGAGTCAAAATCTGTATTTCACCAACTCGCTGTCTCTCCCAAACTCTCATCCCCACTCCACCTTTCCTCACTCCCCCACATTCTCTCTCGCTCTCTCTCTCTCTCTCTCCCTCTCTTTTTTCACCCTCTCTCTCCCTTCTTATGTATCTATTACTTTATCTTTCTTTATTTCCTTTCTTTAATTGCTCCAACCATGGTATTGCCATCCATCTCTTTCTTCCTTAATCGTTTTCCATTTCTTCGTCTCACTCTCTTCATTTAAAACTTAGCCATTATCTATCTCTTCAACTCTCTGGCTATCTGTCTAATAAATCTTTAACTTATTTAAACTTCAAATTTAAGATTGATAGTAAGGTTAAGTTATTCGTTTATTTTATACCTAGGGACAGGTTTATATTAATTCTGAGAATACGGACCATTATGTTGATCAGTTTGCAAATACTTAATCTGTTTGGTTTAACGAGTACCGTAAGGTTAGGGTCAAGTTTATGTAGCATAATGGCAGGAAAATTTTACTAGGGGGTTGGCGCCTTTAAAGCTGTCTATTGGCTTTACTGTTTCGAGTTCTTGAGAGCCATCGAAGCAAGCTACCAAGAAACAAAATCTTTGTTCAGCTAAAAATGTTAGTTGAAACAGCCCAAATACCTTATATGTTGTTTTGACACTCAATGGAAGACTACATATGTTTTAGAAAGGAAAGCTGTACAAGTTAAATAGGGTTCAATTGAAATTTTATTCAGTAAAGAATTCGATATTTTAATGGCACTTTTATAATGTGTTTTATGACTTTAAAATACCATTAATACACCACGTACATGTTTTACTTTCTAATACAAATAAATTGCATGTTACATTGTTTTGAAGGTTATCATTTGCAAAGCGAAAGAAAATGTGAAGTTGTGAAACGTAATTGAGTATCCAACTAACGCACTTCAAGAATAATAAAAAGAAGATGATGATTTGAAAAATGAATCAAACGCAATTTTGTTTTTTCTGTTCCCATCTCCTTATCTCTGCTCTAAAGGCCCGGCCAGCGTCACCATCTGAAAATCAAACACCAGAGCAGAAAATTTACAAATACTAAAAAGCATCTACAACTAAGTAGAATATTACTAATTCGCAAAACATATCGATAAAGATACCATGAGCCCCAACACTGGTGTTTTCGAAAATATAATGTTATTTTTATGATTTTTTGCACTCTTGCTTAAAACAACCCTTTTCAAACTGCGTTTCACTAATCAAAGAATTTTCATAATGTGTTTAATGTGAGAATATATTTATATATGTATATGATAATTATGTTATTCATGGATATTTCCGTACGGTATTTAGGTTATGGATGCGAAAGCTAATGTGCTTCGATTAGCAAGTGTGCGCTTGTAAAAATGACGCCTGGCTGGTATCCTCCCCAGGGAGTGGAGAATGTGCATACATTGTGTGCAGGTAAGCCTGAATCCCATGACCGGGGTAATAATATATATATATCTGTAAAGCGCTTTGAGAGGACCTTCGGTTCTGAAAAGCGCTATATAAGAACTAGCTATTATTATTATTATTATATTTTCATATTATATCTATATCCTAACATCTCGCTTGCTCATATCTAATTTCGATATGATTTGCATAAGACTAAACAACGTCGTTATTATATTTCAGTTTTAAATTCTGAAGCATTAATTTTACCATGATTGAAATGGTGCTTTATAAATACACATGCATATTATCACTTATATGATTACTGCTATTATTATCATTATTATAATTTGTATTATTGCCATCATTATTGTTATGTTAATTATCAAAATTAGTAGTAGTAGCAGCAGTAGTAGAAGAACAACCTTCTTAATAGTACAATTTTAATACAATTGTTATTATTATTAATAATATCACTTTTTTATGATTATCATTACGATGATAATTATTACCATTACCATTAGTTTTATTCTAATGGCGTAATCCATGAAGTCTACACACCCACAAAATAGATGTCTAGGCTGATCGGAACGGCATGCATGTACACGCAAACTTTATATTTTTATAAACATGCCAAGAATGAGAGAGAAAAGAGAAATAGGAATTGTACCCACCTAGACGTAGAGGAGCTTGTTGGGACTTCCACTTCCTGTGTTAGAAATCTTGTAGTTGGAGGTGTTTGCAAGCATTTTTGAACTGGATCCGTAGCAAGCAATGGCACCTATTAAATATGACAGTCAATAAAACGTAACGAAAACCATTTTAGTCATGAGGACATAGGTCTCCGCTTCGTAAGCAACAAAACATTGAAAATGGATCATGTCCACGAGTTCCTACCCCGAGCTCGATCAATGACATTCAAAAATATAAACTCATAGTTTAGACGGAATTTATAGCCAGAGATTGGCTGGACAAGTGCAGGGATCGAATCAGAACATAGGATACATGGACATACAAGAGCGGTTCAAAAAATAAAAAATAAAACTTGATAAAAACCAACAATTACCTACAGATGTACATGTGAAATTTCCTCATTATATAGCGTGGTCCTATTAATTTGGTGAAGATATAAAACAAGAAACAATTTAAAAATCCATGCATACCAGCAACATGAGGGCAGGCCATGGAGGTCCCGCTGATTGTTTTGGTAGCACTGTTACTAGTATACCAAGTGGAGGTGATGGAAGTACCAGGAGCAAAGAGGTCTACGCAGCTTCCGTAGTTGGAGAAGGAGGAACGCTTATCGCTATTGTCGGTAGCTGCAACAGTGATTGCCTGCAATGTTACAGTGTTTTCTTCGTTTAAGCTTGACAATTGATGAGAAAGATGACGATGATGGCAATGCCAATACTCATCAAAGTAATATTAATATGAATAATGATATACATAATGATAGTGATAATGAAAATGATAATAACAATAACAATAACAAAAATACATGTAAAACTTCAATTAAATTCCATTCAATTTGATTTACTCTATTAGAAAATAAAAAGTAGAAGTCCGAGGAATAAGCATTTGACTGTCAAGTGGATTTGGCGCCTTATAAATCTTATGTATTATTATTATTATTATTATTATTAAATATTCACGATGTAAAAATGGTCAGTAAATCGGATCATTGATTAAAAAGGAAAAGTTATCAAAGTACAAATTACAGAATCATTACAAATCAATTCACACTTTAGAAACAAAACGTTTATAGTTATACAAAATAGAAGTAAAAGATTACTCGAATACTAAGCTGAAAAGTAGTTTGTAGAAATATTGATGATGATGATGATTCTACTACTAATCATGATAATAATGATTATAAGAGTTTATATGATGATGTTAATAAGTTAGATGTATGTTGTCATAAGGGTTTTCTCTAAAAAGAAACTTGCTATATTGTGAAGGTGTCCAAACCATGCCATATGGTAATATTCTGTTTTTTCTTCCTTTTTGACAACACAACTGAAACTGCTATACCAACCATATTCAATATTTTATTTTGAGTTTTGTCCGTAGGCCTACGCTTGAAACGGAACTGGCTGAAGGCAATTGGAAAAGATTAATTACCATATGTAGTACATAAGATTCTTTGAAGTGACGTGTAAAGAGAACACAACAGACCTTTTTTTTAATCACAATAATAAGTTATCTTTTAAATATATCAAAACGTATAATATGAAAAAGTTATCCTGATCCGTATGGGCCAGTATTAAATTAACCTTCATACAATGGTTAAACTTACGGTGGATTCACGAGCTGGAGACTGATTGCAAGCATTCGTATTGTCATTACCAGCGGACACGGCAGTTGGAACTCCTGCATTGACCAAGTTCTTGACGGCGTTGTCCAGGGAAGTTGAGGTGCCTCCTCCAATAGACATCGAGGCAACGAGATTCGAATTCCACCTTGCAGCATTTATTACATAATTTATCCCTGTGAAAAGGAATTAGACCCAATATTTGAAGAAAAAAAGAAAAACGGGCGTCAATCAAACTTAATATAATTGTTTTGACATGTTTGTTGTAAACTTGGCAGATACACCCCTCCCCTGCCCAATCGCTATTTTTCAAACTTTACCGATGAGTCTAAAGGCGGGATGAAACAAATTGTGATCATCAGGAGTAATCATGAAAATGTCTGTCCTTCCGACTTTTAAGGGAGATTGAGTAAAGGAGATGATATATTTCTCACTATCATCAGCATCTCAGAATGTTTCAAACATAGCCCCCTCCTCGTGTCTTCAATAACTGTTTGGAATCAATGGGAAAGATCATCGAAACTGGCAAGTTCTGTGAAAACCTTTAAAGATATGGTCAAATGATCTTGTAATGTACGTTCCCAATAACAGAATGCTGAGAGGACTTGATTCTGTCTCATGATTGAACTCTAACTTTTATTTCTCATTATATGTCGCCTCATTTCTGTTGTGTGAATCACACCTTTGATTTCTTGACGCGTTTATACACAACTGTTCATACAATATATCCTTCATCATATTTGATGGATTTTGCTTCATGGTCCTAGGACAATTACCCCCCCCCCCCCGGAAAATAACCCCCGAGGACAACTACCCCAGAGGACAATTACCCCCGAGGACAACACTTACCCCCCCCCCCCCCCACCCCCGAAGGAAAAATATGCCCCTTAGTTTAGCGAACGAACAAGAATAAATAAGGAGAAGACATTTTCAAAATGGTTACAAATTGGAACAAGAAACGATTTAAAGTTCTGTGTGTCAGCACCTCACAGCTGAATATCCATGAATACAAAATGATATATTCAATCATGACCTAGATACACGAATATGAGGATATTCGGTTCTCTGGCTGCCCTTATTTATCATGTTTCTAAATGTAATGAGTGTGGTAACAGTGTTATTTCGACATAAAAGATATGATAAATATATAAGGGCGCCTTGCCGTCAAAATGTTTTCAGCGAGCGATGAAGAAAGATACTTTAAATTTTTATTTTCTCATGACATTACAAACTCCAACCGTTTCTGATATTCATTTTTCACAAAATCAACGTTTTCCAAAAGATGTTGTTATGTAACTAACTTTCTTTTGCGGCACCCCGGCTGAAAACAAATGCAAAGAGCAGATATTGATTTTCTTTTGACATTGCACAGCACAAGACTGAATGAATTTTATAAATAACTAAGAAAATCAAAGTTGATGAAATTTCTGTAAATAACAATTTGGAGAAAAGCTTGCGTCACAGTGTTAACAATTCCTCGGGGTAATTGTCCTCGGGGGCTAATTCTCGGGGGGGGGGTATTTTTCAGGAGAGGGGGGGGGGTAATAGTCCATGGGGGAAAATGTCCTCTGGTGGTAGTTTTCCGGGGGGGGGGGTAATTTACCGGGTAATTTACCGGCTGATTTTCCAGGGAGTACATGTCCTTTTACGGTTATCTGTACATGGCATACGTAACGATATTACATATATGCAACAGTATTTTGTTGTAAAGACTCCACAAATACAAGTAGATACTTATTTTCTTCTTTGTTTCGTTCTGTTACTGTTATGGATATATATTCACGATTGTTATGGGATTTTGTTGTAACCAAACAGGGCCTCGTGGAAGACCCCCAGTTTTGGTGAAAATATGTTACCCTATAAGAATGTCAGAATTACTTCAATAAATAAATCTCGGTAGTACAAACATAAATCTTATTTTTTCGAAGTACTATTAGAGGTTCCAGAATCGAGATATCGTTACTTAATGTTAAATCACATTTAGCTGGCAATATAGACGTGTGTTTTACCATTGACAATGCCACTGGTACTTCCAGAACCCGCACAGTTCAAAACCTTGACTCCCCTGATTTGGACTGATTTGGCCACACCGTAGGTACTGGAGCCGACCGTTCCAGCGCAGTGGGTTCCATGCCCGTTGCAATCTTCCTGTAGTGCAAAGCAATTCAATTATTTTTAGGTCTATTTGTTTCATATCCCAATTTCAAAGGCAATTGTAAGTATGTAACATTAGTAAGGCTATAACCCATTCCCTCACAGCCAAACTTCATTATGTAACGTATTGCATATAGATAAGTTTAACGTCAGTTTTTAATCTAGCATTAGAGATTAAAAAAACAAAAACATGTTTCGCTTGCAGAATCCCTATGTTAATAGAAAAAAAAATACGATGGTACCAACATACTGCACACACAATTTGTTTTTGTTTTTTTGTTCTACCTAAAACGTTTAATAATCTACACCAAAGGAAAGAAATCGAAAATATATACACATGTTACTCACGTTATTCCCGCCAGCATAGTTTGCCACTTGCTGCGCACGACTACCGAAGTCATTGTGGGTCGCCCTAACGCCGGTGTCGAGTACATAAACAGTTTTCCCACTCCCCGCTCCTGTGAAAGATATGAACAATAACCATCATCAGCATCATCATCATCACCATCCATAATAATAATAACAATTATACTAATAATAATAAACCCAAAGTTCTTTATCAAGATAATCTGATTGCCACGAAAACTATACGCTCTTCCTGTATTTTACTATTCCATACACACACACGCACACACACACAAACACGCACACACACACGCACACACGCGCGCGCACAAACAAACGAACGCATAATACAAACAACTAGCGATGCCATTCAAACTGTCGAGACTGTCAGTATCTTTTGAAATCGTTTGTTAAATGATACCTCTAACGTTTTGCACAATGTTTATGTCTGAAATATTTCCCCTAATGACTCTTTATGTTACTGATGCTGTAAAGGATTGTGCTGTCTCTTACCGTTATGTGATGAATATTTGTTGTTAAGTGGGAGACTTCTTTGGTCGATACGATCCAGGCCCCATGTGACTTGAGCACGGTAGACACCATCTTGTTCAACATACTCAACGGCGGGAAGTCGGCGGACCTGCGTGAAGGATACATATCATACGTTTATTTGATATTATCGCTATCTATTCCGTTGAAAATGGCTGCTGTCGGCCTCAATCAACATTGCATTTATTTCAAAATTAAAACGGACAAGCATATTTGAATAATGTGAGGTAAAATTCACAAGAACCAGCGGAAGGAGAATCTTTTCACATGAAAATTGTTAGCAAGATTGACAAATTTGGTTTATAGGGGTTTTCAATTAATAGGGAACGTTTTATGACGCATGGTAGGAGTTCCTACCAATCAAACTGCTTTCTAAACAATTCGTATTAGTTCATGTCTGTCTTTAAGAAGTCATTATGAACGCCAATCAAATGAAAAATATGTGTGAAACGTTATGTTTGTGTTCAATTTGATGTTTATAACAGCTTGCTCAAAACTCTGGTATACTACCATTTCTAAAAATACACAGTGAAACGTTTTTTTCTACAAGGGGTACTCCCAGTGGATGTCTTTTAACATTGTTTCACAAAAATATGTCTAGAACAAAAAAAAAGAAGATTTGAACAGTTTGGTATCATTTCTCTTCTGCAACGTTTGCAATCGAGCGGTACCGGTGAAATCTGCCCTCTGTTATTGGAAGTATGCTAGTCCGTTTTAGGGCCATCCTGTCTAATGAAATACCTCCAGCCCAAAGGCAAAGTTACAATAAGGCCCCTCTAAAACAGAATAAAAAACGTGTGATTTCCAAGGCAGCAGCCAACAACATTTTTGTATTGAGTATTTGAGAGACAGAAAAAACATATCCATCGGGCATGCGCTAGCCACAGAAAATTGGTGGGAGTGAATCTCCGAGAAGCTCGGTCCTGCTATTATTCTTGTGATAAAAAAAAATATGTGTCTGTTTGCATGAAGTACATTGAGAACAAAAAGTGACCCTAAACTTAAAATGTTATTGGAAAAAGCATTCATGCTCGAATCTTAACACTTAAAAGAAGGATGTTCAATGACGCGTTCTCTTCTCACTCCAGATAAAGAAGAGTTTCAATTAAACCCCTCTCTCCTCGCTGCAGAAGCCCATGGGAGAAGATAAAGTGAACCTAAAAGTAGGAAGGTGACCTAAGATAATTACTTACGATATCCAGGATATCATCTTCGAGCTCTGCAGTCAATCCATACAGAGCGTCTTTGA
This sequence comes from Strongylocentrotus purpuratus, assembly GCF_000002235.5. Lineage (NCBI taxonomy): Eukaryota > Metazoa > Echinodermata > Echinoidea > Camarodonta > Strongylocentrotidae > Strongylocentrotus > Strongylocentrotus purpuratus. Next base: position 26,635,895 of record NW_022145597.1, read on the forward strand.
TAATGGAACCAACTTTTCCGCCGGAGAGACGAACGGTAGCGGCCATTTCATCAACGTCGAATTCTTCCTATATTAGTAGTTGATAACATGTTGTTAAGTCAATGTAAAAAAAAGTGTTACCCATTCCTATTTCACTTAATTTCGTTTCAAGGTCAGTGCTTTCCTTGAATTGCTGTCTTGAAAGGCACAGCGAAAAATATGTATTTAAAAGGGAAATGTTATGAAGTAAGCATTTGACTTTAAGTGTGCAATGGTATTGAGTCTCCTCTACACGGGGCCTCCATTTATGTCCTATTTGAGGGACTGGGATTGTTCCACTGTAATCTAGCCGGCGTCTATGGAACATGGGAACGCAGGCTTCAATCATCTACTTGGTTTGGATCCAAACCTATGACCTTTGGTTCGACTGGCAGTTGGTTTACCGACTGAGCCAACTCGCCTTCTGGAATAAAAAAGGACACAGGCCTTTTCTTTTTTTTGGCTTGGTATGTTTAATTGCACAGTACGTTGGAGCAATTAAGGTGGTAACTTTCCAGATCAAAACATTGCTATTATGAATCCAATTTCTTGATATAGGTTAAGAATATCGAACGAAAAAAAGAACGTTGTTACTTGCAAAAAAAAACATTCCATTCTAATTGTTGGGTGTAGAATTTATTAATTCATGTAAAAAAAAACACGTGGTTTTCGTTCAAATAACGTAAGAAGAATTAGTGTCTCAGTTCTGAGAGACTTGGAACAGTTGACTTATTATCGTCATGTAACACTAGATGAGCAGTGACGTAGAAATAAAAGTCTCCTTACCTCAGGCCCCGTGGAACGTTTTTCAAAATTGGGGGGCTAAAGTATTTACGATCAGGTAGAGCACAGAGATCAAAGCTATCGGAGCGTAAATTGGCGTGGGGTCCAGGAGGCGGAGCCCCGGAAGCTCAGGGGATTTAGGCATTTAATTACGGTCAGATTAGCATAATGTCATTTTTTATTTGTGACACTGGCAGGTCACTATATTTTTGCTTAATGACGTGAATCATGGTCTGAAGCAATATTTCATTCAAATGAGACACTTGCTAAAGATTAACATATTTAACGTTGAACCTTTATTTTTATGAGTACATTTTATAAGTGAAAAAAAGGTTTGTTTAAAATATAATACAAGCGAGTAACTTATCATCTTTTTCTTTCACATATTTCTAAAAATTGTGGCAGATTCATTTTTTTAAAGCAATATATATATAGGCAAAGGTAACGCTAAATTGCGTGTTTGTGTCCCAGGTTCACCAAAAACCAAATCTCACGCACATATTCTGAAAAAGCAGTGGGTAATTGCGTTCCGCAGGACGCAACAACGTTTTCCAGGTTGGTAACACAGGCTGGAGAAGAATCATTTTCGGTATCGTATACTGATTATAATTTCAATGATTTACGCATCTTTTCATTCTGTCCTTATAATGTAACAGTAACGACCTATCTGTGACACTAATAAACGATTTGCATGAGACTAATTTTATTCTGTATAATTTGCATACATGCACAGATTGAAGAAGAAAAACAAATGAAAAAACAATGACAGTTTCTTCTGGTCTCGGTTTCAGGATATGATGGTGACATTAAAATAACTTAATACTTACATTCAGCTTGATGATGTACTTTCCTGGAATGGGCTCAGAGTTCTCCAACAGAGGGGCCAGTTCGGCAGTGGCAACAGCCACCAAGAGAAGGGAAATGAAAAAACGCATCATGACTGGAAGAAAAAAAAGACACAAGAAATAATGAATGTCCGCTTGAGAAATGGTTCTGAACTGATTGGAACAAAGACGGGAATTATCTGAAGATTTCTAAAGATATCCAGCCCTAGTTTAGATGTGCTGAACATTCCGACTCTTCCTTTGAAGGGTCAGAAAACATATTTTGCCCCGTGTATATGAACAACTTACCAGATTCTTGGCGTCGGACGAGTGATGATCTGGAAGAAAGCTTCGGTTGGTCTGCAGAGTGATGATCTAGAAGAGCACTGATCAGATCTGGTGATGGGCTAGGCATGATGAGCTGTATTTAAGTCTTTTGAGAGCAACAGATGGAGCTTTCCCGAGGATCGCGTGATGCAACGTGCAACGTGCTGGGCAAAGGTGAGAAAAATCGACGTGATAAAAATGTTACCAAGCAAGATTAATCAGTTATTTTGTCTCTCTTATTATTTTTAATAAGTTAAAAGGCGTAGATGCATTTATGGATTTTGGTATATCTCTCCTTTTATGAAAACTGTCTGTTAGATTGTATTTTTATTATTATTTAGTCAATTTTAAATTAGTTAATAAGGTGTGGCTAATACGGAACCGAGCGATGTACCATCGGTGCCTCTCTTTCCAAAGAGGAGATTTATCAAGGACAAGTGAGACTAGGAATACAAATCTTGTTATCCTCTCTGTTAATATTATGATAGGCATAAATCCATATACACGGTGATCAGTAGTTTAGAAGGGAATAGAGTACCTGGGAGAAGGCATATAGATGTACCTTGCTTTTAGTATCAACCTATCTATTAATAAACATTATGAAAATATCTTACTAAATCAACTTTACAATTATTGTTAGTTGAGTTTACGGTGTAGTTTTAGGTTATGAGTTGCCGATAAAGTTTGATTAATTTTTATTACCATTTTTTCATGTAACGACTGTGACAATGTGGTCTTTTCTGAAAGATTTTTTTAAATATCTCCTCAGAATGTAATTGATCAGTCAATCAATCTCTATGACTCTTTAGATGGAACAATGCATTTCTGAGAAAAAATAAACTTTATCCATCAAGAATTTACCATACTGTCAAAACTTGGAAAACTTTGTTTGTGATTTTGCTCGTCCGCTTTAAAAGCTCTCTCATTAATTTGCTACATCATGATGGCCTACGTGCAATAACCATTGAACCTGAACACACTAACCTTCTAATATAAACCACACCTGCCCATTCTCAAGATGCTCCTGATATGATGTTTAATTTTGGAATAAATTTAACTCAGAAATATTGTTATCACAATATATGTAATAGGTCATGAAGATATGGTTATGTTATCTTTGCTCAGAGAAGACAAGACATGTGAACTATCGGTTGTATAATACGTGCTCTATCGACAACTGCTCCATCGTCAATATTCTAAACTGATCGAATTCGGAACTTTATTCAACTTCGACCAAACACTGTACTTACCCCAACTCTGAGACTAAACCTAACCGAAAAAGCCAATAAAAACGCCATACTCTAGCCCTATACTTTTGACGAAATAAAGCCAAGAGCAATGTTGTATCACTGATTCAATTCATAGACTCTCAAAACATAAACAGATTAATTAGCAGCTTCGCCAAAATATTTGACAAGGTTTTATATATAGAATCGGGGGCATATAGGTCTTAATTGGGATGAGTATAAAAAAAATTTCTTCATGTATTTGCTTATGCACAGGATGAGTACATTACTTTATGAAAGATTAAGTGAATATAGATTATACCAAGACCACAAAGAATACAATTATTCTGATGTACCATGAAATCAACCTTCCCCAATCATTTTAGACAGTTCCTTTCATAATACAATAACTCGAAAATATTGATTCGTGTATCTATTCTTCCTTGAACAAATACATCAGGGGCTCTATCTGTGTAACATATTAGGTTATTTCGAAAGCATTTTAATATAAAATCAGGAGCATCTTCAGTATAGACAAGTGTCCTTGTCTCCGGGTTAAAGTTAAGGTCATATGTCATTGTTATTACACATAGTATATACAGCTTTAAAGATAATGTTGAGTTCTCCTAGGTGCAGTAAATTGTGATTTAAAAAAAATATAATTCTTGTAGTTTCTTTTCATGTCAGTTTGCAAAAATATTAAAGATGATATGTTTCCTGAAAAGGACTGCTCTGCAAATGCCCTCAAATGAAATATGACGAAATATGACAAAATAGACGGAAATCTAAAAAAAATGGAACAAATATTTACAAAAAGAAATCGAAAAAATGGTTTAAATATTTACAAAATGAAATTGATGATGCGATATCAACGGGTAATACAGTTGTTAATAACAAAGGTTCCAGTGTGGCATGTAATATTACAAATGGAGAAATTGTCTCATGTTTCGGTTATGAAAAGTCCTGCTAACGTTTCCTTATTAAATACATTTGTGTATTCATTATCGCTAAGAGAGGCTCACCGACTATAAAGTCTGTTTGGTTTTTTATTCAGAAGGTAGAAACCAGCACCAAAAATTAAATAGACGAAATCAGATAAGGAATAGCTGTGTTTGTTTTACAATATTATTATTAAAATTATTAATGTCAAAATCGCTTATACTTCGATCATTTAAGACAGATTCGATACAAGAAATACATGATGACGAATTCGATTTTGGTTAGCGATAGATGATCATTATGAATAATTTTTCATTGTTTTTATGCCATTTCTATACATAGAGTTTTAATTCCATCACAATGATCTGTTCAATGACGCAGTTTGTATTGAAGGCCATTCTTATTGAATAGTCCAACACAACCTCATCGACCTAGCGATAAACCGATGATAAATTATCAATTATCAATTCCCCAATTGCTTTGACACAGTTTCTCTCACATATATTGAATTAAAGAGAGCAACTATATATTCTAACCCCTTTTCACATATCAAGCCGTAAACTGCCTCAGAACCGCCACGGCAAAATCATAAAAAATCCTTTCAAATGAGCGTTAACATGGTTACGAGATGACGGGTAGGGTAGAAAAAAAAATACCCGCGCCCAACAGAGGCCCTACGCATTTAGATAAATTATATTTCTCTCTTTAGAAATCTAGCCATCTGATTGGTCGAAATTGCAGTCGTGATTTTGGATATTCCCTTATTAGAGACGAACAAATGGTCAATAGTTCATAAGTGATAAATCAATTTTGCTGAGATCCCCATTGGTTTACGTGTAACAATTTCTTTGTGCGAGCACGGACACTATACAGTGCTTTTTGTCTGCGATTCCCAAATGATTGAAACTTTCAGTCATTTTTCCAGCAAAAATAGAGAGACAGTTCTTCAGATTTCCCGTGATGTTTTAACAAATCTTTACTCAATAAAAGGATAAAGTAAGAATTCTTGGTAGATTTTTGTTTTAATTCGGCATATAAAAGACATATCGACTGCTTTAACATTCGAGGCCTGGTTGTTTTATAGGCCCGCCTATAAAACAGCAAGTTGCGCACACGCTCCCTTGATCATGTAAAACAGCCAGGCCTCTCAAAGCAGTCGATATTTCAATACTATATAAATGTATGTGTGTATTTGCGCCACACTGTGAACGTGTGTACATGGAGCCATACGCGAGATATGGTGTGTGTATGATGAGTATCATGCCACTGTACGAGACTAGTTAACAATTGAACAAACAAAAGAAGTACTGCCCTCGACGAACGATTGCAGGCAGAGGCAACTCAAGGAACAAAATGTTTAATTATTAGTCATTATTTTAATTAGTTATATTGTTTTAAATCTAGGGTTAGGGTTAGGGTTAATATACTAGTTGTTATGATGTCTGGTTATATATAGATGTCCTGATATATATTTACTTACATACATATATTCTTTATACCAACTTATATATACATACATATATATTCTATATACCAACTTATATATACATACAGATGAATATATATATATATATATACGTATACACACACACACACGCACACACACACACACACATGCGCGCGCGCGCACATGTGATTCACCATCGATATTGAGCTAAAATCTGTATTCCAACAACTCGCTGTCTCTTCCAAGCTCTCAAACTACTCCGGCACTCGGAAACCTTTTCCTTTATCCAGCTTCTTGTACTCATACATTTCCTCACTCCCCCACTTTATCTCCCTATCTCTCTTCTTATGTATCCATTACCTTATGTTTCATTATCTCCTCTCTTCAGCAGCTCCTCACGGTCTTGCCATCTATCTCTTTCTTCCTTTATCGTTTACTACTTCTCCTTCTCACTCGCCTGATTTAAAATGTTGCCATTTATCTATCTCTTCAGCCCTCTATCCCTCTGTCTAATAAAATCTTTAACTTATTTAAACTGCAAATTTAAGATTGAAAGTAAGGTTATGTTATACTTTTGGTTATACCTAGGGACAGGTATGATTGAAATCTGAGAATACGGACCAATATGTTGATCAGTTTGTTGATACCTCATCTGTGCTAAATAGAAGTTCTCTTACGCATTTGTGTATGTATCTGGGCTTGGTTTAACCAGGGAGGTTTGAGTTTAAACTCACACCTCTTTGGTTTAAAGAGTACCGCAAGGTTAGGGTCAAGCTTATGTAGCATAATCACAGGGGAAATTCTTTACTTGGGGTTGGCTTTACAGTTTCGATTTCTTGTGAGCAATCGAAGCTAGCTAGCAAGAAACAACTTCTCTTTCATGCTAAAAAATATTAGATAAAACAGTCCGAATACTAATGTGCTGTTTTATCGCTCTTTGCAAGACTACATATGTTTTACAAAGTAAAGCTGTACAAGTTAAATAGGGTTCAATTGAGATTTTATTCGGTAAAGAATTCGATATTTGAATGGCACTTCTATATTGTGTTTTATGACTTTAAAATACCAATAATACACCACAGACATGTATTTTTAGAATATAATTTCTATCTGATACAATTAAATTGCATGTTACATTCTTTTGGAGGTATCATCTGCAAGGCGAAAGAAAATGTGAAGTTGTTGCAGGTAATTGAGTATCCAATTAACGCACTTCAAGAATAATCAAAAGTAGATGATAATTTTAAAAATGAATCAAACGTAATTATGTGTTATCTGTTCCATATCTTTTTATCTGTGTTCTAGGGGCCCGGCCAGCGTCACCACCTGAAAATCAAAGAGAGAGCAGAACATTTATAAATATCAAAAAGCATCGTTAACTAAGTAAAATATCACTAATTCACAAAACATATTGATAGAGATAACATGATCGCCACCACTGGTGTTTTTGAAAAACAGTGTGATTTCATTTTGATGATTGTTTGCACTATTTGCCTAAAACAACACTGTTCAAACTACGTTTCACTAATCAAACAATTTTTATAATGTGTTTAAATAATGTATGTATATTTCCATATGGTAGTTATGTTATTCATGTATATTTCGATATAATTTGCATTACAATAAACAACGTTGTAATTATTTTCGGTTCTACGACAACTTATTTTCAGGTTGGATTTCCCTTTAATCAACAAGGGGAATTTCATTTCATTTTTTTTTTTTTTTGGGGGGGGGGTGGTTATTGTCATAAGGGGTAATTTTCAGGGGTAGGGGGTAATTTTCCAAGTGGGTAATAATATCATTATTATGATTAATACTATTATTATCATTACTATAATTAGTATTAGTATTATTATCATCATGATTATTATGTTTATTATCATAATTAGTTGTAGCAGCAGTTGTACTTTTCGTAGGAGTATACTTGTTTTATTATTGTTGTTATTATTATTAATATCACTTTTGTTATCATTATTATTATGATTATTACGATTATTATTACAATGACTACAATTATGATGTGTAATCCATGCGGTCTACCCTCCTATAAAATAGATTCGTAGGCTAATTGGAACTGCATGCAAGTACCAGCATACTTTAGATTCATAAAACATGCCGAGAATGAGAGAGAAAAGAGAAATAGGAATTGTACCCACCTAGACGTAGAGGAGCTTGTTAGTACTTCCAAATCCTACGTTAGAAATCTTGTTGTTGGAAGTGTTTGACAGCATACTTGAACTGGATCCGTAGCAAGCAAGGGCACCTATAAAAAATGACAGTCAATAAAACAAAAAGAAAAATCGTTTTAGTCATGCAAACATAGGTTTCCACTTCGTCGACACAAAACATAAAATATAGACAATGTGTGTCACGGAGCGTACTAGTAGGCCGGGTGCACACGAGTTCGTTCTCTAGCTCGATCAATGACATTCTCGAGTATGAATTCATAGAACCTGTGTAGACAAAATTTGTTGCCAGAGATGTGCTGGACAAGTGCAGGGTTCCCGAATTTGTCCGAAAATCAACTTCGACACAGCACTTGCATTTTAACATAGATTGAATAAAAATATAGAATACATGGACATACAAGAGCAAGTCAAGTAAAAAAAAAAACGTAACATAATAAAACTAACATTTATCACAGATGTACTTGTGAAATTATCTCATTACATAGCGTGTCCCTATTAATGTGGTCGAGTTGTTTTAAAAAAAAAAACTATTTAAAATCCATGCATACCAGCAACGTGTGGGCAGGCCATGGAGGTCCCGCTGATTGTGTTGGTAGCACTGTTACTAGTATGCCAAGTGGAGGTGATAGAAGTACCAGGAGCAAAGATGTCTAGGCAGCTTCCGTAGTTGGAGAAGGAGGAACGCCTGTCGTTACTGTCCGTAGCTCCAACAGTGATTGCCTGCAATGTTACAGTGTTTATTTCTTCATTTTAGCTTAATATCAATGAGAATAATGGTGACGGTGGCAATGGCATTACTTATTAAGGTAATATTAATATGAATAACATTGATAGTATTAATGATGACGATAACGCTAATGACAATATTAATACCAATACAAAAGACATGTAATCCTTCAATGCAAATCCATTCAATTTAATCTATTTAGACAATAGAAGATAATATTCCGAGGAATAATTGTTAAGTATTCACAACATAAAAATGTTCATTAGATAGGATCAATGATTAAAAAAGAAAAGTTAATAAAGTAAAGAATAATTAAAAATCAAATCAAACTTCGGTAACAAGACGTTGATAATTGTGCAAAGTAATAATTAAAGATTACTTAAATACTTAGCTGAAAAGAAGTTTGTAAAAAGTAATGATGATAAATGATGATGGTATTAGTTCCATCATTACCGCTACTTATGGTAATAATAATGAAATAAAATAGATGATAATGATGATGCTTAGAATAGCAGTCATCAATAAGCATTGAGCCTACTAAGAATATTCGGAAATCATCAAAGCTTGAATAATTTACGGTTAGATGTATGTTGTCATAAATGTTCTCTCTACATAGAAACATGTGAAACATGCTACATGGTGAAGATGTCCAAAGCTTTCGATGAGGTAATTTTCTGTTTTTCCTTTCTTTTTGGCAACTTAACTAAAAACTGCTATACCAACCTTATATTCAATATTTTATATTGGATTCTGTCCTTGCGTTTGAAACGGAACTGACTGAAGGCAATTGAAATAGTTTCATTACAATATGTAGTACATAACATTGCTTGTAGTGACATGTATAGAAAACAATATATACCTTTTTAGACCCAAAATAATAGGTAATATTTACACATATCAAAAAGTATAATGCGAAAGAACAAAGGAACTTAATAATCCTGATATGTAAGGGCCATCATGAATAAACCGTAATACAATGGTTAAACTTACGGTGGATTCACGAGCTGGAGAATAATTGCAAGCATTCGCGTTGTCATTACCAGCGGCCACGGCAGTTGGAACTCCTGCATTGACCATGTTCTTGACGGCGTTGTCCAGGGAAGTTGAAGCGCCTCCTCCAAGAGACATGGAGGCAATAAGATTCGAATTCCACCTTGCAGCATTTATTACATAATTTATCCCTGTGAAAAGGAATTAGACCCAATATTTGGAGGAAAAAACAGATTATACGAACGTCAATAAAAAAGGAATATGTATGTTTTGACTTGTTTGTGGTAAATTTGGCAGATACCCCTGCCCCGCCTTAATTGGTATTTTTTTTTAAACTTTCACCGATGAATCTGGAGCGGACTAAAACAATTTTTTATCATCAAGGAATAATCAGAAAAAGAAAAATATCTGTCCTCTCAAATTTTAAGAGGGATAAAAAAACGGAGATGATATATATATCTCTCTATCGTCGACGTCTCAGAACGTTTTAAACATAGCCCCCTTTTCGTAGCTTTTATAACAATTTGGAATCAATTGGAAATCGAAAATGGCAAGTTCTGTGAGCACCTTTAAGGATTTGGTCAAACGGTCTTGTAATATAATGTGTCCAATAATAGAATGCTGAGAGGATAATATTCTGTCTCATGATTGAACACTTACTTTTATTTCCCATTATATTATTAGTAGAATTTAGCTACTATATTCAAATACTATATTCATTCCAATTAACGTTTATTATTAAAAACGAGTTCAATTGTGCAATATATGCAATGTAAATATGTATTTAAACCTTGTGGTATCTCATGTGTAGCTTTATGTTGACACGGGATCGTCTTTCTACTATGATTATGAGCTCCCGAAACTATACGATGATATTTTCTAAAAACATAAAGTGTCTAAAAAGTAACCATTATATTTCACCTAATTTAAGATTATCTGTACATGAAAAACGATATTACAAATATGTAACAATATTCTGTTTTTAAAAGTCCACATTCGTATGCATAAATGAATAAACCTATTTCCATCTTCGTTTCGTGTTGTTACTGTTGTGAGCATGTATTCATGATTGTTATGGGATTTTGTTGTTACCAAACAGAGCCTCGTGGAAGACTAACACTTTGGGTGAAAATGTGTGACCCTGTAAGAATGTCAGAAATATATAGATAAATAAATCTAGGTAGTACAAAAATATATCTTATATTTTCGAAGTATTATCAGAGGTTCCGGAATCGAAATATCGTTACTAAATGTTAAATCACATTTTGCTGACAATATTGGGGTGTGTTTTTACCATTGACGATACCACTGGTACTTCCAGAACCGAAACAGTTCAGAACCTTGACTCCCCTGATTTGGACTGATTTGGCAACACCGTAGGTATTGGAGCCGACCGTTCCAGCGCAGTGAGTTCCATGTCCGTTGCAATCTTCCTGTTGTGCAAAGCAATTCAATTATTTTCAGGTCTATTTGTTTCATATCCCACTTTCATAGGCAAATATAACATTAGTAAGGCTACAACCCATTCTCTCACAGCCAATTATTGCATATTGATAAGTATAAAGTCAGTTTTTAATCTAGCATTAGTGATAAAAAAACCTGTTTCGCTTGCAGAATCCCAATGTTAAGAGTAGAAGATTGTACCACCATACTGCACACACAAATTGAAATTCATTTTTCTTCTACGTAAAACGTTAAAATATCTACACTAAAGGAAGAAAATCTAAAATATATACACATGTTACTCATGTTACATACGATATACATACTGCACAAACAAATTGAACGTGTTTTTTTTTCTACCTAAAAATGTTGAATAATCTAAACCAAAGGGGGAAAAAAAGATATATATATATACACATGTTACTTACGTTATTCCCACCAGCATAGTTTGCCACTTGCTGCGCACGACCACTGAAGTCATTGTGGGTCGCCCTAACGCCTGTGTCGATTACATAAACAGTTTTCCCACTCCCAGCTCCTGCAAAAGATATGAACAATTATCATAATCGTCATCATCATCATCCATCATTTTTAATAAAAATAAAAATAATAATAGCAACCCAAAAGTTCTTTTTAAAGAATATGTAATTGCCATGAAAACTAAGTTCTTCCGGTAATTTACTATTCCAAACATACACACACACCCACCCACCCACACACACGCACGCACGAACACACGCAAAAGTGTGCGCTTGTAGAAGTGACGCCTGGTTGGAATGCTCCCTAGGGAGTGGAGAATGTGCATACATAGTGTGCGGGTAAGCCTGAATCCGATGACCGAGGTAATAGTATACATATATATATATATATATATCTGTAAAGCGCTTTGAAAGGACCTTTGGTCCTGGAAAGCGCTAAATAAGAACTAGCTATTATTATTTGTATTATTAAAATCAAGTAGTGATGCCATCTAAACGGTCGAGACCGTCAGTATCTTTATTAATCGTTTGTTATGTCGTACCTCTGAAATTTTAAAAAATTTGTATGTCTGAAATATTCCTTTAATGACTCTTTTATATTACTGATGCTGTAAAGGATAGTGCTGTCTCTTACCGTTATGTGATGAATATCTGTTGTCAAGTGGGAGACTTCGTTGGTCGACACGATCCAGGCCCCATGTGACTTGAGAACGGTAGACACCATCTTGTTCAACATACTCAACGGCGGGAAGTCTGCGGACCTGGGTGAAGAATGCATATCATACATACATTTGATAATATCGCTATATATTCGTTTGAAAAGGGCTGCTGCCGGCGTTAATAGATATTGCATTTATTTTAAAATGAAAACGGAAAAATATATTCGAATATTGTGAGGTCAAATTCACAGGGACACGTGAAAGGAGAATCTTTTCACATGAAAATTATTAGTAAGATTGACAAATTTAGTTAATAGGGGTTTCCGATTAATAATGAGCATTTTGTCACGCAAGGTTGGAATTATAACCAATGAAACTGCATTCTAAACAATTCGTATAATTTCACGTCTGTGTTTAAAAATTGAACAGAAACGCCTGCAAAATAATTTTAAAAAAACATGTGTGAAATGTTATATCTGTGTTCATTTTAACGTTTGCAACAGCTTGCCCACAACTCTGGTATAATACAATTTCCTTAACTACACAATGAAACGTTTGTCCTTCAAGGGGTGCTGCCAATGAATGTCTTTAATAAAAATAATAATGGGTTCTTGTATAGCCCTCATGTCCGTCAGATTTGACCCTCCTGGCGCTCCCGATTATTACCCTGGCTTAAGCAAAGCTGCCATATGGCGCTCTAGCATTTCAAGGAATAAAATAAGTGTGACAAATGTAGATTTTATGAGTATGTTCGTCCATTTGAGGCAATCCTGCCTAATGAAATGCTTTCAGCCCAAAAGCAAATTTACATTTAGCCCCCTCTAAATACATTTTGTTAAAGTAAAATTTTCGAGGCAGCAGCCAACAACATTTATGTATTGAGTACATATAGCTCCGTTTAGTCTCATTTGAGAAAGCCCCCTATCGTCAGAGTCCAGCAGCCTAACATGTACGTTAGCCTAGGGACTATTACAAACAAAAACGCTAAAAATTCATTATTTTTTGTTCAAACGAAAAGCACATCCACCCCGACGTACGTTATCACTAGCTCTTTCATTCGAACCCTCATGTCCCATTGACTTTTGAAAGTTCACCCACCGTAATTTGATAAAAATAGGTCGCAAGCTCACCATTGCCAATACAACACATGTACAACAAGTCGAACTTTGGACTTTGTAAGGTTATTCAATCACACGAAGGATAAGAAGCATGAATTATCATAGATCAGTTCCGATGTGTTTATTATGTCCGAGTTTATTAACAGAGGGGTGCAATTGTGCACCACATCAAACTCCCCTACTTTTTAATTGTTTAATTATCAGATATCAATGATAGTTTAAAGATATGGAAAAGGTTCTTGTATTTTATATTTAGCAAAGCAATCTCACATTCAAAATCACTATCAAATGTCGTCTCATCCGCAGATTGCCGTCTGCTATATACGCGAACTAGCTACGTTTGTGCTGGCAAAAATGAGACAACCGGAGCAATATGTTTGAGAGTTAGCAAAAGATATATCTATCGGACATGCGCTTGCCACAGCAAATTAAAGGGAATAAAAATCCGAGAAGCTCGGCCCCTTTTTGCATGAAGTACATTGAGAACAAAAAAATGTCTCTCAACTCAGTTTAAATTTTATTGGAAAAAGCATTAATGCTCGAATCCTAACATTACAAAGAAGGATCTTCAATTAGGCGTTCTCTTCTCATTCCAGGAATAGAAGAATTTCATTAAAACCCGTGTCTCAATCCCTCTCTCTCTCTTTCTCTCTCCTTGCTGCAGAAGCCCATAAGAGAAAATAAAGTGAAACCTAAAACTAGGAAGGTGACCTAAGATAATTACTTACAATATCGAGGATATCATCTTCAAGCTCTGCAGTGAATCCATATAGGGCGTCTTTGATAATGGAACCAACTTTACCCCCGGAGAGACGAACGGTAGCGGCCATCTCATCAACGTCGAATTCTTCCTGCAATAGTAGTTGATTACATGTTATACAGTAAAGCAATTTGTTAAAGCGTTACCTATTCCTACTTCACTTAGGTTTGTTTCAAGCTCAGTGCCTTCATTAAATTGCTATCTGGAAAAAACACAGCAAAAAATACTTTAAAGGGAATAGTTTTGAGGTAAGCATTTGGCTTTATATGTGCAATGATGTTGAATCTCCACTACACGAGGCCTCCATTTACGTCCTATTCGAGGGACTGGAAGGTTTCCACAATATATATAGCTTGCGTCTATAATATAGGGGAACGCAGGCTTTAATCATCTACTTGGGTTGGATTCGAACCTACGACCTTCGGTTCGACAGGCAGATACTTTACCGACTGAGCCAACTCGCCTCGTGGAACAATGAAGGACACATGCCTTTCCATTTTTAGCTTGGCATATTTAAATGCACAATACGTTAGAGCAATTAAGGGGGTAACTATCCCGAGCGAAATATTGCTATTATAAATCCAGTTCTTGATTAAGGTGAAGAATATCGAACGAAAGAAAACGGGCTTTGTTACTTGCCAACAAATATTCCATAGTAATTATTGGTCGAAGAATTTATTAATTTATGTAAAAAAAAATGTTTTTTAATTGTTCTCGTTCTAATAACGTAAGACAAAATCCTTCAGTTCAGCCAAGCTTGGAACAATTGACTCATTATCATCAGGTAACACTTGATGAGCAGTGACATAGTAAGAGAAGTCTCCTTCGCTTTGTAATGTCTAAGTCGTGATGTTGACCACGAAACCTATTGCTATTATACAAAACTAAAGTTTCTTCTAGTCTCGGTATCAGGATACCGGTGTTGATGTTAGAATAACTTAATACTTACATTCAGCTTGATGATGTACTTTCCTTGGATGGGCTCAGAGTTCTTTAACAGAGGGGCGAGTTCGGCAGTGGCAACAGCCACCAAGAGAAGAGAAATGAGACAACGCATCATGACTGAAAATGAAAAGACACACGAAATAATGAATGCCCGATGGAGAAATGGTTTTAAACAAATTGGAACAAAGACGGGAAATTTATGAAAATGTCTGCGATATTATTTGATGGTATTTGAATGTCTAGCCTTAGTTTGGAAGGATCAGAATACATATTTTGGCCCGTGAATATGAACAACTTACCAGATTCTTGGCCTCGAACGAGTGATGATCTGGAAGAAAGCTTCGGTTGGTCTGCAGAGTGATGATCTAGAAGAGCACTGATCAGATCTGGTGATTGGCTAGGCATGATGAGCTGTATTTAAGTCTTTTTAGAGCAACAGATGGAGCTTTCCCGAGGATCGCGTGATACAACGAGCTGGGCAAAGGTGAGAAAAACACGTGATAAAAATGCAACACAAGCAAAAACTTTTCTTTCTATTGTAAGTTCTTTTAATCTTATAAGAGTATAAATGATTTGTTATCTCTCTTTTTTTAGGGGCGTAGAGGAAGGTTTGAATTCGGGTACCTCCCTCCTTTCATGAAAACAAGCTGATTAGAATTTGTTCAAACTTTTATTAAGTCAATTCTTACGTTTGTGAAAATAGTGTTTTATTATTTTGTCAAATTAACGGATTTTGGTAGTCTTAAAGCCAATTGCTTCTCTGTAAATTGATAATCAAAACTTCTGAATATTGAAAAAAGAAAAACTATGTTAGATATGTTAGTATATTCTCGTCAGCTGTTAAAAGTTTACTAAAGTTGGCTTAGTTGGTTTGCTTGCATTGCAAAACATATCCAGGATGACTGCTGTATTAAAAATGGAGATTCAAACGAATCGAATCATACTGTTGTTACTTAAAATAAACATCAATAAATAACGGTATTAGATATAAAGTATGCGTTAAAGTTTGCCTTATAATAATTTTGTGAGCTCTCATTGTGTGTAATCATTCCAATTTCTTTACATTATCTACAGTCACTTTGGGATAGCAATGAATATTGATCATATTTACATTTAAAAAATGCGGGTGTAAAACGAGCAACTGTATTTAAGTGCAAATATAGAAAATATTCTGAGTTACCCATCCCCTTATAAAATGTACAATTATGCCTCTGAGCCTCCGATTATGTAAATCCAGTGTTTCAGAGCTTCCAGCATTTCTCGTCAAGATTCTGAATCATTTATTTGTACAATGTCAAAACAATGATGGATGGACTGACGCAATTACTTGACGTTTGAGTAAATAAAATTGGATGGTGTTTTCTTCATTTATCTCATTTTGGTGATAGGACAATTATATTACAGAAATTATTTTTGTGATATCTTGAGAACAGACAGATGTCGCTGTTTGCTGGTTAGGGTTAACGCTCTTTCGTGTAATAGTTCGACCATTTATCCCAGGGTCCTGTATCGAACCACCCAGGTCGCCATTCATCCCGTACTTAAAAAATCATGATTATATAATCTAAAAAAGTGCATGATCAGCCAGAAAAGTCAAAACAGTTTTACTTTTTTGTTTGCCCGCCACGTTTTAGAAACTGGGCACTCGTAATCGTGAGTTCGTGTAATGATTATGACAGTATGGTCTTTTTTGATAGATAACATTTCTATCTTAAGTTCTCTGAATTTTATTGATCAGTTGATCAATATATATGACTCTTTAGTTGGATCAATAGATTTATGAGAAAATATCAGTTTCTATCAAGAATTCACCATATTGTCACAACTTTGTTGGCAAGAGTATATTTAACCTACATTATTATGTTGGTGAAATGACATTTTTACCATAACAAAGTGTGTGTTTTTTTTCGTCCGCTTAGCTCATGAATTTGCTACTAGCATGAAAATGTTGCCCTGTCATGTGAAGTCAGGGCCTAAAAAAGTTCCTTATTTCAACATTAATAATATCGTCACCATGGCCTACGTGCATTAACCAGTGAACTTTAACACACTAACCTTCTATCATCAAAACCATCCATCAAGCAATGGCACCTGTCCATTTTCAAGATGCTCCTGATATGATATTTAATTTTGGAATATTTTTAAACTCAGAAATATTGTTATCCATATATATATATGTAATAGGTCATGAAGATATAGATAAGTAATATTTGCTCGAAGAACACAAGACTTGTGAAATATCAGTTGTATAAAACGTGCTCTATCACCAACTGCTCCACCGTCAATATTTTGACCTAACCCTAAATTTTTGACGAAATATAGAAGCCCAGAGAGTTTTCTATCGACGATTCCTTTTGTAGTGGCTTATAACATAAACAGATCAGCTATCATCTTCAGCAACATATTTGATAAGGTTTTGATGCATAGAATCGGGGGCATATATGTCTAAAATGGGATGGGGATAACCTTAACTAATTTGTTTATGTATTTATTTATTCACACGTTTAAAAACTTTTCTGCCTGATCATGCACTTTTGTCAGATTAAAGAATTATGATTTCAAAATACGGGACAAAGTGCCGTCTCGGGGTGGTTCGATACGGGACACGGACTAAATGGTCGAAATATTTCATAAACCCGGAATGTCTGGTCATCACCCATCCACGTGCAAAAAAAAACTATTACACGGAAAGCCAGCGACAAGTTAATGAGTCTGTCATAACAGAAGTTATTTTAGTCAATAAGCGATCTTCAAACAAAACTGATAGGGGTGGCAATTCAACACCGATAAGACGTTGAGCAATTTTCCTAGGACGTTCCAGTTTAGTTTTGTCTGCTTGTGTGAGATTTTCATAAAAACAAATGAGATTGAATAGAAGAACACTTTGAATGATATACTGATAGAAAAGATGCAAGATCGTCCTGTCAACGTTAAATTTGTTGAGCTTCCTTAGAAAAAAAATCCTTGTCAGCTAAGTGTTTCACGAAACCGTCTTTGCCAAGATGAACGACAACTTCCGCGACAGTGAGTTGTCACTCCTCCGAACCCGTCATATCTTTTTTAATTGCTGTAAAGCGCCATCACAAGTCAGTTTGTTGCTATTCCATGGGCCGCGAAATGTACGATTAGTTTCAATATCATAATGAGAAAAATATAGACGAGTTCGGTACGTAATTCTCTGGGATGCTCATTCTGTATGAAGCATGAATCCCTTAATTAGCATTGATCTACTACGATGTTTATGCTCTTCACATGTCTGTCATTTTAGTTCCAATAATATTCGATAGGTGACCTCATCATTGCCTTATTGGTCATATTTCATTGGCTATCTATTTATATTCATCTTTGGGGAGGGGGTGTGGTTGAAACCGAATTAGCCATGTACGTGTAGGCTTATGGATATGCTTACAAGATATATTGTGGACGTTTCTTAGAAGTTTTTAAATTTAAGTCACATTTTCTTCTGGCATTCAAACCATAATTATGGTAAGCAAACCAATTAAAGTACCCTTTTTAATTGATAACAGCAATGTATTATTTTTTTATTCATATCATTTCTATTAAACAAAGCTTACAATATTATTGATCAATTCAAATTCAAAGTTTATTAAATACTCTTCATAAACACATTTAAAACATAGAAATACAGAATGGAATGATAAAAAACAAGATAGTGATATAACATGAAATGCTAAATGAGAATAAACCTTGAATTATTAAAATTACCCATATATGAACGGCTGCCCGATAAAAGGGGAAGTGGTTTCTTGAAGAAGAGCGATTATCTATCACTAAAGAAACTTGGAATTGAAAAAACAAAAGAAAATAGATAGAAAGTACAACATCATTTGTATGCCTAATTGTTGCGATAACTTGGATGTGACGGTGATGGTTAGCGAGAAAAGCTCCTGAAAATGACATATGATTGGGGAGAAGAGAGAGGGGGACGATCCCAAGGGGTAGGAGGTAGAAGTGAGAGAGTGAATATGGTATTGGAAAGGAAAAAGAGAGAATATAGTGAGCGAAAGGGAGAGAAAAGACACGCCGAGAGAGAGCACGCGATAAGATAGAGATAGTGTTATGTCAGATCAGAGAAACAGGGAGATGAAATGAAAATGTAAATTTGTGATATTACAAATTATACAGAAATGTTGAAATCATTAAACTATAACTATCAATAAAAGAGATAAGAATTTTACACACCGTTGTCCATAGTCGATTCTTTTATTAGGATACCATCATACCTTTGGGGCCTATGTGCATTATTGTCCCCTCTCTAATAATTTCTTCCAAATTATATTTTCAATATCAAATCAATTATATAACGAGTATTTATGAGACTCTAGAATAAAAACTGGCTGAGAAAAGGTATTTTGCCTAAAATTTCTCGTCACAATAAACAACAAAATTACATATTGATAAACTATCACATTACGGTATTCTTCAACTACCTTTTGATTGGATTGTCGAGAAAAAAAAACATTCACCGGTTTTTCTTCAATTTAAGAATCTTTACAGAAATATGCAAATCGTTTGATGATCTACATTTAATAATGACACTATTTATTATTTATTTTAGGATATTTATATGTATATATTTCTATTTGAACAATTCTAGCCCCAAAACTTGTTTTGGATTATTCGTGATAAATCAAATGGGTCGTGACAAAGACTATGTTCTTGAGCTGCTAGTATCGTAGTCCAGAATCTGCGGTAGCATATATTGGCACCAAGATTAGTGGCGATATGAATATTCATTATTCCCTACGTCACAGACGTGCGGCGTGCGTACTCTGTCTATGGATCTGTCTTATACACAGGTACATGTACTGTACAAGTACAAGAGTACGTTCGTAAGCATTAGTACATACATTGCTCCGGAATGAAGAGAATCATTATAAAGGACGAATTACTCCGTGAAGCCAAGTACAAGCAGGGAATTGAAATAGGAAACGTTCCTCGGAGCGGCTATAAAATCCCTAATCTAGCTAGTTTTGTAATGACAGTTTATAGGAAAATGGACATTTAGTAGGCCTACTGTTTAGTTGTTCAATAAAATCACTCAGTTTGATTTGATTCGAGATATATCTCATTAATAAAACAGTATAAAGGCGGTAGGAGTGCAAACGAACCCTAAACTTGGTGCCAACACCGTTAAACAATGCTCCAAATTTAGGAATACATGCCCTATGAAAGATCCGGGGTTGGATTATCTGGGAGAACGGAAGATTGATATTGTTACGTTGTTCCATAACATCACTCAGTTTGATTTGATTCGAGATATATCTCATTAATGAAAGAGTATAAAAGCTGAACGAGTCTCGAACGAACCATCGCCACTAATCTTGGTGCCAACATCGTTAAACTATGCTCCAAATTTAGTACTACCTTTTTGTGCTCTATAGGCAAAAGACCCAGGGTTGGATTCTTTAGGAGAATGGAAGATTGCTATTGTTAAATTGTTCCATATTATCATTCAGTTTGATTTGATTCGAGATATATCTCATTAGTAAAACAGTATAAAGGCTGTATATGAGTCTCGAACGAACCATCGCCACTAATCTTGGTGCCAACACCGTTAAACATTTAGTACTACCTTTTTTGTGCCCTATAGGCTAAAGACCCAGGGTTGGATTCTTTAGGAGAATGGAAGATTGATATTGTTAAATTGTTCCATATTATCATTCAGTTTGATTTGATTCGAGATATATCTCATTAATGAAACAGTATAAAGGCTGTATGAGTCTCCAAGAACGATCGCCACTAATCTTGGTGCCAACATCGTTAAACTATGCTCCAAATTTAGTACTACATTTTGTGTGCCCTATAAGACCCGGGGTTGGATTATTTAGGAGAACGGAAGATTGATATTGTTAAGTTGTTCCATAACATCTCTCAGTTTGAGTTGATTCGAGATATATCTCATTAATAAAACAGTATAAAGGCTGTATGAGTCTCGAACGAACCATCGCCACTAATCTTGGTGCCAACACCGTTAATCTATGCTCCAAATTTAGTAATACATTTTGTGTGCCCTATAATGACCCGGGGTTGGATTATTTAGGAGTACAGAAGATTGATATTTCATAACATCTCTCAGTTTGATTTGATTCGAGATATATCTCATAAATGAAACAGTATAAAGGCTGTATGAGTCTCGAACGAACCATCGCCACTAATCTTGGTGCCAACACCGTTAATCTATGCTCCAAATTTAGTAATACATTTTGTGTGCCCTATAATGACCCGGGGTTGGATTATTTAGGAGAACAGAAGATTGATATTTCATAACATCTCTCAGTTTGATTTGATTCGAGATATATCTCATAAATGAAACAGTATAAAGGCTGTATGAGTCTCGAACGAACCATCGCCACTAATCTTGGTGCCAACACCGTTAATCTATGCTCCAAATTTAGTAATACATTTTGTGTGCCCTATAATGACCCGGGGTTGGATTATTTAGGAGAACGGAAGATTGATATTGTTTAGTTGTTCCATAACATAACTCAGTGCGATTTGATTCGAGATCTACCTCATTAATAAAACAGTTTAAAGGCTGTATGAGTCTCGAACGAAGCATCGCCACTAAACTTGGTGCCAACACCGTTAATCTATGCTCAAAATTGAGTAATACATTTTGTATGCCCTATAAAGACCCGGGGCTGGATTGTGTAGGAGAATGGATGATTGATATTGTAAAATTGTTCCATAACATCACTCAGTTCGATTTAATTAGAGATATATCTCATTAATAAAATATATATATATAAAAGCTATAGTCTCAAACTAACATACCTGTACACCATTAAACTTGGTGCCAACACCATTAAACCATGCTCCAAATTTAGTAATACGTTTTATGTGTCTGCAAAGACCCGGGGTTGGAATATTTAGGAGAACGGAAGATTCCTAT
The DNA here is from genome assembly GCF_000002235.5 of Strongylocentrotus purpuratus. Classification (NCBI taxonomy): domain Eukaryota; kingdom Metazoa; phylum Echinodermata; class Echinoidea; order Camarodonta; family Strongylocentrotidae; genus Strongylocentrotus; species Strongylocentrotus purpuratus. Next base: position 26,657,685 of record NW_022145597.1, read on the forward strand.
ATTGTAAAGTTGTTCTATAACACAGGCGCGGTTCCAGGGGGTCAGCGCCCCCCCGCAAAAATAAAGAGAGAGAGAGAGAGAAAAGGAAAAGAAGGACAGGGAAAGAGGAGAGAAAGGGAAAGAAAGAAGAGGAAGAAGACAAGAAAAGGGGGAAGAAGGAGATTGGGGGGACCGAAATGGCCTTGCCTTCCAGGCTGTTGCCTCCCCGCCCCCCCCCCATCAAAAAAAATATGAGCGAAGGAAGGAAAGGGAAGGGAAAAAGGGAAAAGAGGAGATAAAGGGAAGGGAAATAAAAGAGGAAGAAGAAAAGAAAAGAAGGAGGATATCAGTTTTCCTGCCAATAAGTTGTGGTTCGGGGGGGGGGGGTTATTTCTAATTCCATAACGGTGACTTACAAATGTTGCTAAAATGACATCATTTTCCGAGATTGTTCCTCACTTTTTATTAAATTATACTTTTTTATGCGTTTGTTGGGAAATGACATATTCCGAAATTTACAGTCAGGCAAGAAATATGCTAATTGAGATGCCTACATGTCGGGGCCCGCGGAACGGTCGGGATCGGGAGCCTCGAGCTCCCTCGCCCTCCCCCTCTTTTTTGAAAAAGTATATTAAAGAGAGCAAGAAATAAAGAAAAGTGAACTGCCAGTGTCACAGAAAAAATGAGGTATCAAAATATGCTCATCTGACCGTGATTAAATGCCTACCCCCCCCCCGAACTTTCGGGGTCTCTCCCCTCTGGATTCCACCTAGGGCCCAAAGGTCGGCCCTTAGATGCTCATCTGACGGTAATTTAATGCCTAAAACCCCTGGAATTCTTGGGGCTTTGCCCCCTGTACCCCAAGCCAAATAGTGTCCTGCAAATGTCACAAAATAATAAGGTATCAAACATTGCTAACCTGACCGTAATAAAACGCCTAAAACCCCTGAGCCTCCGGGGGCTCTGCCCCTGAACCAAACCAAGGGCCCTAAGGCGGGCCCCTGAATGCTTATCTGACCGTAATTAAACACCTTAAACCCCTGAGCTTCCGAGGGCTCTGCCCCTAGACCCAACCAAGGGCCTTAAGGCGGGCCCCTTGATTCTCATTTAATTTAATGCCTAAAACCCTTGAGCTTCCGGGGCCTCGCCCCCTGAACTCCACGACAATTGGTGATCTGCCAGTGTCACAATAAGGTCCCCCCCCCCCAAGAAAAAAGAGGAGAAAAGGGAAGAGGTCATAGGAAGAAAAAGGAGCAGACAAAGAACAATTTTGAAATTCAGACAAGGATTAAGAGTCCAGAACGGTACACAAATCGTCTTCTTTCTTTAATGATTTAATGAAACGTCAAAGCTTCCGCGCTTCGCGTATGGGGGAGGGGAAACTCGCCCCTCCCTGCATCCCCCCCCCCCGGGAATGCGTTCTGTAAGTGATTCGCACGTGCTCCGACCCCCCCCCCCCCTAAAATAAAATCCTAGCTACGCGCTTGTCTGACCGCAATTAAACGCCTAAAATCCTTGAGCTTCCGGGGGCTCCGCCCCCTGGACCCCACGCAATTAGTGACCCGGCCAGTGTCACAAATAAGGTATAAAAATATGCTCATTTGACCGTAATTTAATGCCTTAAACCCTTGAGCCTCCGGGGGCTTAAGGTGTGCCCCTGAATGCTTATCTGACCGTTATAAAAATGACTCAAATCCCTGAGTTTCATGGGGCTCAGCAAGTAAGTTTTGAAAAAGAACAAAAACGAGTAATCCAATTGTATCGGCAATTGTGATATTGCGAATGTCATCAAATATGTTTTTTCCTTTTATTGTGTTAAACACAATAATTGTTTTGCAACTCAATTTAGGCCTGACTAAATATATACTTTTTCGTGAGGCCACAGACAAGTTATTTTATCATATAACTGATTAACATTTGAAGTTTTCCTACACTAGTGCCTGGCCGCAGTGGCGGATCCAGGGGGGGGGGCCGGGGGGCCCGGGCGCCCTCCCCTGGGGAAAAAAGAAGGAAAAAAAAGAAGGGAAACAAAAAAGAAGGGGAAAAAAAGGAGGAAAAAAAAAAAGGGAAAAAAAAGGGGGGAAAAAAAGGGGAAAAAAAAGGAGGACAAAAAAAGAAAGAGAAAGAGAAAAGGAAAAGAAGGGAAAGAGGAGAGAAAGGGAAAGAAAGAAGAGGAAGAAGAAAAGAAAAGGGGGAAGAAGTGATCGGGGGGGCGAAAGAGCCTCGCCTCCCCCTTCTCCCCCCCCCCCCATAAACAAAATAAGAGAGAAGGAAGGAAATAGAAAGAAGGGGGTATCAGTTGCAATTTTTCCGCCAACAAGTTGTGGATCGGGGCGGGGATGGGGCAAAATGCCCTTGCCTCCCCTGCCCCGCTAAAAAAAAGAGAGAAAGAAGGAAAAGGAAAAAAGGAGAGCTAAAAGGGAACGAAAAAAGCTGAAAAGAAGGGGAAATAGATCATTTGCAGTTATTCCCGCCAACAACATGTGGAGAAGGGTGGGGGCCGAAATGACCTTACCTCCCCCTCGCCCCCCCCCCCCCCCATCAAATCTTACAGAGAGAGAAGGAAGGGAATGGAAAGGGAAAGAAGAGAGAAAGGGAAAGAAAAAAGAGAAATAAGAAAGGTAGGGGAGATCAGTTGCGATTTTCCGCCAACAAAGAGTAGATCGGGGGGGGGGGAACTGGCGTATTGATCGGGGAGGGGGCTCGGGGGAAATAAAATTTAAACGTGGTTTATTTCTAATTCCATAACGGTGGTTTACAAATAATGCTGAAATGACATAATTTTCCGAGATTTGTCCTCATTCTTTAGTAAATTATACTTTTGTATGCGTTTGTAAATTAACAGCCAGGCAAGAAATATGCTTCTTGAGATGCCTACATGTCAGGGCCCGCTGAACGGCGGGGATCGGGAGCCTCCAGCTCCCCCCCCCCCAAATTTTTCTTTTGGAAAAGCATTTTTAAGAGAAATAGAAAGAAAGAGAGCAAGAAAGAAAGAATAGTTAACTACCAGTGTCACAACAAAATAAGGTATAAAAAAAATTGCTCATCTGACCGTAATTAGACGCCTAAAACCCCTGCGCTTCCAGGGGCTCTGTCCCCGGGACCCAACCAAGGGCCCTTGGGCAGGCCCCTTGATACTCATCTGACCACAATTTAGTGCCTAAACCCTTGATCTTCTGGGGGCTCTGCCCGCTGGACCTCACGCCAATCAGTGTCCTGCCAGTGTCACAAATAAAGTATAAAAATATGTTCATCTGACCGTAATCAAATGCCTAAACCCCCGAGCTTCCGAGGGCTCTGCCCCCTAGACCCTACTGGATGCTAATCTGACGGTAATGTAATGCCTAAAACCCCTGAGCTTCTTGTGGCTCCGCTCGCTGGACCTCACGCAAATCAGTGTCCTGCCAGTTCACACAAATAAGGTATAAAAATATGTTCATCTGACCGTAATCAAATGCCTGAAACCCCTGAGATTCAGGGGTTTCCGCACCCTCGACCCCACCAGGGGCCCTGAGGCGGGCCCCTGAATACTTATCTGACCGTAATTTGCCTTCAACCCATGAGTTTCCAGGGGCGGACAAGGTATCAAAAGATGTTCATCTGACCGCAGGCACGTAGCCAGGGGGCAGTGTGGGCGGCCCCCCCTCCAAAAAAACAAACCAAAATAGAGAGAGGAAGAGGACGTATGAAGAAAAAGGAGCAGACAAAAATCATTTTCAAAATTCAGACAAGGATTAAGAGTCGAAAACGGTACAACGAATCGTCTTGTTTCTCTAATGATTTAATGAAACTTAAAAGCTTCCGCGCTTCGCGCGGGAGGGGAAAAACTGTATTCAGACAAGGATTAATTTCGAGAACGGTAAAACGAATCGTCTTGTTTCTCTAATTATTGAATTAAATGTCAAAGCTTCCGCGCTTGGCGCAGGAGGTATGGATTAAGAGTCGGGAACGGTACAACAAATCGTCTTCTTTCTCTAAAGATTTAATGAAACGTAAAAGCTTCCGCGCTTCGCGCGCGCGGATAGGAGGGGGGGGGAACTGAATTCAGACGAGGATTAAGAGTCGAGAACGGTACAACGAATCGTCTTCTTTCTCTAATGATTTAATGAAATGTACAAGCTTCCGCGCTTCGCGCGGGAGGGGGGGGGGGGGGACTGAAAACAAACGAGGATTAAGAGTCGAAAACTGTAATCAAAAGAGCAGGCGCGTACGAAGGGGGGGGGGGATTTGGGGTTGAACCTCCCCCTGTTCGGATTTTTGTTATGTGTGTATCTTGGAGCAACCCCCCTCCCCTTTTTAATTATTTTTTTAATTATGCCAATGGCTGTCCTAAAAAAGGTGACCTCAACCCCCCCCCCCTACGGAACAAAATGTCAAATTTTCAAATTTCGAGACCAAAAAAAAAGTGTCCTCTTACCCCCCCCCCCCCCCGCTTCCTCTTTTTTGTTCCCTTTTAGCTCTCCTCTTTCCCTTCCCCTTTTCCCCCTTCTTTTTTGGCGGTGGGGGAGGGGGGGGGGAAGAGGCAAGGGCCTTCCCCCCCCCCCGGATCCACAACTTGTTGGCGGAAAAAATAGTAACTGATATTCCCCTTCTTTTCTTATCTTCTTCTTCCTCTGTTATGGAACAACTTAACAATATCAATCTTCTGTTCTCCTAAATAATCCAACCCCGGGTCATTATAGGGCACACAAAATGTATTACTAAATTAGGAGCATAGATTAACGGTGTTGGCACCAAGATTAGTGGCGATGGTTCGTTCGAGACTCATACAGCCTTTATACTGTTTTATTAATGAGATATATCTCGAATCAAATCAAACTGAGAGATGTTATGGAACAATTTAACAATATCAATCTTCCATTCTCCTAAAGAATCCAACCCTGGGTCTTTTGCCTATAGGGCACAAAAAGGTAGTACTAAATATGGAGCATAGTTTAACGATGTTGGCACCAAGATTAGTGGCGATGGTTCGTTCGAGACTCATTCAGCTTTTATACTCTTTCATTAATGAGATATATCTCGAATCAAATCAAACTGAGTGATGTTATGGAACAACGTAACAATATCAATCTTCCGTTCTCCCAGATAATCCAACCCCGGATCTTTCATAGGGCATGTATTCCTAAATTTGGAGCATTGTTTAACGGTGTTGGCACCAAGTTTAGGGTTCGTTTGCACTCCTACCGCCTTTATACTGTTTTATTGATGAGATATATCTCGAATCAAATCAAACTGAGTGATTTTATTGAACAACTAAACAGTAGGCCTACTAAATGTCCATTTTCCTATAAACTGTCATTACAAAACTAGCTAGATTAGGGATTGTATAGCCGCTCCGAGGAACGTTTGCTATTTCAATTCCCTGCTTGTACTTGGCTTCACGGAGTAATTCGTCCTTTATAATGATTCTCTTCATTCCGGAGCAATGTATGTACTAATGCTTACGAACGTACTCTTGTACTAGTACAGTACATGTACCTGTGTATAAGACAGATCCATAGACAGAGTACGCACGCCGCACGTCTGTGACGTAGGGAATAATGAATATTCATATCGCCACTAATCTTGGTGCCAATATATGCTACCAGAATCTGCACGGTCCTTTATAATTTCCCTACACATTTGATTCAATCCGTCGAAGATGGCGTTATCAACAAACTCATAATTATGCTCACTAGCCCAGCCTGAGGACCGGGCTTCCTAATTTAATGATCACGCCATCATCGGCTGGTAGCAAGTAAGTAGGGAGAGGTAGGGTTGGTGTGGTGGAGATCAAAATTAAATAGGCTGTGTGGGGGAGATCAAAATTAAATAGGCTAGATTCTGGACTACTAGTATCGCGATATATCGATATCATGTCTGTCATGGCTTTGTGAAACGTATTATCCCCTTCATGACATCTCCGTAGGTCGCCGACAAAGATATGACTGTCAATCAACTGTATTTGAACAGAATATACATGCACATATATTTACCTTTTTGCATGGAAGGGTAACTTTCATTTAGATATTGGCGTATTGGTGTTACAATGCTACAAACTCTTGTCATCACAATATACATGTGCATGTAAATTTTACTGAAATGGAGAAGTGAGACAACAGGTTTCCTTCAAATAAGCAAATCAGAAATAATAAACCTACACATTTCTGACGATAGGAAATTTTGAATTTCTTGTACTTTTTCTAAAGTATATGTATGTATTTTTTTTTAATTTTCAAGAACCATACAACCTTTCACAATAATTATTTGACTAATAAATTATCCAAAGTTGTGTTAATCAGCTCAGGGGTCAATAATGAAAACTGTGACATATGAAAAGAGTATTATCAAAGAACATAAATGACACAGTAATGCTTAAATCACTTAATTTGTGTGATCTTGTCATTTTTCATTTTTCAGAAGGCAAATATATCCATCCTGTGTTTACACTCTTTTATTTCAAGGAAAAAAAAATCAGAGGGTAGAAACGAGCAGCCAAAATAAAATCTACAAAATTAGTTACAGAAGATTTTTCTTCTTCAATATTATCAATGTTAAAATCGCCCGTAATGTATGAATTCAAAATAGTTATACTTCGATCACTTAAGACAGATGGTAAAAAAAAAACGTTCCACACAGGAAGAGGCAGTAATAGAAGGACCCTGAACCTGTTAAAGATTAGTCGAGAGTTGTCTAGATGTTTTAATTGCAGGAACTTTATCTCTGCAAAGGAAATTAAATCAAATGAAGAAGATTCAGATGGAGAATTAGCATTTCCCTGGCAATGCAATTTGTATTTCACATTCAATAGAGAAGAAAAAGAAAGGAAAAATAGAAGAAATTGCCACTCCAAGCTAGAATTTCAAAATTATTCTTGAACTAAACCAACATTCAATGTACGTTTGTATCATGCATCATATTGTGTGTGTTTGTAGTTGATAAAAGGTAAAATGCTTACAAAATGAAAGAAAAAAGTGTTTATTACTTGCAAACTAATCATTACAATTGTTATAAAAATTACTCTTTTTTTCAGTGGAGGACGTATTCAATTCATTCGTTTACTTCTGCTTTTGGCATGAATATTTGTTGTTGTTGAAATCTCATGACAGTATTATCTCTAACTTTTTTAAATAGTTGTTTTGTCTAAATATTTCATGACACCCGTGATGATTTCTTTGTATTCTTTGCTTACTTTCATTTGTTTTGGTTTTTTCAGCGTCAGGAAAAGGACGGTGCTCATGTCAACAGTATGGCGTTCTAGAACAATACAAATTCAACTAAGCAACTTTTAAAATCAAAAGTGGTTGCCATAACCTTGAAATTTCCCCCAAACCTATGGATAAGAAGTTGTTAAATGTTTGTCACCGAAACGGCAGCCATTTTGAATGTACATGGTCAAGGTAAGCACTTTAAACTTTAAAAGTTGCTTAGTTGAATTTGTTATGTCAGAAAACATATTATTAGAAACTAAAATCATTAGAATCGGACGATGTTAACCGTGTTGGTGAATTTCTAAAGTGCATTGACCTTTTTTTTTACCATAGCGCCCTCATTTAAGGTCGGAGGTATAACAAACTAAACATTTTCGGAATCCTCATGACCAGACGAAAAATTTGATATGCAATTTGATTAGGTAAACTGTGTTGGTGAATTTGACCACCAGTCAAAAGTGTGTTGACCTTTCAACGTTTTATACCATAGCGCCCTCATTTAAGGTCGGAGGTATAGCAAACTATACATTTTTAAAATCCTCATGACTAGACAAATAATTTGATATGCATATTGGCACGATTGGAATATATTTGAATTTCTACCCCTGTTTGACCTTTGTTGACCCCTCACAAAATGCCTGGGATTTTCAAGGGGGCAGCCAAAGTAAAAATTGTTCGGTATTCATCAGGGAACACAAAAACACTTTCAAACCTTTGTTCCCAGAGATTGGTCTAAGGACCTACAGGCTGGTCTCCTACTAATAGACCAGTGAAACGTAGACAAAAAAGTGAGAATCAGTGACTGTTAGGTAATTACGAAGGATGGATGATTGATTGCACGAGGGATGATCAATTGATTGATGCTGTGCATAAGGAAGGTGTAGATTTACTCCCCACAGGGTATGGAATCGATCATATAAGGTATAAAGTTCAACCCCACGGGTGTAAATTTGAACCCATTTTTCATGAAAATGGAACCAAAAGGTGTTAATTAAGCACCATTGGGTGCGAATTTCGCTCCTTAAAGGGAGTAAAATCATAACCTTGGGGTGCAAATTTACACCTTCATGTACATTTACTCCCTACATTGGAGAGTAAATGTACTCCCTGAGGGGAGTCACTTATGCGACAAGCACTTACTCCCCATAGGGAGTAAAAATTAAACCTCTGTTTCTCTGTGTGTATAATAATAATAATAATAATAATAATAATAATAATAATATTTAATTTTTAAATATCGCTTAATACAAATGTCTCTAAACGTTTTACAAATATACTATTGCCCCGGTCATTTGATTCAGTGCTTGCCCGCACACACTGTATGGGACTTTGACAATCCAGTAGTCAACAAGTGAACATTATCCTCATCCCATTTCAGACCTATATGCTCCCGATCCATGCATGAAGCCTTGTCAAATCTATTGGCGAAGATGCTAATTAATCTCTTTATGTTATTGTGTCTACGAAATGCATCAGTGATACAACATTGTTCTGGGCTTTATTTCGTTAAAAGTACAGCTAGAATAAGGGTTATTTATTGGATTTTCGGTTAGGTTTAGTCTTAGAGATTGGGGTTTAGTACAGTTTTTGATCGAAGCTTGAATAAAATTCGGAATTCAATTAGTTAAGAATATTGACAGTGGAGCAGTTGTGGATAGAGCACGTATTATACAACCGATAGTTCACGTGTCTTGTATTCTTTGAGCAAATATGACAAACCATATCTCCATAACCTATAACATATATTTTGATGATAATATTTCGGAGTTAAAAACATTTCAACAATAAATATCATATCAGGAGCATCTTGCGAATGGGCAGGTGTCACTGCTTGGAGAATGGTTTTGATGTATGTTAGAAGGTTAGTGTGGTAAAGTTCACTGGTTATTGCACGAAGGCCATGGTGACGATCTTTTGAATGTTGAAATAAGGGACTTTTCTAGGCCCTGACTTCACAGGAGAAGGAAAAATATTCAAACTAGTAGCAAATTAATGAGAGAGCTAAGCGGACGAGCGAAAACACAAACAAACTTTGTTATAATTACAATGTCATTTTTATAAACAAAACAGTTTTTGATAAGATATACTCTTGCCCACAAAGTTATGACAATATGGTAAATTCTTGATGGATTAAGTTGATATCTCCTAAGAATTTTTTTGATCAATCTAAAAAATCATAGAGATTGATCGACTGATCAATACAATTCTGAGAAGATATAAACAAAATTCTGTCAGAAAAAAACCATATTGTCACAATCATTACCCGACAAAATGGTAAGAAAATTAATCAGACTGTGATTAGAATAACATACCTGGGCAACCCACTGCCTGAATCTACTCTGGAAAATACACTATTGATAATTATGAAGTTAATTTGGTAAGATATTTTCCCAATGTTTCTTCATACATAGGTTAATCAATGATAGCAAGGTGCATCAGATTCTGTGCCTTCTCTCTGGTACTCTATTACCTTCTTAGCTACTTATCAACGTGTACACGAATTTATGCCTATTATTATATTAAAATAGATGAGGAAATTATTTGTAATCTCGTCTTTAGAGAGAGAGACGCTGTAGGTCTATTCCCAGCGGTGGCGACAATCCACCTTCACAATTTATCTGGCTTTCTCATTAATGAATCCCTGAAGAGGACGATTCATCGATACTGGAATCTTGGCGTTAAAAATTTCAGCTGCACGAATACGAGTTTCAAGTTTCTAACATTTGGCGAGCGAACGAAGGATTGTGGTTCAATACGGGACATTGGACAAAATGGTCGAAATAGTTTTAAAATCTCCAGAACGTCTGGTCACCGTGGGCCTACGTGCAGAAAGGAACTCGAACACGATAAAGCGTTAACCCTAACCAGCAAACGGTGACATCTGTCTGTTCTCAAGATATGATAGAAATAATTTCTGAATTATAATTTTCCTATCACCGAAATGAGATAATTGGAAAAAACAGCATCACAATTTTTAGTTACTCAAAAGTCAAGAAAATGCGTCAATCAATCCATCATTTTTTTTGACATTGTACAAATAGATGATAAGATAAGATAAAATATTAATCCGTCTTTCTTTTACACTTTTAAAATGCAACAAAAACTTATGGCAATGATAAAAACAAATTGAAACAAAAGAAAGACGAGGCAACCCTGGTAAAAGCAGGGCTTATAAGTTTTAGGGTCCCCTCTGGACCAAATAATTGGTTGGTACATAAATAAACAAAAATGTAAACATGATGGGAGTTTACATTTGTGACTACCTAAGAATACATTAAGAAAAAGATGGTATAAGAAACAAGAAGTGTACACAAAATTGGGAGACTAGACAAAACAGGAGAAAAGAGGGAAAATATGAGAAATATTAAAAGGCTACAGCACATCAAAAATAGGCACAACACATAACTGGCACAAGACAAAATGGGGAGGGAATAAAAGGCTGACAATCTGAAAATATTCAGTTAGACAAATAATATAAATAATAAGAAATTTTACTTCTATGGTTATACATGGTTGGTCAATAAGGTGGAATAATTTTTTTACCCCAATTTATGGAATGAATTTGACAATGATTTATTCCTAATAGATCTTGATAATAGTATACATTTCTGTAGTGGGTTTTATTTCTTCAGGATCGGAAACTTTCCTGTTGTCTCAAAAGGGGTAGCCAACTATCGAAACTGCTAGATTTCGTGGGGGCCTGGGCAAATTTCTGACAAAGATGAATCCTTCTATCTTCAAGTTTCTCAAGATGTGTGTATTCCAGCGCTTCATCGAAAGATGAATAAGCTGAACCCATGATCAATATTCATTGATATCACCAATGAAGAATTAATAATGATTACAAACCATAAGAGCTAGCATCAGCATTATGAGGCATACTATAAAGGTACTATGTCCCGTTTGCAAGCCAAAAAATGAAAAGGTTAAATTCCACGGGCTTTGAAAGACAATACTAATCTTCCGTCAAAACGAAAGGGCTTGAAAATGGCCTTGAGTGGGAAAATAACGACCATTAGTTGTCGAATTGACTTAAGTGGTTGCAATCTTCTAAGTAATAGTCTGATTTTCAAACCCTTTTACCAAATGGTCGTACGTTTTGTGCTGCACAAAGGTTCAATCAGTTTAATTTTGGCCATTACAAGTAGTGGGTTATTGATGTAGACAAGTGCTCATGTACCTGTTACAGCTCATTTTATGTATGTTATTACCAAAGAAAAAAAGTCGGTCAGTCACTCAATAGTGTATGACAGTGAAGTCAAGATGGTAAACGGGTTTCCTTGCATAATTTGAATACTAGGACACTGCTAATGAGTTAATTTCACAGAAAGAACATAGAAGACATATTCATTATTCCTGCAAAGTTCTACAAAATTTGATGTTTGCTGCAAAAGGGACAAAGTATCTGTAAAACATACTTTATATCTAATACCGTTATTTACTAATATCTAGAGTAAGTGACAACAATATGGTTTGATTTGTTTCAATCTCCATCTTTAATACAGCAGTCATCCTGGATCTGTTTTAAAATGCAGGCGAAGCAACTAAGCCTACTTTAGTTAAACTTTCAACAGCTGACGAGAAATATACCACATATCTAACAATATCTTCAATATCCAGAACTGTTATTTATCATTTTACAATGAAACAATACGCTATAAAAGTACCTAAAGGCGTAAATCCGACAAAATAATAAAACACGAACGTTAAAAACTACCAGATAATAATGAAAATACATTCTAATCAGATTGTTCTCATGAAAGGAGGTATATACCCAAATTCAGACATGCATCTACGCCTTTTAACTCGTAAAGATAATAAGAGAGACAAAATAAATGATAAATCTTGCTTGGTTGCATTTTGACACTCATGAGACTAAAGAACAGACAATAGAAATACAATTTATTGATTGGGTTGCATTTTGATCACGTGTTTTTCTCACCTTTGCCCAGTTCGTTGCATCACGCGATCCTCGGGAAAGCTCCATCTGTTGCTCTAAAAAGATTTAAATACAGCTCATCATGCCTAGCCAATCACCAGATCTGATCAGTGCTCTACTAGATCATCACTCTGCAGACCAACCGAAGCTTTCTTCCAGATCATCACTCGTCCGAGGCCAAGAATCTGGTAAGTTGTTCATATACACGGGGCAAAATATGTTTTCTGACCCTTCAAAGGAAGAGTCCGAATGATCAGCACATCCAAACTAGGGTTAGACATTCAGATATCATCAACAAATAGTGTAGATTTTTTTCAGAAAATTCCCGCCTGTTATCAAATTATTTCAGAAACATTTCTCAATCAGGTATTCATTACTTCTTGTGTCTTTTCTTTTCCAGTCATGATGCGTTTTTTCATTTCCCTTCTGTTGGTGGCTGTTGCCACTGCCGAACTGGCCCCTCTGTTGGAGAACTCTGAGCCTATCCCAGGAAAGTACATCATCAAGCTGAATGTAAGTATTAGTAAATAATTTTAACGTCACCGCCAGTATCCTGAAACCGAGATCAAGAGAAAGTTTTGTTTTGTTCATAAATACATCACGACTTTGACATTACAAAGTAAACAGACTTCTCTAATTATCTCGCTGCTTATCAAGTATTACCTGACGATAATGAGTCAACTGTTTCAAGATTTGCAAAACTAAACGATTTACTCTCTTGTTATTTGAACGAAAACTATGTTTTTTAAATACATATATTAATAAATTCTACACTCAATAATAAGTATGGAATGGTGTTTTGGGGGCAAGTGACAAAGTCCCTTTTCTTTCGTTCGATATTCTCCACCTATATTAAGAAATTAGATTAATAATAACAATATTTTGATCGGGAAAGTTACCAATTAAATTGCTCCAACGTAGTGTGCATTTAAATTTACCAAGCGATAACAGAACGGAATATGCATGTGTCCTTTATTATACCAGGAGATGGCTCAATCGGTAAAGCATCTGTCTGTTGAACAAAAGGTCGTTGGTTCGAATCCAAACCATGTAGAAGACCGAATCCTGCGTTCCCCTGTTTCATAGACACAGGCTAGGTTACAGTTAAAAATCCCATTCCCTCGAAATAGGACGTAAAGGAGGCCCCGTGTATAGGAGACTCAACATCATTGCAAACATGAAGCAAAATGCTTTCTTCATAACAAATCCCTTTGAAATATATTTTTTCGATGTGCCTTTCCAAACAGCAATTCAAAAAAAGTACTGACCTTGACACGAAATTAAGCGACGTAGGAATGGGTAAGGCTTTTAAAAAGGGCTATGTAACATCTTATCAACTCCTATTGCAGGAAGAATTCGATGTTGATGAAATGGCCGCTACCGTTCGTCTCTCCGGCGGAAAGGTTGGTAACATTATGAGAGACGCCATATATGGATTCGCTGCCGAGCTCGAAGATGATATCCTCGATATTGTAAGTAATAGCCACCTTCCTAGTTTTGGTTTCAGTTTATCTTCTCGTGTGGGCTTCTGCATCGAGGAGAGAGGGGGATTGAGACACGGGTTTAAATGAAACTCTTCTTTTCCTGGATTGAGAAGAGAAGGCCTACCGTCAGTAATTGAAGATCATTCTTTGTAGTGTTAGGATTCGAGGATGAATGCTTTTTCCAATAACATTTAAAATTTAGAGGCACTTTTTGTTCTCAATGTACTTCATGCAAACAGACACAGTTTTATTAAATCACAAGAATAATAGCAGGACCGAGCTTCTCAAATACTCAAGACATAAAAAATTGTTGGCTGCTGCCCTGGGAATCACATGCTTGTTTATATTTTTATCTAGAGGGGGCTTATTGTAACTTTGCCTTTGGGCTGGAGGTATTTCATTAGACAGGATGGCCCTAAAACGGACTAGCATACTTCCAATAATAGAGGGCAAATTCACCGGTACCGCTCGATGGGAAACTTTGCAGGAGAGAAAAGATACCAAACCTCTAAATTTCTTTTCATCGTTTTGTTTTAGATAAATTTTTTTGAAGGAATGTTGAAAACATCCGCTGGCAGTGCACCTTGTAGAAAATAACGTTTCGCTGTGTAGTTTTAAAAATGGTATTATACCAGAGTTTTGGGCAAGCTGTTATAATCGTTGAATTGAACACAAACATAACATTTCACCCAATTTTTTTTTATTTTGCAGGCATTTCTAATGAATTGCTTATTATGCAAAGACGTGAAATTAAACGAATTGTTTGGGGAATGCAGTTTCATTGGAAGGAACTCATATCTTGCGCATTAAAAACGCTCCCTATTAATCGAAAACCCCTATTATCCTAATTTGTCAATCTTACTAACAATTTTCATGTCGAAAAAATACTCCTTCCGTTGGTTCGTGCGAATTTGACCTCACATTATTGGAAAAATACTTGTCCGTTTTCATTTTGAAATGAATGCAATATTTTTACGCCGACAGCAGTCTTTTTCAAAGGAATATATAGCGATATTATCAAATGTATATGATATGCATCCTTCACCCAGGTCCGCAGACTTCCCGCCGTTGAGTATGTTGAACAAGATGGTGTCTACCGTGCTCAAGTCACATGGGGCCTGGATCGTGTCGACCAAAGAAGTCTTCCACTGAACAACAAATATTCATCACATAACGGTAAGAGACAGCGCAATCCTTTAACATAAAGAGTCATTAGGGGTGAATATTTCAAACATAAAGGCCCGAATTCACAAAGCAAGGTTTGAGCTCAGACCAAGGTTTGACCTCAAACCTCCTTTTGTTTCGCCAAACCTCCTTTTGTTATTTACAAACCTGGTTTGTAAATAACAAAGGGAGGTTTGGCGAAACAAAAGGAGGTTTGAGCTCAAACCTTGGTCTGAGCTCAAACCTTGCTTTGTGAATTCGGGCCAAAACGTGTGTGAAACGTCAGAGGTACGACATTACAAAGGAGTTCAAAAGGTACTGACAGTCTAAACCGTTTGAATTGCCTCGCTAGATGTTTTTATTATGCGTTCGTTTGATTGTGTGTGTGTGTATGTGCGTGAGTGCGCGTGTGTGCACACTTAGAAAAGATGTGCACATCTTAGAAAAGATAAAGACAAAAACAGAAAGCATTTTTAAGTATAAGGATGAGGAAAAGAAAATAGCCAGTAGAATGGGAAAGCTGGGATCACATTTCTTAAAGTGGGAGTAGCTTAAGATTGATTAAGATTTGTTTTCTTCTCCACCGTGAGCTTGTTAAAATTGTAACTCTATTTGGCAGCCTGGTAAACTTACTTAATAAGTATATTTTTCTTGAGTTGAAAATGTTTAGCAGACATCCACTGAGTAAGCAGTGTTTTTGTGTGGGGGTGGGTGGGTGGGTGAGTTTGTGTGTGGGTGGGTGGAGGTGTTTGTGTGAGGGAGGGTGGCAATTTAATTGTCTTTATTAAGAATTTTTGGCTTGTTATTCGTATTTATTTTTATTGAAAATGATGGATGATGATGATGACGTTTATGATAATTGTTTATATCTCTCACAGGAGCTGGGAGTGGGAAAACTGTTTATGTAATCGACACCGGCGTTAGGGCGACCCACAATGACTTCAGTGGTCGTGCGCAGCAAGTGGCAAACTATGCTGGCGGAGATAACGTGAGTAACATGTGTATATATTTTCGATTGCCTTCCTTTGGTGCTGAGTATTTAACGTTTCGGGTAGGAAAAAAAATGAATTTCTTTGTGCAGTATGTTTGTTTGGACAATTGTATTTTCTGTTATTAGCATAGGAATTCTGCAAGCGAAACAGGTTATATCATAATGCTAGATTCAAAACTGACGTTACACTCACCTATGCAGTAAGTGACATAATTGCAGTTTCACAGTGAGGGCATGGGCTGTAGCCTTACTCATGTACATTTGCCCAAGAAGTGGGATTAAAAAAATAGACCTGAACATAATCGAATTGCTTTGCACAACAGACCGATTGCAACGGACATGGAACTCACTGCGCTGGAACGGTCGGCTCCAATACCTACGGTGTTGCCAAATCAGTCCAAATCAGGGGAGTCAAGGTTCTGAACTGTGTGGGTTCTGGCAGCAACAGTGGTGTCATCAGTGGTAAAACACACGTCAATATTGTCAGCAAAATGTGATATAACATGAAGTAACGATATCTCAATTCTGGAACCTATTCTGGAACCTCTGATAATACTTCGAAAATATAAGATATATTTCTGTACTACATTTATTATTATTATTATTATTTGTATTTCTACCAATAGTGGTGGTCTTCCATAAGGCCCTGTTTGAAAACAACAAAATTCCACAAAAATCATGAATATATACTCATAACAGTAAACAGAAAGAGACAAAGAAGAAAATACGTATATATATATATATATATGACGATAGAAAGATTTTTCTATATATATTTCATCTCCTCTTTTTAATCTTTATTAAGATTTGGAAGGACAGGCATTTTCCTGATTAATCCTGGATGATAACAAATTGTTTCATCCATTCGGTAAATGTTTGAAAAATACCGACTTGGGCGGGGCTGGAGTGAATCCGCCAAGCTTACAACAAACGTGTCAAAACATTAATATTCGTTGTTTTTTTACGCCCGTGTATTTTTTTTCTTTTTTCTTAATGTATTGGGTTTTATTCCTTTTCACAGGGATCAATTATGTAATAGATGCTGCAAGGTGGAATTCGAATCTTATTGCCTCAATGTCTCTTGGAGGAGGCGCTTCAACTTCCCTGGACAACGCCGTCAAGAACATGGTCAGTGCAGGAGTTCCAACTGCCGTGGCCGCTGGTAATGACAACGCGAATGCTTGCAATTATTCTCCAGCTCGTGCTTCTACCGTAAGTCTAACCATTGTCTTAACGTTTATTCATGCTAGCCCTTACAGATCAGCATTGTTTAGTTTATTTATTCTTTCGTATTAGACTTTTTGATATGTGTAAACAATTACGAATTATTGTTGTTCTAAAAAGGTCTGCAGTGTTTTCTACTTTTCTATACATGTCACTATAAACAATCTTATGTACTTCATCCGTTTATTAAACTTTTCCAATTTCCTTCACTCAGTTTAATTTTTCAAACGCGCGGACAGAACTCAATAGAAAATATTGAATAGGGTTGGTAAAGCAGTTTCAGTTGTGTTGCCAAAAAGACAGAAAAATAGAAAATTACCGCATCGAAAGCTGTGGACATCTTCACCAAGTAAAATGTTTCTTGGTAAAGAAAACCCTTATGACAACAAACATCTAACTGATTATTCAAACTATGCTGAATTCCAGATATTCTTAGTGAGCTCAATGTTAATTGCCGGAAACTGAAACAAAAAACAAAAACGAATAGCATAAGCAAAATCGTGATTATTATTTAGGTTACTGTTATTTTCAGCAGCATTATTATCATCATTATTATATGAAAAAACTATTAAGATTATTATTATTAGTAGTAGTGGTAATCATGGTAGTAATAGTATCATCAACATAGTCTTTAACTTCTATTTTGCACAACTATAAACGTTTTGTTTCCGAACTGTGATTTGGTTTGTAATTATTCTGTACTTTAATAACTTTTGTTTATTAATCAATGATCCTATTAAATGAACATTTTTACATTGTGAATATTTTGCAATTAGTCCTCGGACTATTACTTTCTATTTACTAAATATTTTAAATTGAATGGAATCGAACCGAAGTTTTACATTTTTGTTTGTTAACGTTATTGTTATTTTAATTGCCATTATCATCATTATTCTCATTGATATAAAAGCTTAAATGAACAAAACACTGTAACATTGCAGGCGATCACTGTTGGAGCTACGGACAGCAACGATAAGCGTTCCTCCTTCTCCAACTACGGAAGCTGCCTAGACATCTTTGCTCCTGGTACTTCCATCACCTCCACTTGGTATACTACTAACAGTGCTACCAAAACAATCAGCGGAACCTCCATGGCCTGCCCACACGTTGCTGGTATGCATGGATTTTAATTAATTTCTTGTTTCCAAACTCAACCACATTACTAAGACCATGCTATATAATGAGATAATTTCCCACGTACATCTGCAGTTAATTATTGGTTTTATTATGTTAAAATTATGCTTGAATTGCTCTTGATTGTCAAAGTATTCTATGTTTTGATTCAATTTATGTTTAAAATGCTAGTGCTCTGTCGAAGTTGATTTTCGGACAAAATCGGAACGCTGCACTTGTCCAGCACATCTCTGAGCTACAGATTGCGTCTGCACATCTTCTATGAATTCATATTCTTGAATATCATTGATCGAGCAAGATAAAGAGATCGTGTGCAATGGGCCTAATAGACCATTTTGTAGTTAGCAAATGGGTAAAATGACCCCAAATATCCACAGATCTTTTACTCATGGAGAAGTCCCACTTTGTGTATTTTAGATTAATCAATGCCAAAGTCATGTATGTGCTTCATGAAAGGCTTTTGTTTGCCCTGTTGTATCATAAAGAGTACCGCAGGTGCACCACATGAATAATGATTACATCACATGAGCACTTATTCAACTTGATGGGTTTTACAATTTTATCAGAAATGACCTTTATCTGCCCATGCGCAGATAGTACTTACGAAATGGATTATAGTACGCTCCCTGACACACATGGTTCATATTTAATGTTTTGTGCCTACGGAGCGGAAATCTATGTTTGCATGACTCAAATTATTTTCTGTTTGTTTATTGACTGTCATATGTTATAGGTGCCCTTGCTTGCTACGGATCCAGTTCAAATATGCTGGCAAACACTTCCAACTACAAGATTTCTAACACAGGAAGTGGAAGTCCCAACAAGCTCCTCTACGTCTAGGTGGGTACAATTCCTATTTCTCTTTTCTCTCTCATTCTCGGTATGTTTTATGAATCTAAAGTATGCGTGTGCCTGCATGCAGTTCCAATTAGCCTACGAATCTATTTTATGGGAGTGTAGACTGCATGGATTATTCAATTATAATTGTAGTCATTGAAATAATAATAATGATAATAATAATAATAATAATAATAATAATAATAATTACACAAATAATGATAATAAAATTATCATTAATAATAATAAAAACAATACTGCTGTTCCTTCTTATTATGATAACAAACATTATAATCATGCTTATAATAGTCCTAATACTAATCAAAATAATGAAAATAATAGTAATAATCATAATGGTGTAAATATTACCCATTTGGTCAATAACCCAAGGTGACAATTACGCCATCCCTGCAAAAGACCCCCGGAGGAAAATTCCCCCCCCCCCCGGCCCGGAAATGACTTCCTGTCGAATATCCACCCTGAAAATAAGTTGGTTTTAACTAATGCAGGTTGTATCGGGGGGAATTGTCCTCGGGTGGGGGGGGGGGGGGTATTGCCTTCACATTGGTTTTTCGAAAACACCAGTTGTGGCGATCATGGTATCTTTATCGATATGTTTTGCAATTTAGTGATATTTGACTTAGTTTTCGACGTTTTTTAGTATTACAAATTTTCTGCTCTGGTGTTTGATTTTCAGGTGGTGACGCTGGCCGGGCCCCTAAAGCAGAGATAAAAAAAAAAAGTGTGTAACAGATAACACATAATTGCGTTTGATTCCTTTTTCAAATCATCATCTACTTCTAATTATTCCTGAAGTGCGTATTGGAGACTCAATTGTGTGTAACAACGTCACATTTTCTTTCGCCTTGCAGATGATAACCTCAAAAAGAATGTAATATGATTTTTAATTGTATTGGATAGAAATACAAGAACGACGTGTATTATTGGTATTTAAAGTCATAAAACACATTCTAAAAGTGCCATTAAAATATCGAATTCTTTACCGAATAAAATTTCAATTGAACCCTATTTAACTTGTAGAGCTTGCCTTTGTAAAACATATGTGGTCTTGCAGTGAGTTACAAAACAATGCAATAGGTATTTGGGCTGTTTCATCAAACATTTTTTTCGGAAGAGAAGCTGTTTTTTCGAGCTGGCTTTGATCGCATCCAAGAAATCGAAACAGAAAAGCCAATAACAACGTTAGAGCCGCCAACCCCATGGTAAATAAATTCCCCTGCGATTATGCGACATTAGCTTGGCACTAACCTTACTCTACCCATTAATTATGCTTGGGAGAACTTCTGCGTAGAACAGATCTACCAAACTGATAAACGTAATGTTCCGTTTACTCAGAATTCAACTTGTCCCTAGGTCTACGATCACGTCCACGAAAGGCAAACATAAACTAACTTTTAATCTTAAATTTTAACCTTAAATAAGTTAAAGATCTCATCAAACAAAGGGCCAGAGAGCTAAAGAATAGGTAAATGGCCAAAATTTAAATGAGGCGAGTGAGAAGGAGAAGTAGTAAACGATAAAGGAAGAAAGAGATAGATGGCAAGACCGTGAGGAGCTGCTGAAGAGAGGAGATAATGAAACATAAAGTAATGGATACATAAGAAGAGAGATAGGGAGATAAAGTGGGGGAGTGAGGAAACGTATGAGTACAAAAGGCTGGATAAAGGAAAAGGTTTCCAGTGCCGGAGTAGTTTGAGAGCTTGGAAGAGACAGCGAGTTGTTGGAATACAGATTTTAGCTCAATATCGATGGTGAATCAAATGTGCGCGCGCGCGCGCATGTGTGTGTGTGTGTGTGTGTGTGTGTATACGTATATATATATATTCATCTGTATGTATATATATAGACCGAAGAGCGGAGCTGTTAAAGAGAGTAAATAATGAAAGATGAAGTAATGGATATATATTATGAAAGGACAAAGAGAGAGAGAGAGAGAGAGAGAGAGAGAGAGAGAGAGAGAGAGAGATGTGGGGGCGTGGGGAAAGGTAAGAAAACAAGAGGCTGGATAAAGGAAAGGTTTTCGAGTGGCGGAATGGGGTGAGAGCTTGAGAGAGAGAGCGAGTTGGCGGTATACAGATTTTGGCTCAATATCAATGGTATATTACCTGTGTGTGGGTGTGTGTGTGTGTGTGTGTGTGAGGGTGCGCGCGTGTGTGTGAGTGTGTGTGTGTGCTCTTGTAACACACCTGCCAATAAGGGGTAAATCGGAGATAGCCCCGATTTCCAAATCGGGGCTATTTGAAATGCTTTTAGAAACGCTTACAAATAATTAAATAATACCGCCATCTCTTGTTCTGGTCTTTTGGAAAAATGCCTCCATGGAGAAAATAAAATATCATTGAAAACAAAATTATACGCATTGCCTTTAAAATTTTATTTAAGGGTACCATTGCTAAAAAATAACACAGATTTGATTACGTGGTAAAGTTCTCGCACACGTTTGATATCCCCGATTACACGGTAAATTTCTCGCACATAATTGATACCCCCGTTTCCACCCTAAAATCTTTGCACATTACCTCGATATCCCCAACTGTACGGAGAAATACTCGGCAACTTAAGGTTCATGTAACATCATCAGGGCGGCTCTACAAGGGAGGGGCAGGGCGCGGCCGCCCCTTATGTGCTCAAACAATTAAAAATATAGAGTAGAAAAGAAGATGAGGAAGAAGGAAGAAGGCTATGGGAAAAGAGAGGACTAGGTCATACAACTTTACAATTGATGAAGTCTGTCGTCTTTGGCTGATCGTCAACGAAACGGAGTTAATTATTTTGTCAAGTCTGCTTGTTGCTACGACAGGCAGCCAGTGAAAACGAATTCGTTTAATAAAATTATGGAAATGCAAGCATTACTTTAAACAAACAGAACTTTCTTATTCCTTGCTCATTTTCCTGATTGAGGTTTTTATGAAGGGGCAGAGACTGAACTTTCTAAAAAATGGGTTTCTCTTTGAAATTCAGATACAGTCCGCAAAATGACTTTTTGATTCCTTCACTTCAAACTGATTTTATTCACTCATGCTTAAAATATGCATCATACGAGTTGCATCAAATGAAAGAAGAGGATCTAAGCTCTACAAATATGTGTCATTTGTTATTAAATTATAATTGTGATTAAGTTATGATAAAACATTGATAATTCTCGGTTTCGTTTTTTTCTGGGACGCACTGTATATAACATAACACAAAACAAATTGAAACTCTAAATTCTACAATCCTTTGAAAAGACAATAATTAGCTCAGTGATCGCATCATAGAGGGCAATACAAGACATGAAAGAAATCCATTTTACAACAATAGTAAATGCAACCAAATTTGAACTGCCTGCAGTATAATTATGCTTCTTGGGATTCAGGGTATGAAATTTCAGTATGATATACATGTAGTATTTGTTATTATGAATGTTATTATTAACTTGCATAAAAAATCTCTATGACAAGCTCATTTTCATCTCGACAATTAAACCTTTTGATTTGTTTATACGTAATTTGTTAAAGAATTACCTAAATGACTGCTCCGATGATTTTCTACCGCTATTAATAAACATTTAATTCATATTATGGGAAAGCAAATTCGTAATTACACCGACTTAAAGGGATAGTTGAGTTCTGTTGCAGAGGGCGCTACACAAAATAATTTTTTGTGAGATAATGAAAAACTGAGTGTCAAATTTGAAAGAACATACAATTTAAATAGCAATATCATCTTTGTTTGATCAAAATCGGTTCAGAGACGGCTGAAATATTCACAAATATAACCATTTCTCATAATTTGTGTACCACCACAAATATTCGATAACTTGAAAAAGCCGTTGAAAAAACGAAATAGCGCCTTTTACGTTGTATTTCAGCCAATGCCGATGTTGGCTTTTTTTGTTGGCCTTTTCGTGTTGGTTATATTAAGCCCAACCAGCCGGCCCATGTTAATTAATTAACGGTCACCGTATTTTTTTGAAAATGAGCTGAATTTGTATGATCGTATTGGCTAAATTTCACACATTTTGGGGTCTAAAATTACCTTTATAGCAATTTTAGGTCCTCAAATGGCACTAGAAATGTCATAGATAAGAATAAGAGCAATAACCCTGTACTTTGAAGGCAATTGCGGTCTGAAAACAGAACTCAACTATCCCTTTAAGTTGTATTCTTTTTATGAAAAGTATATAGGATCAAGGCAAATATGCCTTGCATTTTCCCCGAAACCCCACGATTTCCTGTTTATGATTATAGCACATTATTAGGCTTGATACCGTTTTTAGACTGATGTATTAATAAGCAAATACATATATGCATAACCAACGTCTATAATCATGATTATGATGTCCTCGTTTCGTTGTATGTTATCAATTAAATATCATGACGAGAAGCGCGTCAAAAATATCTGAACAGCGAAATGATTTCCGATCTTGGTCAACTATTTCGATTGAAGGATTTTTACTTCATCTAATAAAAAATTTTGATGACAAATATTCCGCACTAAATTTGACAATTATCAACATCTATACTATAGTCGTAGTTTTCACAATTAATAACTCACGAACCTCACACTGCAAGGATAACATTCATCCAGATTCTCCATGACAACCCGGGCACGAAGCTGGTTCTACGCAAATTATCGCTGAAGAAAGTGGTCTGCAATACCGAACAAGCAACTGTGACATCCCCTCTGCTCACTGAAAAGTGCAATCCTCCATTTGCACTCTGGTTGTTGTTGTTAGGTTTATTGGCGTTCATCATTCAGGAGTGAATATTTACGCCTTTTATAATAATAATAATATTCATTTGTAAAGCGCAATAACTATGTGGATATATTCTATTGCGCTGCAAAGAGCTCGTAAATGCTGTGCTATACATACTATATGAACAAATGAGTTTTCAGTTTTGATTTAAAATTATCTAGTGATGGGGCTTTCCTTATTTCTAGTGGTAATTTATTCCATAATCTAGGGGCAGCACAGAGAAATGACCGGTCCCCGATGGTTACTTTGGTTTTATATGGGGGTATTTGCAACATAAATGTGTCTTGTGTACTACGAAGGTTACGACCATGAGTTTGAGACTTGATGTGCAACAATTCAGTAACGTAACTAGGAGTTTGACCATTTAGAGCTTTGTAGACTATCATTAATATTTTAAATGTAATTCTCTGGCGAATTGGCAACCAATGTAGTTCCTTTAGAAGTGGGGTTATTCGAGAGAATTTTGGGAGGCTGCAAATTAGTCGTGCACATGTATTTTGGACCCGCTGCAACTTGGAAATTTGTGAGTCTGGCAATCCATACAATAAACTATTACAGTAATCTAGTTTACTAGTAACACATGCATGCATGATAGTTTTCATGCTGTCCTGATCAAAGTATTTTCGAAAGCGTCTCAAATTATAAATCATGAAATAGGCTGATTTGCATATTTTAGTGATATGTGAATCCATATTCAGGTGGGTATCAAAAGACACACCTAAGTTTCTAACAGTATCAGATGGGGTTATGGTTGAGTCACCAACTGATACACTACGCGACCTAAATTTAGAAACCTGGCGTGGAGTACGAATGGCCAAAAGTTCTGTTTTGTTATCATTTAACATCAACTTGTTTTGCAACATCCAAATCTTAATATAAACAACACATGATTCTAATTCAGAAATACAATGATCTTCAGCCGGTGTGTTAGGACAGAAAGATAGGTATAGTTGGGTGTCGTCTACGTAGCAGTGACAACTAATACTAGGAAACTCTGTATGGATATTTGTAAGGAGTCTGCTTGTATACAAGGTAAACAACAGAGGGCCTAATCGCGACCCTTGAGGAACGCCAAAAGGCACATTGAATACATCAGAGACAACGTTATCAATTTCAATTTTCTGTTTTCTATCTGACAAGTAAGATTCAATCCATTCGATAACCTTTCCATCAACCCTAAAATGGCTTCTTAGAGTTTTCAGTAAAAATGAGTGATCTATTGTGTCGAAAGCACTGCTCATATCAAGGAGAAGCAGCAGACTTATTTTCTGGTTGTCCATTGACATAAGAAGATCACTTTTTATCCTAAGAAGTGCTGTTTCAGTACTGTGAAATTTTCGGTATGCTGATTGATTGAGCGGCAACAGTGAATGATGTTCAATGTGCTCAAGAATCTGTTGGGTAGCAGCACCTTCTACCAACTTAGAAATATGTTAGGATGTCAATTTTTTCGAATTAGATTTACTTTTTTTGGATACATAGATTTGGATAAATTAGATTTTTAAACTATTTATTTAATGTTGAAGAGGTCAGTGGCTGGCGAGCAAAAGGCTTGTCGGCTATTATGTTCAGACGTCCAAGGACCAACCCGGAAACGGTACGTTACGTTACGTTGTCACAAGCCAAATGGTGAGCCTAGGTCCTTCGACGTCCTCCAATAAGCCAGGCCGCCCCCGCTGCATTTCTTTAAAATTTTGTCCGAAAACTAATGAAAAAAAAATCATATACATGGACATTCTAAACGTTAATACAGGCAATTTCTTTTTCTCTCTCTCTTTTCTCTTCTGAGTACTTTTCTAATTTAATTTTTGTCCTCTTCTTCTTCGTCATGTATCACTCACTATAAATAAGCGAAACATCTTGGGCTCGAATAATTATGTGCAGTGCAAAATGGTTATTGAAGTTTCGGAGCTTGTTGGTTGATAGTGTCTGTGGAATTCAAAAGTAATGGGATTTCATTTTCATTTTCCATGCCAGTTTCTGTAATAAGCATGGCTCTCATTAAAAGGAAGCGCGGGCAATTGCATAAGAAATGGTTAACTGTTTCTTTTTCGTTTTCACAGTACATGAACATTGTCCAGTCTCATGTTGTTTCAACTCGATCGAAAATTTTCATTTAACCCAAGTTTTCAATTTTTAGGCTATGGAGAATAGCTTCGTTATTTCTGTTGTTCAACTAAGTAGCCAAAAATGTTTTTTGTTACTAGGGTTTGTGTTTCCCGTAGGGGTTGATGACGTTTCATTCCATCTTTTTTGCCATTTCTCTATGTAGAATTTCGTTAGGGCATAGTTTGATTCTACTCTGGTAAGCTAGTGCGTTGTTGGTTTCTATGTTTTTATTTAGTCCTACTTTAGCATACTTGTTATCTCATTGTGGTGTAGACCACAGTGACTGGGAATCCCTTCGAAATAGACCTGGATGCTTTTGTATTTTAATTGACTATACAGGGTTAGAATTTCAAGAACAAAAGATTCGTCCTTACGAGCTAGTGGCCTAGAGTGAACTCAATGAGTCGGAAAATATATCTACCGGTGTAGAGACTTGGGAGTTGTAATTACCATATCTTGTTACAGAAATGAGGGAAGGAGAGTAAATGTACTCCCTGAGGGGAGTCACTTATGCGACAAGCACTTACTCCCCATAGGGAGTAAATTTAAACCTCTTTTTCTCTGTGTGTATAATAATAATAATAATAATAATAATAACTAGAAATTTAATTCGTCATGGGGACGAATTAGGTGGTCTGTCTTCAAGTCTTATGATGTATTATAATATTTACTATATTGAGAAAGGGAGAAGTTATATAGACATGTAAACAATGATGATCATGATGATGATGATGATCTTGATAGTAATGGGGATGACGATGATGATGATGATGATGATCATGATGATGTTGATGATTATCATCAACAGACCACGATGACATCAGACTGAAAAAAATGAGAGAACATTTAGATAGTATATAGTCTCAGCTACAACATACTCAAAAATCAACAAAAATCAAGCCGAAATAACGGCGATATTGCTCGCAAAAGACAAGAATGTAGAATCCAGATTTGAGAAAAAGTCATCTCCCATAAGGATTACACGCAAAAAGTAATGGATCTAGTGATAATAGGGTAATAATAAAGTAAATATGGTTGTTTATTACATTATTTGCGATTGTACGTGTTTTAATATTCAAAGGAGATGGTAGAGTGAATGGTCAAAAAGAAAAAAAAGTGAAGAAAAAAAAATTGTTGGAGACGCCCGGACTCGAACCAGGGACCTCGAGGTCGGAAGTCAAGTGCGTTACCGATATACCAAAACATTTCCCATAGAGATTACACGTAAACGGAAAATGGAATGCACAAATCCCACTTTGTAATTGAAATATGAGCATGATCCCGGCATCTGATCGAAAAATAAAGGACACACTTGTGATAGCTTATTGTCTCAGCTACAACATACTCAAAGTTCAGCGTAAACAAAGCTAAAACGACGGAGATATTGCTCGCAAAAGACTGGATGTAGAATCCAGTTTTGAGAAAAAATCATGTCCCATAGAGAATACACGCAAAATGTGAAAAATTGACATGCCTCCTTTAATCGCAAAAATACGCCATGATACCATTGTCAAAATGAAATATTGTGTCAACTGCCTTTGTAGAGAATATTCTCAGGTAGAACATATCAAAATTTGAAAGAAAATTGATCAATATTTACAGAGATACAATCAATTTTTCAAAAATCTGCTGACGTCATAATATGCAAATTGAAATTTTGAGTTCGGAGGCCATTATGATGACGTCATGAGTTAATTGAGGATCAAATGAGACATGAATTCATATCTCCAACTCATGCTTTTTCCAACCATGATATAAAAATTGGGGGTCAATGGACTATCTGAAGAGCTATTTTGATTTTTAAAATGGCATGTTTTTGATCAAATTTGCATTATATTGCCCATAGCAGCACGCGCGGATTTTGAACTTTGACGCGCGCTCACGGCCTTATGAAAGGTCAAGAGTGA
Organism: Strongylocentrotus purpuratus; assembly: GCF_000002235.5. Lineage (NCBI taxonomy): Eukaryota > Metazoa > Echinodermata > Echinoidea > Camarodonta > Strongylocentrotidae > Strongylocentrotus > Strongylocentrotus purpuratus. Next base: position 26,685,402 of record NW_022145597.1, read on the forward strand.
CTGAAATTAATGTAAATTGTCATTTACGGTAAGAGGAATCTAAATCATGTAAAAAAAATTAAATTTGACTTTTTACGCGCGCTGTGAGCGCGCGCAACGCGCGCGGGGACACTTACGGACGGAAAATTTTGAAATGCTTAAAATGACCTGAAACGTGTGCAAACAAAATTTGGGACGAATTGGAGCATTTTAAAAATTTTAAGCGGGCGTACGTGCGCGTCGAGGTGCGCGCACGGATTTTGTTGACATTTTTAGTTGACCTTTGACCGGAAGTTGATGTATACTAAATATGGTTTATTTTTGATTACTCGTTATTGAGATATGATAATGACCTGATTTTTACAAAATGGCGCCTGGATGACGTCACGATGACCCCATGAACTTGAAAAAGGTTTCGGGAACTTCATATCATAGGGCCTGATGACTAGCAGAAATTTGAAGGAAATTGACCAGGTCGAGTTCGAGTAAACGTATACACAAAAAAAGTGTACGGAATAAATAAAAATAAATAAAGAAAGAATAAAGAATAAAGAAAGAAAATTCTAACGAAATCAATAGGTGATCTGTCATCGACAGACCACCTAATAATAATTAATTTCTATATAGCGCTTAATACAAATGTCTCTAAGCGCTTTACAAATATACTATTACCCCGGTCATTGGATTCAGTGCTTGCCCGCACACACTGTATGGGACTTTGACAATCCAGTAGTCAACAAGTGAACATTATCCTCATCCCATTTCAGACCTATATGCCCCCGATCCATGCATGAAGCCTTGTCAAATCTCTTGGCGAAGATGCTAATTAATCTTTTTATGTTAAAGGTGTCTACGAAATGCATCAGTGATACAACATTGTTCTGGGCTTTATTTCGTCAAAAGTACAGCTAGAATAAGGGTTATTTATTGGATTTTCGGTTAGATTTAGTCTTAGAGATTGGGGTTTAGTACAGTTTTTGATCGAAGCTTGAATAAAATTCGGAATTCAATTAGTTAAGAATATTGACAGTGGAGCAGATGTCGATAGAGCACGTATTATACAACCGATAGTTCACGTGTCTTGTATTCTTTGAGCAAATATGACATAACCATATCTCCATAACCTATAACACATATTTTGATGATAATATTTCTTGCATTTCTTGCATCTTGCGAATGGGCAGGTGTCACTGCTTGGAGAATGGTTTTGATGTATGTTAGAAGGTTAGTGTGGTAAAGTTCACTGGTTATTGCACGAAGGCCATGGTGACGATCTTTTGAATGTTGAAATAAGGGACTTTTCTAGGCCCTGACTTCACATGAGAAGGAAAAATATTCAAACTAGTAGCAAATTAATGAGAGAGCTAAGCGAAAACACAAACAAACTTTGTTATGATTACGATGTCATTTTATAAACAAAACAGTTTTTGATAAGATATACTCTTGCCCACAAAGTTATGAATGTTTTTGATCAATCTAAAGAATCATAGAGATTGATCGACTGATCAATACAATTCTGAGAAGATATAAACAGAATTCTGTCAGAAAAAGGCCATATTGTCACAATCATTACTCGACAAAATTGTAAGAAAATTATGTGGCTGTGATTAGAATAACATACCTGGGCAACCCACTGCCTGAATCTACTCTGGAAAATACACTATTGATAATTATGAAGTTAATATGGTAAGATATTTTCCCAATGTATCTTCATACATAGGTTAATCAATAGACAGTGGCGTAATGAGCAAAAACGTTGGGGGGGGGGGGGGCTGACAAAAAAAAATCTGCAGCACCTCACTCTAACATGCAGGCCCCGCTGAACGTTTCGCAAAGTGGGGTCTAAGGGCGGAGCCCCCGAAGCTCAAGAGGTATGGGCATCAGTGGCGGATCCAGGAATTTCTTACCGGGGGGGGGGGCAAAAAATAGCATGGGGTTAGATATATGTAAAAAGATGAAGCGATAGCACGAGGCTTTAGCGGCGAGGGAGCGGAGCGACCAAGCGGGGATGGGGATGGGAGGGGGTTCTGGCCCCCTCCAAGAGTAAAAAGCATTTGCAATTTTAGAACCAAATTAGACGCATTTTCAGGTACTTCCTGGAGTATTATGACGTAAAATTGCTTTCTCCTACCCCTTCCAAGAGTAGGGATCTTTTGCAATTTGAGAACCACATTTGGCGCATTAATGTCCACCGGCATTTCCTGGAAGAAAAAAAAACGAGGCCTTCTGATTGGTGAGAAGTTAGAAGTCACGTCTTGAGACGTTGTATATGCCTTGATGCCGCACAATGCACAGAGACGGTGGTCCGGTACTTCATCAGTAGTACTTGCAAAAAATTTCTCGAGTGTATAAACTTTGTCGTTATCAGGCGCGTCGCTAGATCTTTGTCAGTGGGGGGGTGGGGAGGGTGTAGAGGCCACCGATTACCGACAAAACGAGCAACCAATTACCGATAAATATAATAATGCCAATGTCCAAATGTCTACAAATTTAACCCTGTAAACCCGGGGCCAGGAACTAAGTTATTTTTCAGTCTTCCCCCTCCTGCGCGAAGTGCGGAAACTTTGACACTTCATTAAATTTTTAGAGAAAGAAGACGATCCGTTGTACCGTTTTCGACTCTTAATTCTTGTTTAGATCCAGTACCCCCCCCCCTCCCGGCAGTTTTGACGTTTCAATAAATAATTACTCTTAATCCTTGTCTGAATTCATTTTCGCCCATCCCGCGCTTCGCGCGGAAGCTTCCCCTTTTTATTAAATTATTAGAGAAAGAAGATGATTCGTTGTATCGTGTTCTTGTCTGAATTCAGTTGCTCCCCCCCCCCCCCTTCCGCCCGAAGAGCGGAAGCTTTGACACTTTATTAAATTGTTAGAGAAAGAAGACGATTCATTGTACCGGTTCCGACTCTTAATCCTTGTCTGAATTCATTTTCGCCCATCTCGCGCAAGGCGCGGAAACTCTGACGTTTCATTAAACTATTAATCTTAATCCTTGTCTGAATTCTTATTCCCTCTCTCGTGCGAAGCGCAGAAGCTTTCACGTTTCATTAAATTATCAGAGAAAGAAGACGATTCGTTGTATCGTGTTCTTGTCTGAATTCAGTTCCCCCTCCCGTCCCGCGCAAAGCGCGGAAGCTTTGACACTTCATTAAGTTATTAAAGAAGGAAGACTATTCATTGTACCGGTTCCGACTCTTAATCCTTGTCTGAATTCATTTTCGCCCATCTCGCGCGAAGCGCGGAAACTCTGACGTTTCATTAAACTATTACTCTTAATCCTTGTCTGAATTCTTATTCCCCCTCTCGCGCGAAGCCGACAGTGCCCGACAGTACTTGTCACAGTTGCTTCTGGAATGGATATTTTACTGGAGTTACTGTTAGTGTCCACGGCTAAAAAAACATATGCTCTTCCTGGCCATTCGGGAATGTGTCAGTTTGCAACAGAAATGGAGAAACGCGCATTTTGTTGAAAATCTTGCGATATCACGAACATTTATACATCACTTTGGACATTGGACAAAATGGTCGAAATAGTTCTAAAATCCCAGAACGTCTGGTCACCGTGGGCCTACGTGCAGAAAGGAACTCGAACACGATGAAGCGTTAACCCTGACCAGCAAACAGTGACATCTGTCTGTTCTCAAGATATGATAGAAATAATTTCTGAACTATAATTTTCCTATCACCGGAATGAGATAATTGGAGAAAATACCATCACAATTTTTAGCTACTCAAAAGTCAAGAAAATGCGTCAATCAATCCATCATTTTTTTGACATTATGCAAATAGATGATAAGATAAGATAAAATATTAATCCGTCTTTCTTTTACACTTCTAAAATGCAACAAAAAGTTATGGCAATGATAAAAAACAAAGTGAAACAAAAGAAAGACGAGGCAACCCTGGTAAAAGCAGGGCTTATAAGTTTTAGGGTCCCCTCTGGACCAAATAATTGGTTGGTACATAAATAAACAAAAATGTAAACATGATGGGAGTTTACATTTGTGACTACCTAAGAATACATTAAGAAAAAGATGGTATAAGAAACAAGAAGTGTACACAAAATTGGGAGACTAGACAAGACAGGAGAAAAGAGGGAAAATATGAGAAATATTAAAAGGCTACAGCACATCAAAAATAGGCACAACACACAACTGGCACAAGACAAAATGGGGAGGGAATAAAAGGCTGACAATCTGAAAATATTCAGTTAGACAAATAATATCAATAATAAGAAATTTTACCTCTATGGTTATACACTGTTGGTCAATAAGGTGGAATAATTTTTTTACCCCAATTTATGGAATGAATTTGACAATGATTTATTCCTAATAGATCTTGATAATAGTATACATTTCTGTAGTGGGTTTTATTTCTTCAGGATCGGAAACTTTCCTGTTGTCTCTCCAAAGGGGTAGTCAAGTATCGAAACTGCTAGATTTCGTGAGGGCCTGGGCAAATTTCTGACAACGATGAATCCTTCTATCTTCAAGTTTCTCAAGATATGTGTATTCCAGCGCTTCATCGAAAGATGAATAAGCTGAACCCATGATCAATATTCATTGATATCACCAATGAAGAATTAATAATGATTACAAACCATAAGAGCATCAGCATTATGAGGCATACTATAAAGGTACTATGTCCCGTTTGAAGGCCAAAAAAATGAAAAGGTTAAATTCCACGGGCTTTGAAAGACAATACTAATCTTCCGTCAAAACGAAAGGGCTTGAAAATGGCCTTGAGTGGGAAAATAACGACCATTAGTTGTCGAATTGACTTAAGTGATTGCAATCTTCTAAGTAATAGTCTGATTTTTAAACCCTTTTACCAAATGGTCGTACGTTTTGTGCTGCACAAAGGTTCCATCAGTTTAATTTTGGCCATTACAAGTAGTGGGTTGTGTACCTGTTGTGTACAGCTCATTTTATGTATGTTATTACCAAAGAAAAAAAAGTCGGTCAGTCACTCAATAGTGTATGACAGTGAAGTCTAGATGGTAAACGGGTTTCCTTGCGTGAAGTGAAGCAACTAAGCCTACTTTAGTTAAACTTTCAAAAGCTGACGAGAAATATACCACATATCTAACAATATCTTCAATATCCAGAACTGTTATTTATCATTTTACAATGAAACAATGCGCTATAAAAGTACCTAAAGGCGTAAATTCGACAAAATAATAAAACACAAACGTTAAAAACTACCAGATAATAATGAAAATACATTCTAATCAGATTGTTCTCATGAAAGGAGGTATATACCCAAATTCAGACATGCATCTACGCCTTTTAACTCGTAAAGATAATAAGAGAGACAAGATAAATGATAAATCTTGCTTGGTTGCATTTTGAAACTCATGAGACTAAAGAACAGACAATAGAAATACAATTTATTGATTGGGTTGCATTTTGATCACGTGTTTTTCTCACCTTTGCCCAGTTCGTTGCATCACGCGATCCTCGGGAAAGCTCCATCTGTTGCTCTAAAAAGATTTAAATACAGCTCATCATGCCTAGCCAATCACCAGATCTGATCAGTGCTCTACTAGATCATCACTCTGCAGACCAACCGAAGCTTTCTTCCAGATCATCACTCGTCCGAGGCCAAGAATCTGGTAAGTTGTTCATATACACGGGGCAAAATATGTTTTCCGACCCTTCAAAGGAAGAGTCAGAATGATCAGCACATCCAAACTAGGGTTAGGCATTCAGATATCATCAAAAAATAGTGTAGATTTTTTCAGGAAATTCCCGCCTGTTATCAAATTATTTCAGAAACATTTCTCAATCAGGTATTCATTACGTCTTGTGTCTTTTCTTTTCCAGTCATGATGCGTTTTTTCATGTCCCTTCTGTTGGTGGCTGTTGCCACTGCCGAACTGGCCCCTCTGTTGGAGAACTCTGAGCCTATCCCAGGAAAGTACATCATCAAGCTGAATGTAAGTATTTGTAAATAATTTTAACGTCACCGCCAGTATCCTGAAACCGAGATCAAGAGAAAGTTTTGTTTTGTTCATAAATACATCACGACTTTGACATTACAAAGTAAACAGACTTCTCTAATTATCTCGCTGCTTATCAAGTATTACCTGACGATAATGAGTCAACTGTTTCAAGATTTGCAAAACTACACGATTTACTCTCTTGTTATTTGAACGAAAACTATGTTTTTTAAATACATATATTAATCAATTCTACACTCAATAATAAGTATGGAATGGTGTTTTGGGGGCAAGTAACAAAGTCCCTTTTCTTTCGTTCGATATTCTCCACCTATATTGAGAAATTAGATTAATAATAACAATATTTTGATCGGGAAAGTTACCAATTAAATTGCTCCAACGTAGTGTGCATTTAAATTTACCAAGCGATAACAGAACGGAATATGCATGTGTCCTTTATTATACCAGGAGATGGCTCAATCGGTAAAGCATCTGTCTGTTGAACAAAAGGTCGTTGGTTCGAATCCAAACCATGTAGAAGACCGAAGCCTGCGTTCCCCTGCTTCATAGACACAAGCTAGGTTACAGTTAAAAATCCCATTCCCTCGAAATAGGACGTAAAGGAGGCCCCGTGTATAGGAGACTCAACATCATTGCAAACATGAAGCAAAATGCTTACTTCATAACAAATCCCTTTGAAATATATTTTTTCGCTGTGCCTTTCCAAACAGCAATTCAAAAAAATTACTGACCTTGACACGAAATTAAGCGACGTAGGAATGGGTAAGGCTTTTTAAAAGGGCTATGTAACATCTTATCAACTCCTATTGCAGGAAGAATTCGATGTTGATGAAATGGCCGCTACCGTTCGTCTCTCCGGCGGAAAGGTTGGTAACATTATGAGAGACGCCATATATGGATTCGCTGCCGAGCTCGAAGATGATATCCTCGATATTGTAAGTAATAGCCACCCTCCTAGTTTTGGTTTCAGTTTATCTTCTCGTGTGGGCTTCTGCATCGAGAAGAGAGGGGGATTGAGACACGGGTTTAAATGAAACTCTTCTTTTCCTGGATTGAGAAGAGAAGGCCTACCGTCAGTAACTGAAGATCATTCTTTGTAGTGTTAGGATTCGAGGATGAATGCTTTTTCCAATAACATTTAAAATTTAGAGGCACTTTTTGTTCTCAATGTACTTCATGCAAACAGACACAGTTTTATTAAATCACAAGAATAATAGCAGGACCGAGCTTCTCAAATACTCAAGACATAAAAGTTGTTGGCTGCTGCCCTGGGAATCACATGCTTGTTTATATTTTTATCTAGAGGGGGCTTATTGTAACTTTGCCTTTGGGCTGGAGGTATTTCATTAGACAGGATGGCCCTAAAACGGACTAGCATACTTCCAATAATAGAGGGCAAATTCACCGGTACCGCTCGATGGGAAACTTTGCAGGAGAGAAAAGATACCAAACCTCTAAATTTCTTTTCATCGTTTTGTTTTAGATAAATTTTTTTGAAGGAATGTTGAAAATATCCACTGGCAGTGCACCTTGTAGAAAATAACGTTTCGCTGTGTAGTTTTAAAAATGGTATTATACCAGAGTTTTGGGCAAGCTGTTATAATCGTTGAATTGAACACAAACATAACATTTCACCCAATTTTTTTTTATTTTGCAGGCATTTCTAATGATTTGCTTATTATGCAAAGACGTGAAATTAAACGAATTGTTTGGGGAATGCAGTTTCATTGGAAGGAACTCATATCTTGCGCATTAAAAACGCTCCCTATTAATCGAAAACCCCTATTATCCTAATTTGTCAATCTTACTAACAATTTTCATGTCGAAAAAATACTCCTTCCGTTGGTTCGTGCGAATTTGACCTCACATTATTGGAAAAATACTTGTCCGTTTTCATTTTGAAATGAATGCAATATTTTTACGCCGACAGCAGTCTTTTTCAAAGGAATATATAGCGATATTATCAAATGTATATGATATGCATCCTTCACCCAGGTCCGCAGACTTCCCGCCGTTGAGTATGTTGAACAAGATGGTGTCTACCGTGCTCAAGTCACATGGGGCCTGGATCGTGTCGACCAAAGAAGTCTTCCACTGAACAACAAATATTCATCACATAACGGTAAGAGACAGCGCAATCCTTTAACATAAAGAGTCATTAGGGGTGAATATTTCAAACATAAAGGCCCGAATTCACAAAGCAAGGTTTGAGCTCAGACCAAGGTTTGACCTCAAACCTCCTTTTGTTTCGCCAAACCTCCTTTTGTTATTTACAAACCTGGTTTGTAAATAACAAAGGGAGGTTTGGCGAAACAAAAGGAGGTTTGAGCTCAAACCTTGCTTTGTGAATTCGGGCCAAAACGTGTGTGAAACGTCAGAGGTACGACATTACAAAGGAGTTCAAAAGGTACTGACAGTCTAAACCGTTTGAATTGCCTCGCTAGATGTTTTTATTATGCGTTCGTTTGATTGTGTGTGTGTGTATGTGCGTGAGTGCGCGTGTGTGCACACTTAGAAAAGATGTGCACATCTTAGAAAAGATAAAGACAAAAACAGAAAGCATTTTTAAGTATAGGGATGAGGAAAAGAAAATAGCCAGTAGAATGGGAAAGCTGGGATCACATTTCTTAAAGTGGGAGTAGCTTAAGATTGATTAAGATTTGTTTTCTTCTCCACCGTGAGCTTGTTAAAATTGTAACTCTATTTGGCAGCCTGGTAAACTTACTTAATAAGTATATTTTTCTTGAGTTGAAAATGTTTAGCAGACATCCACTGAGTAAGCAGTGTTTTTGTGTGGGGGTGGGTGGGTGGGTGAGTTTGTGTGTGGGTGGGTGGAGGTGTTTGTGTGAGGGAGGGTGGCAATTTAATTGTCTTTATTAAGAATTTTTGGCTTGATATTCGTATTTATTTTTATTGAAAATGATGGATGATGATGATGACGTTTATGATAATTGTTTATATCTCTCACAGGAGCTGGGAGTGGGAAAACTGTTTATGTAATCGACACCGGCGTTAGGGCGACCCACAATGACTTCAGTGGTCGTGCGCAGCAAGTGGCAAACTATGCTGGCGGAGATAACGTGAGTAACATGTGTATATATTTTCGATTGCCTTCCTTTGGTGCTGAGTATTTAACGTTTCGGGTAGGAAAAAAAATGAATTTCTTTGTGCAGTATGTTTGTTTGGACAATTGTATTTTCTGTTATTAGCATAGGAATTCTGCAAGCGAAACAGGTTATATCATAATGCTAGATTCAAAACTGACGTTGCACTCACCTATGCAGTAAGTGACATAATTGCAGTTTCACAGTGAGGGCATGGGCTGTAGCCTTACTCATGTACATTTGCCCAAGAAGTGGGATTAAAAAAATAGACCTGAACATAATCGAATTGCTTTGCACAACAGACCGATTGCAACGGACATGGAACTCACTGCGCTGGAACGGTCGGCTCCAATACCTACGGTGTTGCCAAATCAGTCCAAATCAGGGGAGTCAAGGTTCTGAACTGTGTGGGTTCTGGCAGCAACAGTGGTGTCATCAGTGGTAAAACACACGTCAATATTGTCAGCAAAATGTGATATAACATGAAGTAACGATATCTCAATTCTGGAACCTATTCTGGAACCTCTGATAATACTTCGAAAATATAAGATATATTTCTGTACTACATTTATTATTATTATTATTATTTGTATTTCTACCAATAGTGGTGGTCTTCCATAAGGCCCTGTTTGAAAACAACAAAATTCCACAAAAATCATGAATATATACTCATAACAGTAAACAGAAAGAGACAAAGAAGAAAATACGTATATATATATATATATATATATATATATGACGATAGAAAGATTTTTCTATATACATTTCATCTCCTCTTTTTAATCTTTATTAAGATTTGGAAGGACAGGCATTTTCCTGATTAATCCTGGATGATAACAAATTGTTTCATCCATTCGGTAAATGTTTGAAAAATACCGACTTGGGCGGGGCTGGGGTGAATCCGCCAAGCTTACAACAAACGTGTCAAAACATTAATATTCGTTGTTTTTTTACGCCCGTGTATTTTTTTTTCTTTTTTCTTAATGTATTGGGTTTTATTCCTTTTCACAGGGATCAATTATGTAATAGATGCTGCAAGGTGGAATTCGAATCTTATTGCCTCAATGTCTCTTGGAGGAGGCGCTTCAACTTCCCTGGACAACGCCGTCAAGAACATGGTCAGTGCAGGAGTTCCAACTGCCGTGGCCGCTGGTAATGACAACGCGAATGCTTGCAATTATTCTCCAGCTCGTGCTTCTACCGTAAGTCTAACCATTGTCTTAACGTTTATTCATGCTAGCCCTTACAGATCAGCATTGTTTAGTTTATTTATTCTTTCGTATTAGACTTTTTGATATGTGTAAACAATTACGAATTATTGTTGTTCTAAAAAGGTCTGCAGTGTTTTCTACTTTTCTATACATGTCACTATAAACAATCTTATGTACTTCATCCGTTTATTAAACTTTTCCAATTTCCTTCACTCAGTTTAATTTTTCAAACGCGCGGACAGAACTCAATAGAAAATATTGAATAGGGTTGGTAAAGCAGTTTCAGTTGTGTTGCCAAAAAGACAGAAAAATAGAAAATTACCGCATCGAAAGCTGTGGACATCTTCACCAAGTAAAATGTTTCTTGGTAAAGAAAACCCTTATGACAACAAACATCTAACTGATTATTCAAACTATGCTGAATTCCAGATATTCTTAGTGAGCTCAATGTTAATTGCCGGAAACTGAAACAAAAAACAAAAACGAATAGCATAAGCAAAATCGTGATTATTATTTAGGTTACTGTTATTTTCAGCAGCATTATTATCATCATTATTATATGAAAAAACTATTAAGATTATTATTATTAGTAGTAGTGGTAATCATGGTAGTAATAGTATCATCAACATAGTCTTTAACTTCTATTTTGCACAACTATAAACGTTTTGTTTCCGAACTGTGATTTGGTTTGTAATTATTCTGTACTTTAATAACTTTTGTTTATTAATCAATGATCCTATTAAATGAACATTTTTACATTGTGAATATTTTGCAATTAGTCCTCGGACTATTACTTTCTATTTACTAAATATTTTAAATTGAATGGAATCGAACCGAAGTTTTACATTTTTGTTTGTTAACGTTATTGTTATTTTAATTGCCATTATCATCATTATTCTCATTGATATAAAAGCTTAAATGAACAAAACACTGTAACATTGCAGGCGATCACTGTTGGAGCTACGGACAGCAACGATAAGCGTTCCTCCTTCTCCAACTACGGAAGCTGCCTAGACATCTTTGCTCCTGGTACTTCCATCACCTCCACTTGGTATACTACTAACAGTGCTACCAAAACAATCAGCGGAACCTCCATGGCCTGCCCACACGTTGCTGGTATGCATGGATTTTAATTAATTTCTTGTTTCCAAACTCAACCACATTACTAAGACCATGCTATATAATGAGATAATTTCCCACGTACATCTGCAGTTAATTATTGGTTTTATTATGTTAAAATTATGCTTGAATTGCTCTTGATTGTCAAAGTATTCTATGTTTTGATTCAATTTATGTTTAAAATGCTAGTGCTCTGTCGAAGTTGATTTTCGGACAAAATCGGAACCCTGCACTTGTCCAGCACATCTCTGAGCTACAGATTGCGTCTGCACATCTTCTATGAATTCATATTCTTGAATATCATTGATCGAGCAAGATGAAGAGATCGTGTGCAATGGGCCTAATAGACCATTTCGTAGTTAGCAAATGGGTAAAATGACCCCAAATATCCACAGATCTTTTACTCATGGAGAAGTCCCACTTTGTGTATTTTAGATTAATCAATGCCAAAGTCATGTATGTGCTTCATGAAAGGCTTTTGTTTGCCCTGTTGTATCATAAAGAGTACCGCAGGTGCACCACATGAATAATGATTACATCACATGAGCACTTATTCAACTTGATGGGTTTTACAATTTTATCAGAAATGACCTTTATCTGCCCATGCGCAGATAGTACTTACGAAATGGATTATAGTACGCTCCCTGACACACATGGTTCATATTTAATGTTTTGTGCCTACGGAGCGGAAATCTATGTTTGCATGACTCAAATTATTTTCTGTTTGTTTATTGACTGTCATATGTTATAGGTGCCCTTGCTTGCTACGGATCCAGTTCAAATATGCTGGCAAACACCTCCAACTACAAGATTTCTAACACAGGAAGTGGAAGTCCCAACAAGCTCCTCTACGTCTAGGTGGGTACAATTCCTATTTCTCTTTTCTCTCTCATTCTCGGTATGTTTTATGAATCTAAAGTATGCGTGTGCCTGCATGCAGTTCCAATTAGCCTACGAATCTATTTTATGGGAGTGTAGACTGCATGGATTATTCAATTATAATTGTAGTCATTGAAATAATAATAATGATAATAATAATAATAATAATAATAATAATAATAATTACACAAATAATGATAATAAAATTATCATTAATAATAATAACAACAATACTGCTGTTCCTTCTTATTATGATAACAAACATTATAATCATGCTTATAATAGTACTAATACTAATCAAAATAATGAAAATAATAGTAATAATCATAATGGTGTAAATATTACCCATTTGGTCAATAATCCAAGGTGACAATTACGCCATCCCTGCAAAAGACCCCCGGAGGAAAATTCCCCCCCCCCCGCCCGGAAATGACTTCCTGTCGAATATCCACCCTGAAAATAAGTTGGTTTTAACTAATGCAGGTTGTATCGGGGGGAATTGTCCTCGGGTGGGGGGGGGGGGGTATTGCCTTCACATTGGTTTTTCGAAAACACCAGTTGTGGCGATCATGGTATCTTTATCGATATGTTTTGCAATTTAGTGATATTTGACTTAGTTTTCGACGTTTTTTAGTATTACAAATTTTCTGCTCTGGTGTTTGATTTTCAGGTGGTGACGCTGGCCGGGCCCCTAAAGCAGAGATAAAAAAAAAAAAGTGTGTAACAGATAACACATAATTGCGTTTGATTCCTTTTTCAAATCATCATCTACTTCTAATTATTCCTGAAGTGCGTATTGGAGACTCAATTGTGTGTAACAACGTCACATTTTCTTTCGCCTTGCAGATGATAACCTCAAAAGAATGTAATATGATTTTTAATTGTATTGGATAGAAATACAAGAACGACGTGTATTATTGGTATTTAAAGTCATAAAACACATTCTAAAAGTGCCATTAAAATATCGAATTCTTTACCGAATAAAATTTCAATTGAACCCTATTTAACTTGTAGAGCTTGCCTTTGTAAAACATATGTGGTCTTGCAGTGAGTTACAAAACAATGCAATAGGTATTTGGGCTGTTTCATCAAACATTTTTTTCGGAAGAGAAGCTGTTTTTTTCGAGCTGGCTTTGATAGCATCCAAGAAATCGAAACAGAAAAGCCAATAACAACGTTAGAGCCGCCAACCCCATGGTAAATAAATTCCCCTGCGATTATGCGACATTAGCTTGGCACTAACCTTACTCTACCCATTAATTATGCTTGGGAGAACTTCTGCGTAGAACAGATCTACCAAACTGATAAACGTAATGTTCCGTTTACTCAGAATTCAACTTGTCCCTAGGTCTACGATCACGTCCACGAAAGGCAAACATAAACTAACTTTTAATCTTAAATTTTAACCTTAAATAAGTTAAAGATCTCATCAAACAAAGGGCCAGAGAGCTAAAGAATAGGTAAATGGCCAAAATTTAAATGAGGCGAGTGAGAAGGAGAAGTAGTAAACGATAAAGGAAGAAAGAGATAGATGGCAAGACCGTGAGGAGCTGCTGAAGAGAGGAGATAATGAAACATACAGTAATGGATACATAAGAAGAGAGATAGGGAGATAAAGTGGGGGAGTGAGGAAATGTATGAGTACAAAAGGCTGGATAAAGGAAAAGGTTTCCAGTGCCGGAGTAGTTTGAGAGCTTGGAAGAGACAGCGAGTTGTTGGAATACAGATTTTAGCTCAATATCGATGGTGAATCACATGTGCGCGCGCGCGCGCATGTGTGTGTGTGTGTGTGTGTGTGTATACGTATATATATATATATATATATATTCATCTGTATGTATATATATAGACCGAAGAGCGGAGCTGTTAAAGAGAGTAAATAATGAAAGATGAAGTAATGGATATATATTATGAAAGGACAAAGAGAGAGAGAGAGAGAGAGAGAATGTGGGGGCGTGGGGAAAGGTAAGAAAACAAGAGGCTGGATAAAGGAAAGGTTTTCGAGTGGCGGAATGGGGTGAGAGCTTGAGAGAGACAGCGAGTTGGTGGTATACAGATTTTGGCTCAATATCAATGGTATATTACCTGTGTGTGGGTGTGTGTGTGTGTGTGTGTGTGAGGGTGAGTGTGTGTGTGTGCTCTTGTAACACACCTGCCAATAAGGGGTAAATCGGAGATAGCCCCGATTTCCAAATCGGGGCTATTTGAAATGCTTTTAGAAACGCTTACAAATAATTAAATAATACCGCCATCTCTTGTTCTGGTCTTTTGGAAAAATGCCTCCATGGAGAAAATAAAATATCATTGAAAACAAAATTATACGCATTGCCTTTAAAATTTTATTTAAGGGTACCATTGCTAAAAAATAACACAGATTTGATTACGTGGTAAAGTTCTCGCACACGTTTGATATCCCCGATTACACGGTAAATTTCTCGCACATAATTGATACCCCCGTTTCCACCCTAAAATCTTTGCACATTACCTCGATATCCCCAACTGTACGGAGAAATACTCGGCAACTTAAGGTTCATATAACATCATCAGGGCGGCTCTACAAGGGAGGGGCAGGGCGCGGCCGCCCCTTATGTGCTCAAACAATTAAAAATATAGAGTAGAAAAGAAGATGAGGAAGAAGGAAGAAGGCTATGGGAAAAGAGAGGACTAGGTCATACAACTTTACAATTGATGAAGTCTGTCGTCTTTGGCTGATCGTCAACGAAACGGAGTTAATTATTTTGTCAAGTCTGCTCTTTGCTACGACAGGCAGCCAGTGAAAACGAATTCGTTTAATAAAATTATGGAAATGCAAGCATTACTTTAAACAAACAGAACTTTCTTATTCCTTGCTCATTTTCCTGATTGAGGTTTTTATGAAGGGGCAGAGACTGAACTTTCTAAAAAATGGGTTTCTCTTTGAAATTCAGATACAGTCCGCAAAATGACTTTTTGATTCCTTCACTTCAAATTGATTTTATTCACTCATGCTTAAAATATGCATCATACGAGTTGCATCAAATGAAAGAAGAGGATCTAAGCTCTACAAATATGTGTCATTTGTTATTAAATTATAATTGTGATTAAGTTATGATAAAACATTGATAATTCTCGGTTTCGTTTTTTTCTGGGACGCACTGTATATAACATAACACAAAACAAATTGAAACTCTAAATTCTACAATCCTTTGAAAAGACAATAATTAGCTCAGTGATCGCATCATAGAGGGCAATACAAGACATGAAAGAAATCCATTTTACAACAATAGTAAATGCAACCAAATTTGAACTGCCTGCAGTATAATTATGCTTCTTGGGATTCAGGGTATGAAATTTCAGTATGATATACATGTAGTATTTGTTATTATGAATGTTATTATTAACTTGCATAAAAAATCTCTATGACAAGCTCATTTTCATCTCGACAATTAAACCTTTTGATTTGTTTATACGTAATTTGTTAAAGAATTACCTAAATGACTGCTCCGATGATTTTCTACCGCTATTAATAAACATTTAATTCATATTATGGGAAAGCAAATTCGTAATTACACCGACTTAAAGGGATAGTTGAGTTCTGTTGCAGAGGGCGCTACACAAAATAATTTTTTGTGAGATAATGAAAAACTGAGTGTCAAATTTGAAAGAACATACACTTTAAATAGCAATATCATCTTTGTTTGATCAAAATCGGTTCAGAGACGGCTGAAATATTCACAAATATAACCATTTCTCATAATTTGTGTACCACCACAAATATTCGATAACTTGAAAAAGCCGTTGAAAAAACGAAATAGCGCCTTTTACGTTGTATTTCAGCCAATGCCGATGTTGGCTTTTTTTGTTGGCCTTTTCGTGTTGGTTATATTAAGCCCAACCAGCCGGCCCATGTTAATTAATTAACGGTCACCGTATTTTTGTTGAAAATGAGCTGAATTGGTATGATCGTATTGGCTAAATTTCACACATTTTGGGGTCTAAAATTACCTTCATAGCAATTTTAGGTCCTCAAATGGCACTAGAAATGTCATAGATAAGAATAAGAGCAATAACCCTGTACTTTGAAGGCAATTGCGGTCTGAAAACAGAACTCAACTATCCCTTTAAGTTGTATTCTTTTTATGAAAAGTATATAGGATCAAGGCAAATATGCCTTGCATTTTCCCCAAAACCCCACGGTTTCCTGTTTATGATTATAGCACATTATTAGGCTTGATACCGTTTTTAGACTGATGTATTAATAAGCAAATACATATATGCATAACCAACGTCTATAATCATGATTATGATGTCCTCGTTTCGTTGTATGTTATCAATTAAATATCATGACGAGAAGCGCGTCAAAAATATCTGAACAGCGAAATGATTTCCGATCTTGGTCAACTATTTCGATTGAAGGATTTTTACTTCATCTAATAAAAAATTTTGATGACAAATATTCCGCACTAAATTTGACAATTATCAACATCTATACTATAGTCGTAGTTTTCACAATTAATAACTCACGAACCTCACACTGCAAGGATAACATCCAGATTCTCCATGACAACCCGGGCATGAAGCTGGTTCTACGCAAATTATCGCTGAAGAAAGTGGTCTGCAATATCGAACAAACAACTGTGACATCCCCTCTGCTCACTGAAAAGTGCAATCCTCCATTTGCACTCTGGTTGTTGTTGTTAGGTTTATTGGCGTTCATCATTTTACTTTTCTTCATTTCTATTGCTGTTTAACTTTTTATAATTCCGATATATTTGTAGACATGTTTCCATTTTGTGTGTATTTTGTGTTTTCTATATTGTATATAATCTGTATCTTATATGTTTTTTATGGACTTGAATTGAAATAAAACTTGAACTTGAACTTGAACTTGAACTTGTTATCTCATTGTGGTGTAGACCACAGTGACTGGGAATCCCTTCGAAATGGACCTGGATGCTTTTGTTTTTTAATTGACTATACAGGGTTAGAATTTCAAGAACAAAAGATTCGTCCTTACGAGCTAGTGGCCTAGAGTGAACTCAGGGGGTCGGAAAAATACCGGTGTAGAGACTTGGGAGTTGTAATAACAATATCTTGTTACAGAAATGAGGGAAGGAAAACAAAGACTGAATTAGAAGGGGAGGTATTCTATACAAATATAAGAATTAAAAAAGATTAAAAAGTTATCTCTATTATTTTTCCATACTTTTTCCCTCTACAGAGATTTTGTTGATTTTCATTTGCAACAAATTAACAAACATAAAATATAGCTAGACTAAACTTTAGCTCACAAAGATATTCAATACATAGCGCCCTCTATGTACAATTTGTAGGAAACGTTTTCTATCTTAAATTTGTTAAAACAAGTGCCCGGTGCTGTTCCAGATTATTTTCAGTGATTTCAAACAGGGAAGGCGTTCTAATATCGATATGAAGATTACATCAGCAGGTACTTTCATTTTTTAATTATATTGAAAATGTTGTGTTTGTGTATATTTCAATGGGTATGTCTTATAGCAGTTGGATGGAATTGACGTGAGAAAAGTTTGCTGACTCACCTACATTGCCCTGTCCCACACGTTCATATCTGTGTAGTAAGTTTCATTTGTTTCTCCAAATCTCTGTATGTGGTGCAGCTGCAGGTAGACTAGGCTAGGCAAAATACATATTCACAAAATTGACTTGAAAAAAGTTGAAATCACATCTGACAATTAGTCTGAACCACATCAGGAGCAAATTTGAAGAAATTTTCCTTTTAGTTTTACTGGGCGTAGAGTAAAGGAGGGGGTAATCGACCGTCGACAGTTTTCGGCCGGTCCGTTGGATGCATGGAAAATCCCTTTAGAGTAAAGGAACCGGTTTTCGGCCACTTAAGACAAAATCCTATTTTTTTTTACCCTTTACTTCCTATTTATAATCATTTTTTGTTCAAATCATGAAGCAAATATTATTATTTAAACAAAACAAGAATCCCAGAAAAAAATCACGAATTGCCATGACAATATTCATTTCAATTTTCACTGTTTCGGAGTCAGTTTTCGGCATAGCGTACCAGTTTTCGGCCGCATGTACAAAGTCAATAGGAAGCGCGCGCACGCGCCGTGCGTTTCCGTGCTGATCTATAGCACTAGCGGGCGGAGCAGATATCCCACGCCGGAGCTCCCCGGAGCTCGCCAGGCCGAAAACTAGTACTGCGGTGATCGGATATTGGAATGTGAATTAGACAGAGATATCGTGTGTGCGTTGCGGTGTGCGGCTGCATTGATTTAATACATGCGATGAGATACTTTTGAGCTTGCGACTAGCACAAAATCGGGCTCTAAATCTGAAAAATACTTGAAATAAAGCTCATTTTATGGTACCCATATTTCTTACAGACACGCATAAGATACTCGATTTTTCAGATCCGGGTAGCGGGACCGCCGATTACATCGCTAAAATGTGATATTTTAGGATATATTTTTCATCGCAAATGTGGTTCTTCAGTGACACTGGCATGGTATGGTATGTGTGGGATATGTGTTATGCTATTATGTGATGTATTTTAGAGGGATCTTACCTTGCATCCAACCAATCGGCCTAAAACTGGAGCTGGCCGATTACCGGCTCCTTTACTCTATTTAAAATACATTGCATAATAGCATATCACATATCCCACACATACCATATCATGCCAGAGTCACTGAAGAACCACATTTGCAATGGAAAATATATCCTTAAATATCACATTTTAGTGATGTAATCAGCGGTCCCACTACCCGAATCTGAAAAATTGAATATCTTACGCGTGTCTGACATGTCAGTGTGTTATGTAATATTACGTATTGGCCTTGCCATTGCACTGTTAAGTTGCGCTTAAGTTAAATTCAAAGCCGCTCGAGCCGCTCAGCCAATGAGAGAGCGTTAACTGTGTGCACAGTGCTCAATGCGGAAAGTTCTACTAGAGTAAAGGAGGGAGTTTTCGGCCATTTAACTCATATCCTGCCATAAGGCCGCATGCACGCTATCGCGAATGGAGGCTTCACGCTAGCGAGCCACAGCTTAACTGTTCATTTTTCCTCTTGTTTCTTTGGTTGTACCCCTGACAGGGTTGATATCGATTATCTGAGGCTTTATCAAGTCCATGTGGTGAAAATGTTTTTCCTGTTTGAATTTGAAGCTTGGGACTCACAAAAAATGTCGAGAAATTCAACAAAGATAACTATCTAACCAATCCTCCCCAAACAAATAATAATAATATATTTACATTTGGAAATGAAGTCTATACTCGACCTTCATTCCATAAACATATGGTTTTCAACAGCTAAGCATTGTGTGTACCAGACTCATCAATTTGTCTATATTGCTATCTAAAATTTTAACCAAATTTCAAAATGCATTCTTATTTGTTTCCTTCTAGGAGGGGTGATCTCTCTTCTGGACGAGCCAGACTTTCAGCTCCAGGTAATGTGCTAGAAATTTTTAAACATCAACTTTATGTGTGCCTAGTGCCAAGTAAAGGCTTGTTCAAACAGCTGCAAAAAATGCCTTGATTTTTATTGTGTAAATGAATAGCGACTGTGAGCAACAGAGGACCTTGTCTATTTGATGAGCATTGTGTTATCAGATACAGAAATGTGAAGCGTATGACACTGTAATTAGGTCATTTAAAAAAAAGCCCCAGTCTAAGACCAGGGGGGTGTTTCACAAAGATCCTAAGTCAAACTTAACTCTAAGTTGGACTTTAAAATTATGGAGAGCCATTTGTGGCCTTAGAATAAAATATATTCAAAAGCGAAATTGAAGTATTTTAGACTTTTTATAAATTCCACATCAAGAACATGAAATCTCCTTGAAGATAGAAAATATGAATGATTTGAATCAACATTTTACGCCTTTCAAAATAACTTTTACAAAATATTTTCAAAGTCGCTAACGGCTTTCCATAATTTTTAAGTCCAACTTAGAGTTAAGTTCAACTTAGGATCTTTGTGAAACACCCCCCAGGTATTTGAAAAAGCTTATATGTTTGCAGACACTCGATTGAATTGAGAAAACCTTGGAGACAGAATTAAATACAATTAGTATTTTGTTCGATTTACATGTTTGAAATTTCATATTTCATTGTCAGTTTGGAATTAAAACACCAAATATAAATTTACTTATACATACATATTTACTTATGTGCATATATTGTGTGCGGGTAAGCCTGAATCCAATGACCGGGGTAATAATATATATCTGTAAAGCGCTTTGAGAGGGCCTTCGGTCCTGAAAAGCGCTATATAAGAACGAGCTATTATTATTATACGGTATAAAGAATAAATGAATGACCATTCATGTATCTTGTTAACATTTTTGCAGTGACGAAATTAATGAAGCATTGGATCTAGAGTACTTTAGACAGTTATCAGAAAAGAAAGCTTTGTGGCTGCAAAAGAAATACAATGTAATCTTTCTTTCCGCCCACATTTTCATTTAGTCCTTTGCATTGGAGAGGCTGAACCAACTTGTGGATGACTTCTGGGCAGAGATCGCAGACACAGTTGAAAAGATGTAAGCGTATACAGATGATTCATGCATATGAGTTCAGCACCGTATTTGCCTGCATTATTGGCCGCAGCGCCGTATAGACCGCACCCCCGATTTTGACATTTCGTAGACGGAAGGAAGGAAAGGAAAAAAGGGGGGGGGGGGGGAAGGTGCAACGCTACATGACTACAATTTTAAGGAAAAAAACTTGTTTAAAAGTGTATTTACCTCAAAAATTATTGTAATTTAGCTTCGCCGATATATACCCCTACCTACCACAATGCAATGCAAAATTGCCTGAAATGGATACAAAGAAAAGCAGATGCACAGTTGCGGTGCGCGGTAGCTCCGTTGCGGTCCATACTTTAGCGATGCGCTGGCACGAACTTTGATATAGTTCTACCCGTAGTTTTTGCTTGAAAAATAATTCATGAAGTTTATTCAGGAGATTGACAAAACTTCATGTCAACAATGCAACACATAATTTTCGGTAAGATGTGTGGAGTTATTTTAGAAATTTCCTGTACCATTGTACGTTGACTGGTATAGTCATTGTAGTCCCATATGTAAGCATACATGCTGTTTTGACCGGCGATTCAGTGTTCGAGGTGACCCGATTTTGACTGTTACGCATAGGCCGCACCCAGACTTTTTGATATTTTCTCTTTCGAAAATACTGCTGCCTTTACGCCGGCGAATACGGTATACTATCTATTCATGTTTGTTCCGAGGCTGTTAGCATCTATTGTATGAAGCTGTCGGCTTGAGTACGATAGATGCACATAAAATTATGAGCGAATAATTTCTTGTTATGAGAGAATGAAGGCATCTTACGTTATCAGGTTAGCTTCCCCTGCATTATCCTTCTAAAAGAAGGATCATTTTGCCCGTGAACACGTTACAGCTCTCACAGCCATTATCCAGATAATGGCAGAGAAAGTCAGTTTCTATTATGCAAAATGATGAAGGCTTCAGTCAACAGCCTGGGTTGGGTTCAAACCTATGATCTTTGATTTGACAGGCAGACTCTTTACCGTCTATCTGAACCAAATCATCTCTATATGGCATTGTGTACTTCTAAATTTTGTTGGATATGACTGGAAACTGGTGCACAGTTTTATTTTTAAATGGTGATAGTCTCAGTGCATTTGCCACAACTTTTATTCACACACGATCTTTAAAAACCACATGGACATATTGGCCCGATTATCACCCTATTGATTTGCCAAAGAATACACAATTTCACGTCCCCTACTGATGTTTACACGTTTATGTAATGTACCGGTACATGTAATTTTCATGTACATTACATGTAGTAAAGATTATTAGCAATTTATAAACAAATTGATTATTCAAATCATATTGTAACACCTTGTACCATCATCTCTCTTTTCTCATTGCCTTCCTCTTTCTCTCTTTATTTCTCACTCTTCTCTTTCTCTCTCCCTCTTTCTTGCTGTGCTGTCTCTCTCTCTCTCTCTCTCTCTCTTTCTCTCTCTCTCTCTCTTCCACACAGTGAGATGCTGTATGAAGATGAGTCTTTTCCAGAGAGGGGACTGGCAGCTCTTGTTGCATCAAAGGTATGTTGACCATGTTTTATTTCTTTTCACATAACTTTTACTGGCTGATGAAAGATATATATTGCTCATACTGTTAGAACTACACTGGTACATGTCAAATAATTCACATCATAGTATAGTGAGAAATCTGAATTATGTGGTGAATCTCAGTAGAAAATTTGAAATGTAACTCGCCAATACATAATCTGAAAATCTTTTTTTTGTGTGTGTATTTTTCTTCACTTTTTCCAAACTTGAATATAAGAACAGGCATTTTTGTTTTTGTTCATGTTTTGGTGAGATTTATATTGGTTGGCACTCATTGGTATCAGGAATTAGTATGCGATTACATTTGAGAATCATTTCAGGAAATACAGGATTATTTTCTTGTGCAAATTTAATTCAAGTCTTAACAAGGCTGATATACATGTATGAATCTTCATTATATCTATAACCATTGACGTTATTCCCTTCTGTGACAAATCCTTAGAAAGTCTGTGTTTTGAAATGTTTGTCACGTAGGTCTATTATCATCTTGGTGCCTTCGAGGAGTCCCTGACATATGCTCTAGGAGCGGGAAATCTCTTTAATGTCAACGCAACGGCTGAGTACGAAGAGACAACCATCTGTGAGTCAAATATTTTTGAAAAATATTTACTGCCTTGAGTGACTTGTTTAAAAATACTGCCTACAATAGTGTTGACAAATTGTTCTCTTTATCTTGCTTGTATATTTAGTTTAGCATTTACTTATAATCAATTGGTTTTTGGTTGGTTAAAAAAAAAATTCAGCATGACTTTGAACACATCTGACTGGGGAAAAGACTAGAGGAACTTGACATAAAAGCCTTTTTGTTCTCTTCTGTTTGATATTCAAAGTAGTGATTAATTTACAAGTACCTACCATGAATTAAGTCCACATGCTTTTATTTTTGTAGTGGTTCAAAATTCAGTTCAAGCTTTCTGAATAGGAAAGGGAGCCACAAATCAGTAAATGATATGACTATCCAATTGAAAGCATTTTTTAAAGCTGAACATTTTGGGGAGATATGAATTGGATTGTCTTGGGGGCTAGATTTCAATTGATATGTCAATAACTGAATATGAATCTATTCACCACACAGCTAAGTGCATTGACTTCTATACCAAGCTGCGTGTGCACAACCACGATCACCCAGATGAACCAAAGGCTATCGATTCTCGCCTGGAAGAGATAGTTAATAGGATGTTCCAGCGTTGCTTCGAGCAGCGTCTCTACAAACAAGCCATCGGTATTGCTCTGGAAACCAGGAGGATTGATGTCTTTGAGAAGGCTATCCTTAGTTCAGTGAGTACCTGAATGATGATGGTGATGATGATGATGGTGGTGATGATGATGATGGTGGCAATGATGATGATGATGATGATGTTGGTGATGATGATGGTGTTTAACGATGGTGGCGATGATGATAGTGGTGATGATGATGGTGTTGATGATGATGATGATAGTGGCAATGATGGTGATGATGATGATGTTGGTGATGATGATGGTGGTGGTAATGATGGTGGCTATGATGATAGTGGTGATGATGATGGTGTTGATGATGATGATGATAGTGGCAATGATGGTGATGATGATGATGATGGTGGTGATGATGATGGTGATGATGATGTTGGTGGTGATGATGATGATGGTGGTGGTGGTGATGATAGTGACGACAATGGTGATAAAGATGATGATTATGATAGTGATGATGATAAAGATGATTGATAATGATGGCGATTTTATGTGATGATGACAGTGACATCGATGATGTAGTGATGCACTTTGAAAATAATTAAATTCTAGTAATTTTGTGTGTGGGAGCGAAATGGCATTTTTTGTCACAAAAAAAATCAAAGTGACCAAAACTTTTCACCAAATTAAACTTTCTCAGGTATATTGATCTCAAATTTTGGATATATATGTAACTTATTCACCATCCATCAAATTTCTTTTAATTTGTGTATTTGTCTGCTTTCATTGAGACTTTCGGAGCAATTTTCTATAAAAGTTGGCTTTCTCTTTAACCTTTTTACAGGGCAAGACAGAAGCAGGATGAGAGTTTTATACAGACTTTCCTTAAATTGATTATCATTTGTTCTCATTTCAGGATGATGTGAAGGGAATGTTGAAGTACAGTGTGAACATCGTCATGTCACTACTCCAAGAGAAAACATTCCGAAGCACAGTAAGTATCAAAGCCCATATAAGGTTCATTCACATATGACGTAGTAAACCCCCCAGCTTTAAATTTTTTTTTTTTTAATAAATGTAACTTGTTCTTGTCTTCCATAAGCAGTCTTTGTGTATACAGAGATACCAACCAGCAATATTAAATCGTATTTAGTACATTTTTGTTATTTTTTTATTTTTTTAAAACCCCATAAAAACAGCAGAATCGCATAGAAACATGTACAAGTAAACCCCTGCAACCCCCAAAAAAACTTTGTTTTACAATTTTCTCATTAAATTTTAATGAAAGAGCAAACATTTTACTTGACCGTACTTACCAGAACAACATTTTTCAGAAATTTTTACCAGTGGTAGTGTCGAGTTTTCGTGAAAATCTGATTTTTTAGGATACTCAGTCTGTTTTTTTTTGTGTCAAGAGGTTGGCATATCTGAGTATAGGTCCTTGCTGTACCTACACAATACATCATTTGAAGGGAGATACAGCTCAAATTAGTGAAGTTTTCAATACAATTGCTCATTCTCAGATCTTGCGCATGCTGGTTCGTCTGTACCTCAACTTGGCAACCCCAGACTTCATTAACGTCTGTCAGTGTCTCATCTTCTTAGACGATCCTCCTGCCGTTGCTGATATCCTTGACAAGCTCATCTTGGAAGGAGGGGTAAGGTCGCCATTTTTTTTTTTAGTAGAGAGAGTGAGAGGGAGATGGTACTTTCCCAAAATTTTCTGACAAGCGAAATAAATTTCACATTTTGTCAAAGTAAATTTCCAGAAAAATATGGTATTTTCCCCAAATTCTCTGACAAGCGAAACAAAATAAGTTTTCACATTTTTTAAGAGCTTATTTAAACAACATATGTTGGTACACTCCCAAACTTTCTGACAGGCAATACAAAAGTAAGTTTTTTTGCATTTCGTAAAAGCTAAAAAATTTACTAAAAATATAATGTGTTTTTTTCCCAATATTTTCTGACAAGCGAAATGAAAATATGTTTTTGCTTTTTGCAGTTCCTAATTTAAAAAACGTCTGTGAAAAAGAAGAATTTGTTGATGTACCATATGGGTACATTTGTTATTTATGCACTTGAGGCTTCTTTTAGGGTGTTAGGTGGAAGGGGGGGGCAAGGGCTGGTTTTGGGTCAGTTGTAGTAAGATCTCCACCTGCAGTTGGGAAGGAGTCTGTGATTCTGTAAAAGAAAAAAAAAATAGGGGGGGGGGTACACTTCCAGAAAAAAAATGGGGCTAATTTATTCACGAAAATCTCTGATAGTCCCCATAAAATGCCTTTGGGATGTGAAATTTAAAGAGGGCTCATAAAATTTCAAATTAATTCACTACCAAAATCTCTAGGAGGGGGAAAGCTTATCACATGATTTTCAGCTGTTAATTTACTCACAAAATTCTCTGATAAAGCCAAATTGTTTAAGTACCTTTTGGGTCTCAGATTGAAAAAGAGGGCATATGGAACTTCAAACTTTATTCCAAAAATTTCTAGGGAAAAACGTTTATTACAGGTGCTAATTTACTCCGAAAAATCTGACAAGCAAGCTTTTTTATGCCTCCATTACGAAGTAGCCGGAGGCATTGGCCCGAATTCACAAAGCAAGGTTTGAGCTCAGACCAAGGTTTGAGCTCAAACCTCCTTTTGTTTCGCCAAACCTCCTTTTGTTATTTACAAACCTGGTTTGTAAATAACAAAGGGAGGTTTGGCGAAACAAAAGGAGGTTTGAGCTCAAACCTTGGTCTGAGCTCAAACCTTGCTTTGTGAATTCGGGCCATTATGTTTTCGGGTTGTCCGTCCGTCCGTACGTCCCATTCTCGTGATCGTGTTATCTGAAGAACCGATTGATGGATTCCTGCCAAACTTTGGTCATGTATGTATCTTGCAGGGCTGATGAACTGATTAGATGTTG
Organism: Strongylocentrotus purpuratus; assembly: GCF_000002235.5. Classification (NCBI taxonomy): domain Eukaryota; kingdom Metazoa; phylum Echinodermata; class Echinoidea; order Camarodonta; family Strongylocentrotidae; genus Strongylocentrotus; species Strongylocentrotus purpuratus. The sequence continues at coordinate 26,711,830 of NW_022145597.1, forward strand.
GGGTCACGAGGTCAAAGGTCAAAGGTCACAGGGCTCATTATGTATGCAAAAATAGCTTGTGATCGCATTATCATTAGAACAGATTGATGGATTCCTGCCAAACTTAGATCATGTATGTATCTTGCAGAGCCAATGAACTGAGTAGATTCTTGGGTCATGAGGTCAAAGGTCATGGGCTCATTATGTATGCAAAAATAGCTTGTGAACGCATTCTCATTAGAACTGACATATGGATTACTATTTAACTCAGGACATCTTGCAGAGCCAATGAACTGAGTAGATTTTAGGGTCATGAGGTCAAAGATCAAAGGGTCATATATGTATATGAGAAATTGCTTGTAATCCCAATATTCTGAGAACCTGTTAATGGATTACAATTGAACTTGAATTTGAAAAATTTCTTTTGTTTTGGTTTGTAAAATTGCTCTATGATGGAGGCATCAAAGTTCCATCTAGTCACATATCTTTTTGGTTTGAAATCTAAAAGGGGAGCTGCAATAACTTTTGACTTTCAAACTCTTCAAATGCATATGTGGTTTCTCTTTATAGGACCAACCTCTAATGGCGTTCCAGATTGGATTTGACCTGTACGAGAGTGCTACACAACACTTCCTTTCCCGCGTCCAAGCTTCACTCAAGACTGTGGGCACACCCAGTACAGATAGCACCCCAGCTCCTGCAACCACACCAGCAGAAGGAGAGAAGAAGGAAGGGTAAGCCAACAAGAAAGAAGGATCAAGCAATGGATTGATGGATAGTTAGATAACACTACATATATTCCTTAGAACATAGAATAATAATACAAGAACAGAATTTGGAAGAGCCAGGTTATTCCTTATGTTATCTATTGTTTTGATAATTTTGTATGTATTTCTTTGTTATTTTTAACTCATACCTTTTATTTTTTTTATTGTTTTTATTTCACTTCTAACTATAATTCAATTATGCATACCCCAGCTGAAAAGTAGAAAGAACAATGCATAGATGAGATCAGTGATAGATACAAAACTGATTGATCAATGAACATGTGCAGACAAAATACTGTATTGTTTATATCTAGTAGTGGTGGTGGCTATTTTACCTGACTGCTAAGATTAAGAAAGCATAAATGCTTGTTAGTAAGCAACCAGAGGTCCTCTCTGAGAGACCTGAGGATTAATGCCTTACCTAAGGGCACTTGTGCATTGCCTTGGTTTTGAATCCGGGTCGCCGGGTTTTGAGACCACTGCTCTACCGACTGAGCTATCGCTTCTCCTCATTTTTCTATTTTCAGTGAAGCCATGGAAACAGATGTTGACAAAGCAGAGAAGATCGAAGCCCTTTCATCTCAAGCTCCTGTACCTGATGAACAGGTACGCTTCCAATTTAACCCAATATAGCCCGGGGAAGGGGGGGGGGGGGGCTTCTAAGCTCCTTCTCCCCCCCCCCCCCCCCCCCAAGATTTTTGTTAACATCTGTTTAAAAACACATCAAAAGATATACAAACAAACTGTTTGAATTCAACAATATAAATATAAAAACATTCATTGACTTTGAAAGAAGGATGAAGGGTGGTGGATCAACAAAGGCCATGCCTGTCAAGGCTGATTCCCTATATAACCACCCTTCAAGACAACAATGAAACAGACAGATTATATAACGTAGCATAATCACATAAAAACACAACATAACTATTTTCATAAATCACATAAAATGCAATTAGATCAAATATAACTACTCACTATTAAGAAGATAAGATTTATATATTTTATTTTACTTCTACAGTTATCCCCAGAGGAGAAGGAGCACAGAGATCAACTGAACAAGCTGACTCAGATTCTTAGCGGTAACCTCACCATAGCCCTTCATCTACAGTTCTTGATACGAAGCAACAAGACCGATATGCTTATCCTCAAAAACACCAAGGTCAGTGGAGCGCCCTTTTAGTTTTTGATTTTCCGTAGAAACTGTACCAGTTCTATCGGTAAACATCTTCCATGGCTGTAAGTGTCACGATGGAAGTAATATCTATTTCCATTAAATTTACCATTGCTCTTAATCTATATTTCTTGATATGTAGCAACAGGGTCAATATTCTTTTCCTCGAAAACACTAAGGTCAGCTAGGTGCCGTTTGATTTTCCTATAAAATTTTATTGAAAAATGGGGCATAAGATGACTTCCATGGCTGCAAAGTTCATGCTGGAGCGAACAGTTTCTGTTTCTGAAAGAGAAGGGGATTAAACAAATCTTGTTCCCTCAAAACTTGTTCTCATAAGCTGCGCTAAATTGCCACAGTTTATCTTGGCGGTTGTTTTGTGCACTGAATGCAAAGGAAGTGAGAATAATGAAGCAAGTGGATGCGCACAACCACAATGGTCCCACACATACTTAATTATCTGTTTGTTATGAGATACAAAAGTGAAGTGTAGTAAGCGTAAGTTCGCTTAAAGGTATAGAGCAGTTCTGGTCATGCGATTGCATTGTGAAAGAAATGTTGTGGAATCGATCAGAAAAGGTTGATCATCTAGCATATAAGTATTGATGTGTACTGCAAAGTTCTGAAATCATCAAAATGATAAGAAATTTGACCCAGTCTTGGTAAAGTTACAAGCACTGTACAGAAAGGTGTATATGGGACTGCCCTATATCTATCCAGTCCGGATATATATAATAATTTACCAAATATATCAATTAGTAGGCAGTTTCCCAGCAAAATTTGTATCATCACGTATTAGTCATAACACATTCTTTCACATGATTGGTAATAAGAGCTTCCATTTCATTGTTTGAGAGGAGGGCAGTTTCCAAAATGGTATTTACCTTTAAACAACGGCACATATGAACAAGCCTATATACATGTACATGTACAGCAATTAATCATAGATTGCAATGGAATTCCCCATAGACAAGAAAATTGCAATGTAACGTCATGATTCTTGTATTACAGAGAAAAGGGTGCCTGACATCAGTTCCAACATTCTTCTTTTGATAATATTAATGGCTGTATTTTGAAATGGTCAAATCCTGTGAATACTGATGAAAGTAAAGGAAATGTTGTGTTATCAATGCCTTTGTACATGTTCCTGTACATCCCACAATATTGTATTTGCTTTTCACTTTATTATATTTGTCCAGGAATCTGTGAGGAATTCAGTGTGTCACAATGCAACAGTCATCGCTAACTCTTTCATGCATTGTGGTACAACAAGTGATGCTTTCCTCAGGTAATTATTGCCTCACCAATTCTCCAGTCTTCTTTTGTTTTTCCCTATACCATATTAAAATTAATTATCACATGTAAATAAAGACTTTCAAAACCTTTGATAGCCAAGTTGAGGAAAATATTACACTATAGGAAATGCAGGTTCATCTAACCTTTTTTAATTGCTTTATTTAACCCTATTTTAACTGGGCTATTTCAGACCAGGTTTTTACTGGGGGGGGGGGGGGGGGGGGGGGGGGGGGGGGGGGGGGGGGGGGGGTCAATTTGACCCCCCCCCCCCCCCCCCCCCCCTAAGATCTCGGCCGTTTCACCGCCGATCGCCGCGAAAATTTGCATGCACGTCAAGTGAAGTGTATAGAATACTATGGTAATTTCAAAAATTCACTCATTTGCATATTTATGGTAATTTATGCAAATAAGGTCATCAAATTCACATTTCTGCCCATAAATCATAGATTATTCATGTTTTAAGTATTCTTTTTCACTACATATATTTATTACACCATTTGGAATAATAAAACAACACAAAAAATTGGAAGAGCCAGGTTATTCCTTATGTTATCTCTTGTTTTTATAATTTCTTATGTATTTCATTGTTTTTTTAACTTATGTATTTTATTGTTTTTGTTGTTTTATTTCATTTATAACTAAAATTCAACTATTTTGACCCCAAAACAAACATCTTAACTTTAAACAAGACTGAATAACCAATGTTTTATCTATTTTTAGGAAAAATGACTTTTACATATGTTTTGTACACAAATCACGAAAATGAGCGATTTTCAGCTGACATGCAAAGACTAAAGGTCACGTGACCTTGTAACCGTAGATCCGATTTTCGAAAAAATTGTTTTAAAAGATGCGTAAGACTCGAAAGTAAAAAGTCATGAAAGGAAAATTTTATATCTGCCGCGGTTTCGGAGTAGTCGCAAAATTTCTACAGGGGGGGGTCAAATTGACCCCCCTCCCCCCCAGTTAACATAGGGTTAAACAAAATTGTCTTCTACTTGTATTTGTGGAGAACTTTCATAAACTTTCCAAAAATAACTTACTTTAAATTGAAGCAGAAAAATCAGACAAACCAATCAAACAAAGTTTGAGCAAAATAGGACAACTAATAAGAAAGTTATGAACTTTTAATGATATGAAAACTTTTATGAACAGCCTTGCTCAAAATTTTCTGAATTTGTCTCAGTGCAACTGGGTAAACTTATCAATTTAGGAATCTCTTCCAATTACACATTAATAACGTTTTATTCACAACTGTAGAGACAACCTTGAATGGCTTGCTAGAGCCACCAACTGGGCCAAGTTCACTGCCACAGCCAGTCTAGGGGTCATCCATAGAGGTCATGAGAAGGAGGCCCTCAACCTGATGTCGACGTACCTCCCTAAAGATTCGACGGGCGGGAGCACGTACCAGGATGGGGGCGGTCTCTATGCCCTTGGTCTGATTCATGCCAATCACGGAGGAAATATCATTGAGTACTTGCTCGGTCAGTTGAAAGAGGCTACGTCAGAGGTATGTGAAATAATTGGTGGTGGTGATGATGGTGGTACTTGTTGTGTCAAGATGGAGGTGGTGGTCATGTTGCTGATGGCGATGGTGGTGGTAGTGGTGCCAGCATAGTGACGACACTAACAACTACACGTATGACAGGATTAGGGATTGTGATGGTGCTCATGTAATCTGAAAATGAGGGTTGGTAAATGGAGATGAAGATGATGATGATGATGATGATTATGTACTTCAGTGAGTCCATGAACTGGTAAGGCCGAAGTAAGTTTTTTAACTATAAAATGTGAATGAAAGATGATAATGGTGATGATGATGAGCCTAATAATACATGTAATTGAGATTGAGAAAGATGTGGGGAAGATCGTAACTGGTTCTGGAAGTTTGCTAAGGAAGGATGATACTGACTTTTGAACAATAGTTGTAGTGGGTACAAAATACATGTACAGTCACCAAGACAAGACATAATCAAATTATTGCATCTTTATCTAAGATTTACAAAGGACTACTTTTGGATAACTATCAACTGTTTGTTTCAATTCTTTCTCCCCCCCCCCCCCTCCTTCCTCAGATGGTGCGGCATGGAGGTTGTTTAGGTCTAGGTCTTGCTGCCATGGGAACAGCAAGACAAGATGTGTATGAACAGCTCAAGTGCAATCTCTATGAAGACGATGCAGTCACAGGTAATCTATCTCTCCAATTCTCTTTCTCTCACACACTCTCTATCACGCTCTCTCTCTCCATCTCTTTCTCGCTCTCTAACTCTCTCTTAACATCATATCCTGACTTCCCCAGTGTATTTTTTTTAAATTCCATTAAAAAAAATTGTTAAATCTGATCTTTTGCTATTGTCATAAATCAGTTGATCAAATAATGCCCATTTTGTGTAAACTTAACCATTAAAAATCCTTATTTTGAGGCCTCTGGATACCCTTTCCTAAATGCCTGAAAAGGTCAAAACCCATGAGCTTGCAGCCCCCCCCCCCCCCCCCCCCCCCCCCCCCCCCCCCGGACCATGATCCATGTATTTACTTAATTGATTGATTGATTAATTCATTCTTTGTTCATTGCATACCGTAGGTGAGGCTGCTGGTCTAGGCATGGGTCTAGTCATGGTCGGTACCAAGTCAGCTCAAGCCATTGAGGACATGGTCAGCGTAAGTATCCCGAATCCCAACAAATACAGTCAAACCTGTCTTGGAGGCCACCTCTATATAAAGGCCAGCTGTCTATAGTGGCCACCCCCCCCCCCCTAGAAGGAAACATGCTTTGTAGAACCTGTCTATAATTCCCACCTGTGTATAGTGGCCTCTTTTTGTGTTCCCCTTGAATGGCCTTGATAGACAGGTTTGACTGTATTTTTGCTGTCCTGAAGTTGCAATTTACAAAAGCTTTCCAAATATACTGACATATTTTTATGTCCATTTGATCTGATTACATTGAGTGTTAATTTAGGAAAAATACACTGCAAAGTGGCAGAGCCATATACAGTGGCACCTCGGACCAAGGAAATTCCCTTTTTTATGTTGAACCTTGATATATCATTAAACTTTAACAAACAACACCAACAGCAATGAAAGTACTAAGACACGTAGTCTTTGAACTGGTAAAATTCCTTAATATTACATGAGTTTGCTGTTACAGTGTTCTTTAAATAAAGGTCCCATTGTAATAAGATTTACAACTAGTGTATCAATTGGACTAAATGATAATGATAAAGTCAGGACTTTTTGTATATATAACCTTATTTGGGGATTTAACACTTTTAAGCATTTGAATTCTAAGCTAGAGGTAAAATAGATCAGGTCTATAGAAAATATTTGTTTAGTAATCAAATTACATCTAACAAGTAGACCCTCGTGTAATCTGGAATTTTCCTGGCAACAAGGAGATGTAGCAGCATAGAGTTGCAGCCTATTGTAAAGAAAACACAATAAGCCAATACATGTATTATTTCTCTTTTGTTTTGCAGTATGCTCAAGACACACAGCACGAGAAGATCCTGCGTGGCCTTTGTCTTGGAATTGCTCTGGTGAGTGCAAACCCTCATCTATCCTACAGGAAAAAAATCTTGTGTCAAGATTCAAAACTGATGTACTGTATGTCATACTGGTTTCTGGGCAATACTTTCTTCACCCTCTGCCCATATTGAGTGAAATTTCGGTTTTCCGCATCCAAAGCGGTTAATATGAGAAGATCAAAGCAGATTTAAGGATTGAAAAGTATGCACTGACATATATTTTTCACTTGTTGATACCCTTCTCTTGGAGAATTTTCCTTGGTATTATCTTTTTGTGATATTCCCTAAGCTTGGTACTGGCACCAAAAGTTTTATACACTGGTGAATACCCTGCATACAAACATATCAAGTGTGGATGTAATGAGGCACCTCTTTCCAATGCAATTTGTTGGTTATGTATTTGATGGAATCCAGAAGAACTCAACTCAATTCATGTTAATTAAAAAGAAACAACCAGAAGAAGAAATCTGTTTTATCCGTTTTTGATCTATATTTTTACCATTTACATATTAACATCAAGAATTTCCATTGTTAAAAGTATGGAGAGTAAAGATGAATCTTATGAACCTTATTTAATTGCACTGCTTCTGACTTGCCCATTAGACTATGTACGGTCGCCTTGAAGAGGCCGATACTCTGATCGAGAGTCTGAGCCGAGACAAGGACCCCATCTTAAGACGGTCCGGGATGTACACCGTTGCCCTTGCCTATTGCGGCACCGGCAACAACAAGGCCATCAGGAAGCTTCTCCACTTCGCGGTCAGCGATGTCGATGATGATGTCCGCAGGGCCGCCGTCACCTCCCTCGGTTTCTTACTCTTCAGGTGAGTGGGTGTTGGCGTTGTAATATGTGCTCTTAACCCACTACCTACAGGAACCGGGTAGCTCATGTATAAAGGCTATGTGAATGAGAGAAATCGGGGGTCAGTGGGTTGACCCCTCCCTGCTGTGCCATAGGTGACAAATCCTGTCCAAAATTTGTCAGGTTCAAACTATATGTGTGAACTAAGAATGTCTTCTTTCTTTTTTTCCCAGAAACAAAACATGTACCTGCATGAATAAGTTAATTCCCACAGTAGATATTTTTTGCTCAATGTATTAACCCCTGGGCTTTTGAATGCACTCAATTTCTTAGAATTGTAGTACAAAGGAACTTCAACCTTTCCAAAGGCAGTGTGTCGTTAAAAAAAATGAGCATCTGTCTCAATTTTACTCATGCAAATGTTTGAACAATGTTTGCTCGAAGAAAATGTTGCTAGCACAGAAGAGGGGTTAACCTAATCTTACCACCAAATATTCTCTGTCAGTACATGCTTAAAACCTCTGTGTACAGTTGTACGTGTGTGTGTGTGTTTATGTTTGCTGTTGGGGTTTTTTAAGTACAGGAATATATCCATCTGATGTTATTATTTCATTTTTTGAGACTGAATTTTAATGTCATTATTTAGAGGATGTGCGCAACTTAGTATCAAATTCTAGAATGTTGTATCCATGCAAACTATAAAGCCAACAACGAGACCGACTGATATCTCATTAAGTGACTATGGCCCCGTCTCTTGAAGAGTTTGATTCAAAGTAACTCAAATCACCTATTGTTTGATATCAAACACATCTCCTAACAGTTGAAGGCATAGCCTACTGTTACTTTTAGAATCCCTGCTTGTAATTTTTATTATGCAGTAGTGTTCATTTGAATATTCATTATATACCTCACTTTAGAAATCTAGCCATCTGATTTTGTCGAAATTGGAGTCGTGATTTTTAGCCATGCCGCCTACCAGTCAATAGTCTTTTAAAAAATGCCCTCATGCTGCGATCCCTATGGTTTACATGTTAAAATTGTCTTAGTGCGGACACCATACAGTGCTTTTTGTCTGCAATTCGCAGATGATTGAAACTTTCAGTCATTTTCCAGCGAAGATTAACAGACTGTGTCTCTGATTTTCCGTCATGTTTAACCAATCTTTACTCAATAAAAGGATAAGATAATTCTTGGTAGATTTTTGTTTCAGTTCGGCATATAAAAGACATATCGACTGCTTTAATATTCAAAGTCTGGCTCTCAAGGCAGTCGATATCTATAATATTCACCTGAGAGTTACATTGTGGCTACATCCGGATTTAGACTGTGATCAATTGAGACGAAGAGGACCTCTTTATAATACAGAGCCTTGAAATCACAGAGATTATGATGATGATAATGATTAGTACTATGATTGTGATGATGGTAATGAAGATGATGACAAATGATTACGAAAATATGGGATGTCTTGTACTTTAAGTGATTTCTTGCAATGCCCCAGGTCATTATGTTCTTCTGTAGATTTTCGTTCTGTATGCAGATCAAACATAAAAAATGAACAGTTTTTTTTTTCTTCTTTCCATTTCATTTAATACTTAAAACACAGATTATCATTTCATTATCAGAAAACGATGAACGATGAAATATACTGATATTTTGAATATAATGGTAGTTTTGCGTATATTTGGCCTCTTCTATTTATTTACCGATATTCTATATCTTTAGGCTATGTAACGTACATGTATAGTATATAGGTACATGTGCCTACAACTTGAACTCTTTTTCAAACAAAACCTCTTTAATATCATTGTACATGTATGTGTGGTTTCATATAAATAAATAATTTATATAGATGCATTTTGAATCCTTCAATGAACTTCACTCTAGAGAATTAGTATTGAACACTCAACAATTACATTCAATCATAATCAACGAAAGAACTTTGACATGTAGATAAATGCACATTTTACCAAGACAAATCCTCTTATGAAATCAAATATTTAGTATCAATGATAATTCTTGCATTTACTGTAAAGTAATTTGGTCAACTTATTTTTTATTTCTACGACTTGCAAACAAAGTGATGTTCATACACATGCATCCTGTAACCAATAGTAAGAGTGATGTTCATACACATGCATCCTGTAACCAATAGTAAAAAATGATTTGCATTGGTCATTAAAAACTAAAAATCTACCAATATAATTTAAAAAAAAATATTTTGAGATGCATTTATTTTTTCATATCTATCAAATATATTAATTTATGACTTATAATATATTATTTATATATTTATTTATAACAATTTTGAAATGTTATACAAAAATGTCCCCAAAATTGCATTTTAAAGTTTTTCTTGAGTGACTCCCACATTAGGCTATTCTTTCTGCACTTCTTTTTCCTTCAAATATTGCTTCAATGTGGTTAGTAACTTCAGTTAAAGGTAAAGACCAGTATTGGAAACGCCCCAATTTCAAAAAATGAAATGGAAGCTCTCATTACCAATCATGTGAAAGAATATGTTTTGACTAATACATGATGATAAAAAATTTGCCGGGAAACCGCCTACTAATTCATATATTTGGTAAATTTGTTTCTCTCATGGTCTGTGAGATATAGAGTAGTCCCATATACATCTTTCTGTGTATAGTGCTTGTAACTTTACGAAGAATGGGCCAAATTTCTTATCATTTTGATGATTCCAGAACCTTGCAGATGCTAGATGCTAGATGATCGACCTTTTCTGATCAATTCCATAACGTTTCTTTCACAATGCAATTGCATGACCAGAACTGGTCTTTACATTTAACCCATTGCATACTGGGACAGAGTGGTTCTTAGGGAATATGAGAATTCAGTAGTCAATGTGTTAATACGGGAAAGAATATCTATTTTTACCCTTTTCCATACACGTGGGTACAAAACTGTATTGTCCTAAAGACAGTTTAATTGAATCACTTGAAAGTGAAAGTCTTTTATGTGGTAAAATGTCAGGAATAAATCTAAGTTTTTATGACAAATTATCATCGTTTAGTAAGAGAAAAGAAATATCAATAAGAATAATGAATTCTTTTCTTTTTGCAGTGCAGTACAGAATAGGTTAACAAATAGATACAGGTACCATCTGGGCTAGAGGGGTAATGTTTTAGGAGCTTCATACCATTAATTACCACCGATTGATCATCACCGATTTATCACCCAGCTTCCCATAACTTTTAGTGGACCAATAGTCCAACATGTGGATTTTCAGGAGTTAAACAGTATCTTTTTATCCGTCGTCACCTCAGTTCCCTTTTTAGTCAGCTATTACATACTATACATCTCACATACTTAATTATTACACGTATGCTGCAGTGTCTAGATGATAATTTGTTTCATGAAGCACAAGGAGTTGTAGCAATAAATATTTCTTTTCACACCATATCGTATTCTTTCTATTGATATCTACATGAACAAGAGCATCTTAAAACTATAGGGGTTCTGTTTAACGACCATGTATCCCATTTCCACCCTTTTTTTTCTAGCAAAAATACCTAATATTTCAGTGTCAAACTTTTTAGCACTAGTCAGAAAAGCATAGATATGATATGATATGTTTACAAAGATTATCGTCATATCACTGGGATGCCTCTGGCAATGACCAAAGAGTGTTACCATTGCGATTCATGCTGCCATCGTAGGCAACAAACTTACGCCGCATAGGGATGCTCCTGTCTGGACCCCTTTCTCTACCCCTCTCAGAGATTTTAAAGGGATTTCTCTTTGGGAGGGTGTAATACCTATTGCATGATAAGAGCCCGATGAAAGCTTGTCTGAATCGGACGTTGAAGGCTGTATAGATGAATGGATTCACCATGCTGGACCCCCAGCCAATCCATGTGCAGATTGTAAACACGGTTGCATCAAGGGCACAACTGGGACAGAGCGCGCCGATGATATTTGCCACAAAGAACGGCGTCCAACCCACCACAAAGGTAGTAAAGACCAGTCCGAGTACCTTGCTGGCTCGTTGCTCAGTGCTGAGCCGTTTCATACCACTCCGGCCTTGGTGCGACATAGTTCGTCTAAGGCTGAGATGAGTTGCATTTGGCTTAAGACCACTGTTGTCGCTATTGATTGATGAGAGAGATGATTGAGACAGTCGGCACTCTTTTGGGGTTGGCAAGCTTTCAATGCTTGAGGTATCGCACTTGGTGTCTTTGACAGGCTCAAAGCCATTCCTCTTTGCCATCTGCAGAACGAACCTTGGATAGGTCTTCTGTTTGTCTTTGTTGTGGATCATGTCGCTAGTCTCTCCCTCCTTGCAGAGTTTCATCTTCTTGTAAAGAGTATAAGTTGTTAGGCAGTACGTGATGATGACGATGCACAGTGGGATGAAGAATGCTACGACCGATCCATAGATCATAAAGTGGATGTTGGTTACTGCACATTGGCCATTGTTGAGGACCGTTGCAGGTTGCAAGAAGCCCATGATGCAAAGAGGACTGGACAGTCCCGCTGCACAGGCCCAGACGATGCAGATCTTGATGATGATACCACGTCTTGTTCTTGGTTGGCGTTTGTTGCGCAGTGGGTCGCTGATCGCCAGGTAGCGGTCGATACTGATGGTACACATGTGCAGTATGGACGATGTGCAGCAGAAGACGTCCATGGTGGTCCAGATATCGCACATACTAAGGCCCATTGACCAGTGTCCTGAAAGGCAAAGATAATTAATGTTTAAATAAAGATAAAATAAAGATAAATAATAGCCTAATAATAGCCTAATAGTCCACTCCAAATTTTATTAAACCGAAACGAAATTTATAGATGTAGGAAATCCAGCTCAAATATTTAGGATGTTTCTTTTCAATAACTAGCAAATCTTTTGCAAGACCTGTTACATTTTGATCTGCATGCAATGCCCATTCTTGTGAATATTTTCATTATCTCTCTCAAGTAAAACATCCTCCTCACTACAGTACAACTGTCCAGGGACCTGTTTCACAAAACCTTTTTTCAATGACAAATGACAAAAATCAGTTAAAATTTGCTGATAAGCAATCAGAAGCAAGGATTTCAGTAGCTTATAACGAAAACTGTCATTTGTCACTGATGACAAGTTTTATAAAACATCCTCCCAGGATGTACTTGTAGGATATCTTACCTAGTAGGTCTTTTGTAAGTCCAAATGGCATGACGAGCAGCGCCACCAAGAGGTCGGCAATGGCCATGGAGAAGAGGAAAAGATTGGTCAGGTTGTGTAGCCTGCGATCCCTGCTAATGGCCAAGCACACCAGGAGGTTTCCAATGATGGTGCAAAGGATGATAGGTATCAGAAGCAATACAGGCCAGCTGAGGCCACCATCGGATACAACATCATTGTTGTTGTAGTCTGTTTCTGTGTTTAACGGCAGTGCTGTGTTGTTGTTGTTGGTGAGGTAGTTGTTAAGTATAGCCTCGGTAGGATGTAGGGTTGATGTCCAGGTAGTTGCCATGGTTACCTTCATCACCAGTGTGGCAACCTGGAGAGGATCATCTCAGATAGGCCTCCAAGTGTCCTTCAATATTGTTGATGGGTGTCCTATTAAAAGAGAATGAAAACAACCAACCATTAGCGAGAATATAATTCACACTGACTAGACAATGGAGATTCATGGTTACATGTATATATTTTTCTACCAGCATATTTGCGTGTGGGTGTTAGAATGCTAAGAAATTAATAGAGATGTCCATTTTCTATGGAGAGCTTTTTTTTAAGGCAGTAAGGACTGAAAGACAACTTAGTAAACATTTGCTGGTTTTAAATAGACATATGATATTAATGCATTGTCAAGTAAAACAATAATAATTTTTTTAAAAAATGGGTGGGGGGGGGGGGGACATGTCTCCCTGTTCCCCTGTTCCCCTGTTGAAACCCTTGCTCAGCAGCCTCAGCTTGCTAATAACTAGTTAATAATTTACAGTCCGATTAGCCAGTTGTCGTAGGATAATGTGGTTTATGACATACAGTAGAGTAGTAATACAAGTAGAAATAATTACAGTCCCTTAGGCATAGTGAAGGTGTCTTGATGAGAGGCGTGAATGCCTTTTTTAAGGTTTGATTTAAGATGACCAGTAGGTATCATACGTACAAGGACACAGCGTAACGAGCGGAAACCAATGACTTGGCCGGAAAGGTTGTTTACATAGCAACCATGTCACCACTAACATTCTGTTTTTCTTTTGTTACAATCATGTTAAAGATACTATGTCCCTTTTGCAGCCAACATCAAATTCTGTAGAACTTTGCACTCTTTTGCAGGAATTATGAATAAGTCAGGTATGTCCTATCTGAGAAATTTAAACGTTAGCAGTGTCCTAGTATTTAAATTATGCAAGGAAATCTGTTTACTTTCTAGACTTCACTGCCACACACTATTGGGTGACTGACTGACATCTTTTTTTCTTTGGTAATTACATACATAACTGAGCTGTATCATTTGGATAATTCCATGACTTCACAGTATAACACCAGTACTTAGTGCTACATGATTAACCTTTTCTAACGCTTCTCACAGTTTCTGTCACAATGCAGTTGTATGACCAGAACTCTGCTTTATCTTTAAGTGGGGAAAAGTGGATGTTATTGAAACCTCTCTTAGGGGTCTTCTCTCTCACAATTACAGGGTGTCGTATTCCCAAAGGATGGCAACAAAAAAGAGTAAATGGTGGGTTACGAACATGGTCAGCTTTTTAAATTTATCCCTGACCATCCCTTCTTTACAAGGCTGCAGTCTTTAAAACAACAAAAAGAAGGTGAAAAAAAGGGGGCCTCAAATTCAATATTGTTTAATGCAGTCATTTTTATGACATGGTTGTGTTCATTTTTCACCAGTCTCTCGCAAAAAGGGTCAAAAATGGTCATTCCAAAGTGTACCTTTTTTATCAGTTGTACATGTGTACTTTTGAAGAGTCAACTTAAGTACAATGATACTCCATGCTACTGCCTGCACATTTCAAAAGGTGATGTAACTAGGGTAATGACATATTTATATTGTTTTAAAAGTAGAACTTTGTGACCGACTTCAGGCTGTCTTGAGACTTTCTGAAGTCAAAGGAACACAGTGATTTCTACAGATAATGAATGCACACCGAATTATCATGATTATTCTAGAAATGCAAGTGATACAGATAGACTTTCCTTGTGCGTCTTTGCTTCTCAAACACACATGTACAGTATTCAGATACCAGCAAACCCATTAGAACTCAATTTATACTTTCTGAGGGCTCTAAGGCTTTTGAATAAAAAGACTCAAGTATGCTGTTCACTATGGAAAAGACTGAGAATGAAAGAGAGAAAGAATGAGAGAGGGGGAAAGAGAGATAGAGATAACACAGACTAGTGGTAAACAAAATCAGGCTTTGTAAAACCTTTGAGCTGAAATGCTAATTTATAAAGATCCTTTACAATGCTTGTCAAAGGTTTGTACTTTGATAATACTCCAGACTAACTACAGCTTTAATACATGTATACGTATTTATGGAATTGAGTATAAATCAGTTTTCTAAATAGTCATTGTGCAGTGGCAGATAGGAATTTTTAAAGGGGGCAAGTTCTCTTCTTTGTTTAGACCAAGCTTAAGCTTTAACTCTATTTACTTATAATGGGAGAGAGCCGACATTATTTGAACACATCTACTACATGTAGATTAGAAGAGTCATTGAAAATGTAAAGCACTCTACAGAATGTGTATACAGTGTATCTGATTTCACCATGTAAGTCAAAGTATTTTGTTTTTCCTGTAGGTTGTAAAGGGATCTACACTTTTACTTCTAAGCCTTCCAATTGGTATAAAACTACATACCACACATACATGTACATGTAGTCTATCTCCATTTGGTTCATGCACAAATTTAATTTGACATTGCTCTGTGATACATCTGACTCTTGTACTTATGTTAATATAAATATAGTTATTTCATATTTATCATACTGACTTTAGTATGCTTTATTTAGGGAGGGGGGCATTTACTCTAAAGAGCCATTTGTGTGCAAGCCTGCTGTCTTCTTCTAGAACTATAAGGTCTAAACGTACCATATATTGTCTAACTTGATTTGGGCCATGCACAAAGTAAGATAGATGTGACTAAGTAGTACATGTATAAGGCTTCTTCAGACCTATATACAGTATCATGCTAGAGGTTGGGACTCCCCTGGGATTATCAAATCAGAGACGAGGAATCATTGTCCCAGCTTAACAAAGTAACAGAGTAATTAACTTTAATAGTTCGCCTTGGATGATTTATTATTTCAAACAAACAAACACGCATACTCAACATGTATGTTAATTACACTAATGTTGACATATACACTGCATAAAATGAACCTCTATTCAGACAGAAAACATTTCTATATTAAGAGGCCTGTCTTCAACAGCTCGAGTCTGCCAAATAATCCTGAGAAATCTTGGTCTTGTTACCAAAATATCCTGCCATTTGGGAAAGAGCAGACTAATTTGGGCCTGTCCGAGCTAGTTTGTGATGAGCGTACCTGTCTGGTGAAGACGCAATTTTGAGCTTCGGGGTACATGTAGTATCCCAAGTCTGAAAAAGGCGGGTTATTTGGCAAACTGGAGCTGATGAAGACAGGCCTGAGGTGTTAGAAGAAAAACCCTGTTCTTGCCTGTTTAATGTCGAGTGGCAGTTACACTGACAGGTCTACTCTTATTGCAAGTCTTCTGTTTTTCTTTAAAATTGCTGGTACTTGTAGCGAGTACTTGTTACCCTACATGTACCTTCCGATATCATATACACTGTGGCTAGTACTTTTACCCTGTGTTCGAATAGTCTACCAAAATTTATCATATAGCTACATGTGTATGTGTATGTGTCGTTTATACAAGTATTGTGTAGCTATAGATATTTTAAGTATTTCCTTCTTCCTAGTCTTGGCAATAAAGAAACGTCACGTGACGAAACATTTTCTATACTATAATTCTTTATACAGTCAAACCTTTCTATAAAGATCACTCAACCGAAACTGGGCTTTCATAACACAAAGATACACTGTATAGTGGGGTAGCTTAGTGAAAAAATCGTGACACGGTGGACAAAAGCATGATTTTTTCACCAAATTATCTTCACGATGTACCTTCTTAAAAAAGGCTATGCTCCAAGAAAATTGATGCTGGAAAGGTGGTGAAAATGACGTCATTATGACATCATCATTTATTCATTACATAATCACAGGAAAACCCCAAAAATAAAGCAACCGTGGTCCTACTTCTATAGTTTTGAAGCAAAAAAGAAATGAAACTTGGTGTATGTGATGACATTGAGGGGTAGATGTGCGAGACATGTTTTTTTGTGTTTGTCGGACAAAGCGTTGCCATGGTAACCACAATTTTACCAAACCTTATAGTGCAAATTACTTCCACAGAATTTAAGCAATTAATGTCAAATTTGGTATCTATAACGATCTATGAATGTGGTTATAAAAAACACCCTTTGTGATTGTGCGCCACCTAGCGTTGCCATGGTAACCAGATATTTTTGCAAAACTCTTGCTGAGCGAACTACTTCCATAATATTGAAGCAATTGAAATCACATTTAGTGTTCATGACGGCACTGGGGTATAGATGTGCAAGACATACTCTTTTTATTTTTCGGACAAAGCATTTCCATGGAAACTGTACTCGGATAAAGCGTTGTCCTGGTAAACACATATTTTTGCATTAACATGAAGCATTTAAGCTATTATATGATCAAATTTGGTGTGTACGATGATCTATATGTGTAGTTGTGCAAAATGCCCTTTGCGTTTGCACCGGACAAAGCATTGTCATGGTAACCACAAACTTTTTGTAAAAATCTTGTTGAGCGAATTACTTAACTCGAAAAGAACTATGTTTTTTTTTTACACACACACACACACGACACATATACACAAATAATTTTTAACCCAAGTTACATTCTTTATGATCACATGAGTTGGATATACTGGATTAGGGGTATTAATCACCTTCAGTGATATTTCTAGTTTGCTCTGTTTTTAAATCTTCTTGGCATCAGAACTGATGGGTCATTACTATTATGGTACCACTTGGACTACATGTTATATATGTTATTGCATCTGATCACATATGTACACTAGCAAGATTTGGAATACATGTCTGACCAGACAAAGTATATATCTCATAAATAATTAATAGCTTACCATGCACCTGGAGAGTTGTGTAAACAGTAGGCTAAATAAAAGGAATGGTATTCCCAATATTTTCATCATTACAAGCTTCTGAATGAGGGAAATGCCTACCTGGTAAGCGCAACCATACATTGTTGCTAATGAGATAAATGAAGGAATTATTTCTGACAGTTGCAAGAGCAAAGTTCTGTGCAGGGTAGCCCGGCTTTTGTGCACCTGCAGCGACTAACACAACCAGATTCTGACTTGCAGCCACACCTGATGAGCTCCTTACAGACTTTAGCTGCCTCGGGGATGGTCATCCAAACGGGTGCCCAGTGATTATCTTCCATTGTCCATCCCCACCCTTCTGGGGGAGGAACCGAAGGTTGTGCCTGGCGACATGTTGTCCAGATACCACCTTGGTATAGCACTCTCTTGATATGCTGGAGCAAGGCATCCTAATATTGTGGGAAAAAAACAAAACACATGGGGTAAAAGGTTAGTCAACTGTTTGGAGAAAAAAATAAAATACTGTGGGTGGAAATACATGTATGTTATCAGTAGCAAAGGATACTCATCTGAGCATCTTCCCATGCCAGATTCCAGTATAACACAATATTCTTGCAAGGAGTGTTCAATAACATTTATAAAATGCAGAAAATGATATAAAGTAATGACCCCCTCCCTTCCCACTTATTGGTCAGCTATCTCTCTTATTGAATTTCTTGCTACGTTCAATATTCTGTCCCATCTCTTGAAGTAGGAAAAGTGATTGAGAAGGTAAAAATGGAAATACCTGAGTTGGGGGTATATTCTCCAGGCTTCTTTTCTTCTTGCAGAAAAGCTCTCGGCGTGCTTCATTCACAGAGAGGAGATTGCTTGTGATGTCATACAGCAGGACTGTAAATCGCTCAAGATGACGGAAATGTTCACATGAAACATCGACTGCTCGGAATGGACGATCCACAAAGTGAAGGAATGCCTGTGTTACTTCAGGATAAGATTTCCAGACCCTCCAAGCACTTTTTTTCCCTTTTGCAAGAAAGCAAGACGTAGTATCACAGCCAGTGTAGGCATGAAACAGGGGCAGCGCTAGTGACTTGTCTTCTCCGAGATTTCTACAAATGTTGTTGATGTTATAGTGGCAGAAGTTCTTGCCCATACCGAATGCTACCCAAATGTCAATGTCAGGATATTCTACGATCAATGATGGAAGCTGCCCGACGAGAATAGCAATGATATCTGTGTCCACTGTTCGAATTACAATCTTCTTTGACCCTCTCTCCGCTGCATGTTGAAGATGAACTATGATTCGCGTGTCAGCCTCTTCATGAGTGCAGTCTTCCATGGGCTCGCAATCACCTCTTGTAATTACTGAAGTACCTGAAATATTAAAGAGAAAGAAAAAAAGTTTCATAATTTTGTAAAGTTCTATTGATAAATTGTCACGATGGAAAACTTTTTATGTTTACAATGTTCTTTCCATATAAGTCACAGATAATTTATTTCAAAACTGACCTCTCAAGCTCAATAAGCTCCTTTCTATACCTGCCAACCTCTTGACATGAAAATTTTTACTGATTTAGATAGAAAATCTTATTTTTAATGCATACTGGAGGCAAAAATCTTACTGTCTCACAAATTTGTAAAATCATACAGTAACACATTTTTCAAAAAATCTTATTTTTGTATCAGAAAATTTCAACTTGGGCGGTGAAAAATCTTACTAAATCTGATAAAATGTTACTGGTTGGCAGGTATGCTTTTCTACATTTATTGCTTATAATTACACTAAATGATATTGAATTTTGCTGTTTTTTCAGTCAAATAATTATTACAAATTAGTATGAATCCGAATTAGAAGCACAGGAACAATAAAGTACCTGACGTTACATACAGCTCCTTGCCCTTGGGACACTCTCCTGCAGCCACGGTCTGTGTCAGGAATGCAAACAGCTCTTCTTTGTTGGTGCTGTCTTGGAGGAAGTCTTTCCATTTGACTGGCATTTTAGTCTTGGATGCTACCTTTGTGCGTACTCCACTTCCTCGTTTCTGGCGAGTAGATTCCTTGATACTGCAGGCCAAGTATCTGTCCCACACCAAATCCAGTCGTCTGACTCCTTGCAATTCACGGTTGAGAACGGGCTTGAAAACTGTTCTTGCATAGTCCTCAAATGTTGACACGGAAGTTGCTGGTAACCCATGAACTAGAGCTGCACCATCAAAAATCTTGCAGTCCACTTGTGCCGGAGGCTCTCCTTGTCCATTTGTGTTCAGACATGTTAGTAATTTAGACTTGCTGGATGTCAAGCGCAGTTTCCTACTATTTGAGATAGATGGCGGGTATGCCTGATTCTCGTGGCTGAAGAATACGGCTGGGTCACCGTCACGCAGCTGGTTTGCAATGTACATATGACCAAAGAGGCTCACATCATTCCGAAGAGATGCAATTTTCTCATTTTTACGATTCCCTTTTGCCTTCACTGGTGTCTTGAAAAGTGGGAGAGAATTCTTCTTGATTGGTGCATGGATAGTTTTGCTTTTTTCAATGAGCACTTCCCGCTTGTATGTTTGATACTGATCAGAACCCAGTGCTTCGATATGTTGTACTGTCTCCACCACTGATTTATCAGCACATTCCCGAGAGTGCAAGACCAATAATTCAGAGTGATCCTCGAGGAAAGGGCTGCCATATTCGTTGATTGTCTTCATCAGTTTTGCTGTTTGATTTCTGAAAGATTCTTGGTTTGATTGTGTCTCTTCATGATGTCTGAAATTTTCCTCTGGATCTTCTTCAGGTATTCACTTTCAAATTCTGTCAGCAGCCTGGCTTGCTCAGGACCTGCAAGCATCCAACGTTGGAAAGCAACAGGATTTTCAGTTAAGCCCACGGCTCCACCCTTTCCTTTGACTTTGGCATTTTCCTGTTCATGGACTTGATCAATGGGAAGTGCAGAAAATCTCTTTTGTGTTTTGCTCACAACCCAGTACTTCTGGAGTTCCTCTGACACAGTGGCTGGTAAGGACTGCATATCTCGCAGGTGGACAGAAACCCAACGGCTGTAATTGTAGTGGTCCAGCGCAAAAAACAAGAACATGAGGCTTTGCAGTGACTCCACAAAGAGGAGGAAGTCTCTCTCTCGATGAGCTCTAATGAATATCAGGATCAAAATCTCAGTTCGCAGCACCAAGTCCCAATATTGAAAAGTAGGGCTTTTACTGGACATAGCCTGTCTCCAGTCTTCAAATGTATCACCCTCACTTGAGACTGCAACCTGTTCATATGCACGTTCTTGTAGTATTGAAAGAGCTAGGGCAGTTACCTGATGAGCATGACGGGTCCTTGTAACATGAGCAGCCTTGATGAATGAGTTGGCTGTGCCCGATGATGCAACACCTGAATCACTCAGAGCTACCGTCCATCCACTTTGGTCAAGGAAATCACCAAGTGCTGTCCACAAGGCTTTCTCCAAATGGAAGCCACCAAACATGATCACAAATTTATCCTCACCATGCGTAGTAGGCCAGGTCCATTGTATATGCTTGCAGTTAGCAAAGATTGGGCAGTCACACGCCAGCACAGGGGTTTGACCTGGATTGAGGAAGTTAGTGATGGCCTTGAGGACATTCATAGCATGCTTTATCATAGCAGGGGAATCTGCTTTCTCTTGGAAGAGAGGGAGAAGTGCAACCACAGCAGGAGGATCAAGAGGAGGTGATTGCTGAGATGCATGATATGCAGCCCAAGAGATCGGTTCACCTTTTTCAAGAGGATCTTTGTCAAGGAGTTGAGAGGCATGCTGAATCCATCTTCCTTCCTTTTCTCTTGCTTGTTGAAGCTTTCCATCTACAGCTGTCATAGTGGCCTTTGGAACAGTAGTTGATGAGGCTTTGAGGTGGACTGATTCGACTATGCTATAAGCATCAAGGAGTTGAGGTTTTTCATTTGGATTTGCAGGAAGGAACCACTGTGACATCCGCCTACATCCGTGATGGTCGTGTGTTGGAAATTGGATGACACTTATACCACTGCCATGGAACGACCCTTGAGCTGTAGTGGACGAAGGGTTGTGGTCCAGGTTATCCAGTGCCCCAACAGAAAAGAGGCCTTTCCTGAGAATGGATGGGCACACGATTTGTTCAGCTGTGAATTGTTTGCACATTGCCACTGACAGTTTCTTCTCAAGCTGTAGAACTCGGTCGTAGGAGATGCTTATACCTAGCCTGGCTAGCTGATTGATAAGTTGCTTGTTCCTTGTCATTGTGTGGATGTTAAGGCCAATGTAGATTGGAAGTGGAGGCTCTCTGTCCAGTGACTGCCGTTTATGTGGAGTCGGTTTCATACACCTCTTTTTGGAATTATGGAGGAACATCTGGGCTATCGTGTGACATACTTGTGAGTCATCATCGTCATCATTGTTCTTCATATCTGGTCCATACAGGATCATTGATGATAGGAGTGAAAGACTTGGAAGCATTTTCTGACAATTTGTAGGGAAGCTGCCAGAAAACATAAAGTGTGTTTTCCCGAACATTTCTTGTCTGCAGATTTTTGCAACTTTGGCAAACAGGAAAGCTTCATCTTGGTAATCCTTGTCCTTGAGAGCATCCTTCAGCAGTTGTTGCATGCCTTCAGGGAATACAAGAACAACATTCTTGCCATCTGACTGTTCCTGTACGTCTGTTTCAAAGAAGTGATCCACAAGCTTGGTTTTTAATCGCCCCTTATTCACCGAGACATGATATCCAAGACTTTGAAGACGGTGTTCATACTTCTCGTGGAGATCAGATAGTTTGAAGATGTACTGCCCATCTTGTATTGCAAACTCAACATAAGAAACTAGCTCAACAAATGCTTGAGCATGTGCTCGTTCTCCTTCCACTGTTTCCTTGTTGGACTTAGAAGAACTACATTTCCGCTGATGGCCCCTGTAATTGTTCCTAAATTTTGTCAAACAATCCAAGTGATACTTTACTTCGAGAGCAATGATATCACTTCCTCGTATTTTTGACATGAGTTTTTCATCTTGCATGTCACTTGCCATTCTCTTGAGAGACTGATCAGCTTCGAATGTTTGGAAATTGTGCAATGTTTTATTTCCAGCTTGTTCACAGAAGAGGCACAAACTCTTGTATTCAAATTCCGATTTCTGGCGCTTTGACCGTCGTAAGTCATTAGGTATACATTCTTTCTCATCTTTACTTTTTCCCTCCAATTTTCTTTTGAGTTTGTTATTATTAAATTTTTGATGACAAGAACGATGCCATGAGGCGTTGTTTCTCACAAATGCTTCAACTGTTCCCTCAGGTCCAAAGTCTACATCAATCGGTAATGAGTTTATTTTCCGGAACTCGTCAACATTTTCCAAGAATGAAGCATAAACTTTTTCTGCATTGTGCATTAATCCTTTTTGCGGACAGTTCACTTTTTCCTGTGTATGTTTCTTGCAGATTATACAAATGCTCCAATCCATGATGACCTATATAAAATGAGAATAAATATACTGAAAATCAAACCTGCAGATACAGGTCACTTACTTTTTTATTTATCCATTTATTTTATTTATTTATTTGTTTATGTTTTTTTAATTTTATTGTATTTTTTGCCTCTCATATCACTCATATTTGTTTACTTATAATCTCTGGTTTATTCAGCTGACATAAAGTTAAACTGCTATAATCTAACGTCATCATTGGCTAGGAAAAATCCAATATAACGGCTTGATAAAAAGTTGATAGCCTTGATTAGTAGGCCTATACTACATGGTAAGTATAGTTATGGGCCGTATGAATAAAGAGTGGCAATTGCTTGAGGGAGCCTGTTACTTGAATCTGTACGCATATAAATTGATTGCAAGAAAAAGCTTTTGCTAGCAAGCTCAAGCATTTGTTAAAAATGTAGTCATAAATTAAATATTTTGCTTTTACCTAGAAGCAGTTGTACAGAAGAATTTGAGTGTGAGTACTGTATACGGCCCAATGTACAGTATATACTTCTTAGAATCAATAAAACATGAACCCGTAACTATACCAGTGTAGATAAATATGCTTGGTCCCCATTTACAGAGACATTCAGAGAGGCATCGGTCCAATTCTGATGTAAAGACATAAACTTAAAAACCGCATTGCAGTAATGAATTTTCACCCAACTTTAAATTACCCAGGTCTGGCCTATGTGTAAAGTTATGCGGGCTTAAAGTTGATTGGTACACACTTCATCAAATTAGCTCTGATATATGACCATAACACACCCTAATACACCTATAATAATGCACACAAACACTCACTCGAATTAGATTTTGACCAACCTATGCCCCGTTCAAAGTTGTTAAGGTGTGTCTGGTGGTATAGACTAGCAGAGTATGGCACAATTCTACTTATCTTCCCCTTTGTTTTCAAAGTACAATTCATCTTGGAAGAGAAATGAATAGCACCAATTTCATGAAAGGTGATGCAAAGAAAAGAAAAATTATTTCTGACTAGTACTAAAATCAGTTTTGTTCATCGTCTCTTGAAATGTTATTTTACTTCCTTTCCAACCCTTCATATATTTCATAACACAAATTTGCATGGGTGGGACTGACTCTTGGTTTGTTCTTAGCAAGTGTACATATCATCATTGAAATTACAATATGCCTAAATAGTTAAGAAGATGTTTATTACAGTAAAAACTGATTTACTTACGTTTGTAATGAGGGAAATGTCTGAAATAAATCAACTGGATCCGGAGAAGGATGAAAATAGCTTTCTCTGCAATCCCATTGCTTTCTAATTCTCTGAAACTACAGCTTGCAGTACAAACTCTTGACCAATCAGAAGCCAGCATTCATGGGAGTCAGGGGAATTCCCTGTTATGCTAGTCTATGAATGCAGACACATTGTCACACAGGTGGGACTTTTGAAATTATGTAAATTAAGGCTACTTACTCATGATTCGTGTCAGCAGATTTTTTGGAGCATAGCCTAATTTTGATCCTCATACATATACAAATGTCTGGTGAAAAAATTATGCTTTTGTCCGGCCTGTCATGATCAAAGGTATATTTGTCACTAAGCTACCCCACTAGTAAGGGAGAAAGATTATTTGGAAATTTTCTAATATAGATCATCATAAACATATAATCATGTAAGTCATGGATGTCATGGAATTTCTACTCACAATTCAAGAGCACTTGTTTTGTCCACAGCATGGTTTATCCTCGTACAAACCTACAAGAACAAGCAAAAAGGTTGAACATTTCTTTCGAGAAGTGATTTATGAAGATGAAGTTATCTTTAAAGTCATCCAAATGGCAACAGCATCATATACCACAGCCTCTGACCATGCCTCATTATTCAGAAGTATGTCACATCATGGCACACTCTGAAATAGGTTACAGTTATTTACTGAAGAAGCCTGCTTGGGCTAAGGGCCCCCAAGCCTACAAGTGCCCCTTTATAAATCCATTGCCCTCTTCAACTGATCTTTGCTTCAAGGGGAGATGTTTAACAAACTCTTTCTTTGAGCAAAGGCCCATTTACTGGAAAGCGAGCTACATGTCCATGGAGAGGTGTGAATCTGATTTTCAATCTCCACACCAGGGCCATGTCTTTAATACAGAGAGTTGATATTAATCACAACTCATTTGCGATTGATATTAATGGCAACTATGTACATAAGAGTGTAGCTTGCTCTGTAGGTTGTTAGATGATCTGCTGCACCTGTGAAATTGCTAATTTTGTGCCTCGTTTAAATATTGTGCAGAATAGGATAATGGTAATTAGGTACCTAGGAGGGATATTGATCTCTTTAAACTTTTACCAGTGAAAAACAAATTTCTGAATAGACATCAAATAGGTTACTTGATTTCGATTTCAATTTCATTTTTCTTCTAGAATATTCAGATTATTGACTGAAGCATCTGCAGTACATGTCCAACTGTTACTGGAATGTTCTTCAATGTTAGAAATATCACATGCATTTAAAATGCTAGAAATGTCTAAATTTGGAAAAAGACTGCTCTGTCCTTTCTTACAGTACAAAAGTGAGTTCATGCAAGTCCTCAGTCTCTTCCTCTTAACAGGGTTAGCTCAAGTGGAAAAGTATAGGTTGAACATGACATTATCCAACTGAGTAAGCAGAGAAGAAACGATGCATTTTGGGCGTGAAAACTAATTCCTTGGACTCTCTTCTCCCTTCAGGAACTATTCAAGAAATCATTCATCCGTTTCACTCTGTTTGATTACTGTCTTGAGCTATTTACAAACTTTGTCTCACATTCACACGTATCTGTTGTTCCCTCGTTTCTACCCAAAACCCTTCTGGACAGCTCAGCTTTTCATCCATTGAATTATATTTGATTGTTAGGGATGGAAGTGAAAAGATCCCTTGTTTGAGTGACAGAACAAGAATTAGAGTCTCTTTCTAGATTCTTCATCTTGTATATTACACAATTATGCAGTTTGCAATTCAACTGTTTTTCTCACAATGTTGCCAGGAGTTCAATATTTTACAGATATGATGCAGTACATACAGAAAATGAGACATGATTTATGGATATTTCAGCCGTCTCTGAACCAATTTTGATCAAACAAAGATGATTTTGTCATTTGACGCTAAGTTTGTCATTATCTTACAACAAAAATATTTTGTTGTATCCCCTCTATTCCAAAACTCAACTTTCCCTTTAAAAGTGGTTCACTCCCAGTTGTGGAGGAGAAATAAGAAAGTCTTTGATTTTTGTTTACACCGGTTGTCCTTGCGACCTTATAAGATACATCTATTGCAAAACAGTGTTTTTCAATGCAAAGGCCATTCCACAATGCTAAAATGTAAGCATTGGGTTTCATATGTATGTGTACATTATTGAAGATGCTAACTCTCTCTCTCTCTCTCCCTCCCTCCCTCCCTCCCTCCCTCCCTCCCTCCCTCCCTCCCTCCCTCTCTCTCTTGCTCTCGCTCTCACACACACACACCCACACGCACATACCATTTAAAACTATACTTTGTAAAAAAATAATATCAGATTCAATATTCTAATTTGCTAATATTAGATTCAATATTACACTGTGTGACAAATAAATGGGCATCTGCCCTGGCTGTAATCATATCTACATGTACATACATACAAGTACATGAAGACTTTCGCTAGGAACATCTGGAAGTAGGATTGCTTCGACTTCAGTGAGCTAAATTACAACGAAAAATAGTTTATAAATTACCCATTAGAATATACACTGTCTGCAACTACATTTTTGTATGTTTTAGCTTACCGGTACATGCTAGGGCATATATTTTGATCACTTCTTGCTTCAAGTACCTGCTTGAGTGCTATAGACAGCCTGTATATAGAGTGTTTATACAGTGCAGCAGAGTACTCGCATTTCTTCTTCGCGTAGAGGCTATCACAACAATGTAGACATGTGGCATCCTATTGCACAACATGAATGAATGAATGAATGAATGATGGCCGGTAATGTGCAGCAAATACTTGAGAAGCTTCCAAGGACATGAATGAAATTCCTGTCCATTTCATGCAAGGATTTATATTAAAGGCATCATTCAACAATGTTAAATCTGAGATGCATGGCCCTACATGTACGTGTTATCAGTGTCTGTGATATGGTGTTATATTGAAGTCCTAAAAAAATTGCGTTTCAAAATGATCAAGAAGTGCCTCAAAAAAGTAAAATCCTTTGAGTGACCAGTTTTGCCATACTCTTTTTCCCCTTTAGACTGTAGTGTTATGAAAACCGTTTTGGCAAACGCAAACTTTGATTTAGATTTTCAATCATCAATATTTTGATAATCAGACGGGCGATCGTCTTGTAAAAGTCATAGGATTCCTGACTGACCTAAAGGTTTATAATTATCATTGCAGCATGAGCTAAATCAAGAAATTTTTTAAAGGCCCACTGCACTACTTGTAGCTACTTGCGCCCTCTATATAACAAACGATGCCTAATCGGTGACCATTGGTCCCCCATGATCCTCTTTTTCTTATGTTAACTGAGAGCTGAGTTGATGAGATAACCACCTGTCCAGTGACCTTGTAGGGCGGTCTAAACCCTCCTGTAAACTATGGCAGATAAGCTTTAAACGATCTATTAAAGATAAACTCCAGTACTGGTAAAAAAATAAAAATAATTCTCACAGAATCAAACGAAACTCACACTGAATGTTCAAGATTACAAATAAATGACATGTGCCAAACAATTTTGGAAGAAAATGTATACTGGCTGAGTAATGAGCATAGAAAGACAAGGAAATCAAGGTAGTACTAGCCCCGACACCATGTGTGTTGTCCCATATATAGCTTTCTATGTGAGTGCTTGTTACTTTACCAAGACTCGGTCAAATTTATTATGATTTTGATGACTCCAGAACCTTGCAGTGCACACCAATACTTACATGCTACATGATCAACTGTTTCTGATCCTTTCCACATGCACCTTTTCTTTTACAATGCAATCGCATTACCAGTACTAAAGTTTATCTTTAAAGACAAAGTTACCGGATCCCTTTAATCGCTGTTTTTGCTACAGTCTACAAACTTTGGCCTAGATACATGACGATTGACGAATTTACCAAATATATATTTTGAATGTAAATATTTTTCAGAGCTGCTCCTTGGAAAGCCCACTTATACTGCATTCCATGGAGCAGTTACACTTTGTTTCATCTGCTTTAAAGGTAAAGACCAGTATTGGAAACGCCCCAATTTCAAAAAATGAAATGGAAGCTCTCATTACCAATCATGTGAAAGAATATGTTTTGACTAATACATGATGATAAAAAATTTGCCGGGAAACCGCCTACTAATTGATATATTTGGTAAATTTGTTTCTCTCATGGTCTGTGAGAGATATAGGGTAGTCCCATATACATCTTTCTGTGTATAGTGCTTGTAACTTTACGAAGAATGGGCCAAATTTCTTATCATTTTGATGATTCCAGAACCTTGCAGATGCTAGGTGCTAGATGATCAACCTTTTCTGATCGATTCCACAACGTTTCTTTCACAATGCAATCGCATGACCATAACTGGTCTTTACCTTTAAGTGGATGGTTGTTTGAATATTCTTGCCATCAGAGTTGTGACAAGACAAACTTCAAGGGCAGTGAGCAAGTGAGCTCTGCGGGGAGTTCTGAAAGAGCTGCATTGATAGAAATAAAAAAAACATTTTGAAAAGTCTGTGAGAGGATCAGAGGAAACCCCACTTGTTTTATTGAAACTCAGAAAGAGCTTCAGTGAACAAACAAGTGTTTTGTAAGTTACTGCATCTCAGAACATATGAAAGGTAGCACTGCTTTATCTTTGTTGAGCAATACATGTATTGTAGGTGGTGTAGGACAGTAGGGTATCTTCTATGGTAAAAATCCTGGGGGAAAAACACTTAGTATAAAACCAGAAGATGGTGTTCATTCAACCCAAAGAAATTGCACTTTTTTTCTGAAGCAAACTCCAAAGAGAGCAATTGTGAACAAGAAAGTAATTTGTACACAGTTGCTGTGATTTCCCCCGCCTCTGCAATCATTTCAACTTCAAATTCTTGTGTTGAGGAGAAGTTAGTGTAAAACTAAATTGCCAGATTGCTTCATTTGCTTCAAGTGTCCTACTTCAGTAGGTCATAAATCATCTTGATGTGTTATGATTATGAATTGAAATGGATATGTGCTTTTAGAAATTCCGAAGAGAAGAGCTTTTCCTACTGTCCCTCAAGACCTACATGAACCTCTCTAAAAAGGCCTGTTTTCATTAGCCACAATTAACCTAACTTGTGGAAATGAAAATTGACTTTTACTCTTGTAGAATAGCTTTTCTTTCTGTGCCGTACGTTGTTACTATCTATATATTCTAATGGAACTGTCCTCATTAGCCCCAGTTTTCTAATTAACTTGCTTATTTAGATTCTTTGGAAATGATGCCCGATGGCTAGTGTTAGTCAAGCTACATGTATCTTGCATCTTCAACACAAATTAGCTGAAGCCGCTGGAGCCATTTAACGGGGAAGGCACAAATAGCACACCTGGGACATTAAACAGTTTAGCTATCATCCCAAGAAAACTGGGGCTTGTTTGCAAAACAGCCTTCCATTAGCCCAATTAGCAGGCTAATTCGCAAGTGAAGAAGCACTCAGACAGTGATATGCTCTGAAGATTAAGCGCCATCAGGGATTGCTTTTCCTAAGGTTCAGATTCTGAATATAAATCAAACCCTGTCTTGTTTTTAGGAATTACAGCCCTTCCGAATAATGGACCCTATTTCATCTTCAAAGTTATGTACCTTTGGATAAACTAATTTTCGGAATAACGCAACTTACGTTTGGAATTATGAAACCTATTTTATTTTCAGAATAATGAACACCCTTTTGTGGGGATTTTTGTTTCAGAAGCAAAGAACCATGGGGAAAAAACGAGTGCCTCATTTTGAGTGTGATGAAGAAGATTTTTTCAGTCTTATATCTCAAGCTTGAGCTTGTTTTACCTAATGAGAATGCACCTACCTACATGTAGGCTGTGCTTTTTTTTGTTTTTCTTTTTCTTTTTCTTGTTTACTTCTCTACTCCTTCGTATGACCATTAATTTGTTTACAAACACGTCTTCTGTTTACATGCCCATCATCACATAACATTCTTTATGTTGCATTCCATTTTGATGAAAACATCATTTAGTATGGTGTCCAAGCGATTCCGAATGTATACTTCACCAGGACCTAGCCTCCTATTCACTGTCGGCTTTTCGAGACTTAAGGTAAATTTTACATGAGGGAGTGATTAGGAACAAATGCTGGGTTCACATAATGCTATCAGCTTTGAATAGGCGCTTTCTTAAGCCTTCTATGCCGACTGCAATGGTGAAGCCCTTAAGTCTATGCACTTTGGTAGAATTTTCATGTTTGCGGTGATCTTCAAACCAAAAATCATTTCCTTCCTTCGTTGCACTGCAAAGGCTCCTGAAAATTGACTCTCAACAGGACGGATATATTTAGCAAAAACGATGAATAGATGGATTATGTCTCTAATGTGATCTTTGTTTAACCTCCTCTTTTCTTCCCTTGTCCTTTTTTTGTTATAATCCTTTTTTCTTATATTCTATGCTTTCATTCTTTCCTCTTTTGCTCCCCTCCCACTCCTCTCTTTCTCTCTATCTCTCTCTCTCTCCCCCTACCTCTCTGTCACACTCTACCTCTTTTACTCTCTCTCTTTCTCTCTCTTTCTCTCTTTCTCTCTTTCTCTCTTTCTCTCTTTCTCTCTCTCCCTTTCTCTCTCTCTCTCTCTTTCTCTGTGCACATGCTTGTTTGTATCTCTATATCTTTATCTCAGCATGATCCAAATCTGTACAACATAATTTCTCTTAAGAAAGAAAGAAAGAAAGAAACATGCCAGAGAAAAGCATCATTATCCTTCTCTTATTTCTTCTCTGCCCAAGGTTCGATCAATATACAATACCCTCACAGTTGATACTCCTTATTTATTTTGTCTGTGGTTGTGTGCACTCTAGAATAAAATCATCATCACGTTTTTCTCACTTATACGGCTACTATTAAAGAGAAGGTGGAGTTCAAGTGAAGTTAGAAAATAATGAGCAACATTTGTCATTCTTTTTATGGTAGTTTGGAAGAAATCACAGTAGAAATGACCCCTGAAAGGAATTGCTCTTCAATTGCCCTGATTTTCAAATTTAACAAAGAATAGCATTATACCACATGTGTTTGTAGTCCCATATACACATTTATGTGTGCAGCATATGTGACTCAAATGCGATTGAGTCAATTTCTTATCAATTACTGCGGGCTGATTAAGACGCAAATTAACTGGCTAATTTGCGATCGGGATAGTTAAAATAGCGGGTTATTTGGCAAACTCGAGCTGATGAAGACAGGCCTAATTTAATCGTTTGACACGACTTGCTCTTTAAATCAGCGTCACGTTCTCCTCACTGATACAGTTAACAGAGTCTTTACACAATATAGAGCTGCAAGGATTTCTGACCAACTTTCCAACCGAGTAGCCAACATAATCAATATATAATGTTCAATAAGTGAGACAAAAAATTATGAATTTCTACTGGGAATGTGACATGAGAGATGGCCTTTTCTTCCTTAGAAGCCATCTTTAAAGCTAAAGACCAGTTATGGTCATGTAATTGCATAGTGAAAGAAACGTTGTGAAATCGATCAGAAAAGGTTGATCATCTAGCATAGATGTACTGAAAGGTTCTGGAATCATCAAAATTATAAGAAATTTGGCCAAGTCTTCATGAAGTTAGAAGCACTGTACACAGAAAGATGTATATGGGACTACACACACGTGCGCGACACGTGCATTTGTATCTCTCAGCAGTATATAGATATACTAATTTACCAAATATATATATTAGTAGGCGGTTTCCCCGTCAAAATTTTTATCGTCATGTAATATTCAAAACATATTCTTTCACATGATTGGTAATAAGAGCTTCCATTTCATTTTTTGAAATTGGGGCATTTCCAATACTGGTCTTAACCTTTAAAAAAATATTTTCAAGGAAAAGAGAAGGTGCTTTAATAAAGAGTGTAGAAAAAAAATCATGTATGACAATTAACAGAATGGAAATTGTTGAGCAAAGTAATTCTAATATTGTTGGTTTGAAAAGGAAATTCCTGTTTCTTTTGGATTCCATTTATCAATAAATTCTTTGTGTTTACAAAAATGCATGAAGAAAAAAATAGCACTACTGTATATCATCTACAAATTGTTTTTATTTGAAACATGTTTCACTCAGTTTTGTAAAATCGTTAATGATCTTACCACTCTTGTCAGGATCAACTTTATGTTCCTGCCCAAATTAAGTTATACAAGTGAACGGTGAATACATGTTCATGTACCTGTCATGCATTATATTGAAATTGTACCACCCAGTTTGCGTTTAGTACATGAAGACTTCAATTATCAGTTAAATAAGATGTATTTGTATGTACCGATATACAATTCTAAGGCCTTTTCTATTCTGATTTTTTTCCCCCAACTAAATCGATAGATGTCAGTTAACATTATACCACATGGCACATCTACAATGACCTATCTTCTTAAATCCCTATTTAGGGTTTTTGTACTGTTTGACAAACCAGTTTCTACGCTAGTAGAAGTAATAGCCGAGGGCAGGGTTATAGCTGGACCAATTAACTGTTAGGCCTCTCATTAAGATAATTGTACAAACTTTTCTCTGGAGGATAGTAGGTGTCTCACTTTTGTATTCCTCCCGTAGTCTACGATTATTCATATAGTAGCTAGTTTCTTTTCAGTGAAGTATGCAGAACTGGGACCACAGAAGTTAGATCCTGGCTTATTTTGACTTGACATGTCGGCTTATCTCGTTCAGATGTCCTAATAATACATAGTATGCTGTGCCATTCTTTCTTTTTAGTGCTCAGCTATTAAATATGAGCATAAAAATGTTATGTCTTGAGTCTGAAATATGCAGACTGAACATGTGGCTAACTATAATCCTCATGCTGACATCATGTGCAATTACGCTGGATTTTGATGATGCGAATTCACCTCGACTGCTAGCAAATAGATCATATGACCTCAGTGTTTTGGATCCTTTACAATAGAAGAAGAAAAGGGAAGAATTTGATATGCATATGCAAGAATGTTCACTTTTGTGACGAAAATGTAGACTTATAGGATAACATAGAAGTGAATTTTGTTATGAAGCCAGTTTTTCCTCTATATGATGTAGGTCCACAATAGGGGCATTTACACCGGAAGCAAAAACCCTGAGTTTTCCTCACATAACAAACAACTGTAAATTATTCCAGTTTTTGCTCCCTTGACACACCTCACTTCCGCGCTTTAGCATGCAGAGCAGTGACAAGTCGTGCATGCTTGCTACTCACCAAATACCCAATTAGCAAAGGCCAATTAATAGATGTTATGGGTTTTTCAAGTAGTGTACTTGGTAGTTTAAAAAGATTTTTCAAATAGGTTTTTCTATAGTGTAAATGGGTCAGATGTCCATGCTAATAGTTATGACCATGGGACTACTGGTGTCTGTACCTGGGCGGCAGTCTTGAGGTTGTTCACTCATGTGTGTCAACGTTCTAATAAACAACCGAGTCCCAAGGAAGACCACAATAATGAGAGGAATTTTCTTCATTTTCCCCCTCGCATTCAATCCAGTTTTGTCAATGTTGGATGTAATGTATCACCATTTTTTGTATGCTAATTCAACAAGATAATTATCTAAAGCCTATCATTAGACATTACCAGTATAAAAGGCTCATTTCTACGTATTCATCCTAGATTAAACGAACGCTTGGTACTTAAAAGTTAAGCTGTATTTCTTGAGAAAATGGTAATTTAACATTTTTCAGAATATTGTTGACATGAAGCTTCCATCCTCTAAAGAGGTTGTGTAGACAACCGAATGTAAACTTCATGAAGCGTGCTAAAAAGCACAAACATGGATACATACACATGGGAATACATAATGAAGACCCTGGCCCAGTTGTAGTACCAACCTGTGCAAAGTTTGTTTGTTTGCTGGGGAACAAGTTTTATGATACTGATTTCAATCTAAAGTTTATATAAAATTTATTTTAAAAATCAAATGAAGTCTTTGCATGATCAAAAGATAGAGAAAGTGAGAGGGGTACATATTGGCGACATCAATTACATCGTTTTCATTTGCTGGAGCCAATTAAAAGCCTTTGAAATTGCCAGCTTTCTTATGACAGCGACTATCATACACCTGTAGTTCAGGATTTCCTTTGAATTTTAAAGTTTTATTATTGTTGTTGCTTTTGTTGTTTTTAATGTTTAATATTTGTATTTAATGGCCTCTACTTTCCACATTATTCCAAAATAGCCCAGACTTTTGTAATGGAGATACAATGAACATGGGAAATTAAATTTGGTTATTTACTTTTTGCTAGTGAAAAGCCATCCACATGTAAAACACATGTAAAGAGGATCTCTTTGGCGCCGCTTTCACTGTATATACATGTAGGGGGCTTTCTCCGGCCAACTCTGCCTGCCGCCATTTCCTTTGCCCTTTGAAATCCATTGAAGTTCACATAATATTGATGTCAATTGTATACACCATGGTGTTAAAGACATCTGTCTTTGCCACGTCTGTTTTGGATATCCAAGAAGTCAAGGAAAAGGTGTCTGGTCTAGACCTTTCCTCTTGAGTTGGTGGCATTGATTAACGATTATTCGATCAAGAGGTGTGATTGTGTAATGAAGAGATCGAGCGCTGCATTCAGCCGTCTTGTGAATCACAGCATTTCGAAAGCTCTCGGATAGGAAAGCAAGTTGGCATTTATAGTGCTTAGGGTCTGAAGCAAACGTGTCCTGATTCTCGCTAATTTCAAGTCCAGCTACTGCTTATCACACTGTGCAGTTTGACCCAGGAAGTATAGGTCAACTTCGCCGCGTGCTTTCTGTCTGTGTTTACGGTCGACTGTCGGTCAAACCGCAACAGGCCACGATAATGACGTCACAGAATCATGATTGAGATCTCTGTTCGTTCAAGTGAATTTTAGCGACGATTCAAAACGAAAACATTTTCAGCGTTTCATGTTTATGTTTTTAAACACGTTTATTTTTACAACCAACGAAAAATCGCTTGAGCGTAGCTAAACGTCTTTGAAAACCGTGTTTCTGGGGTGAAAAAGTGTTGATTGAACGCACCCTTAGTCATTAATCAAATGAAATATTAATGGAGGGTCAATCACAGGCTTTACCCTTGCAGAAATAATCAATTATGAAAACCAATTCATGGTCGCTGTACGGGGGAGTATTTTTAACCTGTCCTAAATCCATGCTAGATCCCTTGCTTGAAAAAAAATCTCTTAAACTTGGATAAAATATTTCTTTACAGGTCTAGAACAGTAATTACCTTTTAGGGTTTCAAAGATGAAATATTATTAAGGTGAGATTTATAAAAATAGTAGAACAACATCGTTTTTTGGGTGCTTGCGCTGATTTAAGGTGAATTTTCATTTGATAGCCTGAATAAAGGCATTGCCTTTGGGTTAGAGGAAGTGACTTAACTTTCAAAATAGTTTTTGTGTTATTAAAATCATATATAGTTGGAATCTCAATAATTTGAAAGATCAGTTGATGATTAAACAAGGAAATAAGGAACTGGAGTGTATTGTGTGCCGAGAGTGAGAAGGCCACTGTATTGTAGAAGATTAAATTGAACAACCTTCTGGCACTCAACAGATTGGTTGTGATCTAGAAAAGATTTGAGATGGCCATTTTCTCTTTTGTATGCTCTACCGGGTTGTCAATCCAATGTCAGCGGTGTGTCCAGGTTTTTGTAAAGGGTGGGGGCACAATTCTTTAACATTTCTGACAAGCCCCCCCCCCCCTAAAAAGGTTATGATTTTTCAGGTGTCTTTTGGAAAGAGGGCTCTTTTTTGTTTTTTAAGTGTACATGTACTTTAAATTGCCATAATGGTCTTTATTAAAAATGGGGAGGGCCACTTTTCAGGCACAAAAACTTTTTTCTTCAAATCAGCACCCCCCCCCCCCCCCCCACTCCCTACCCTCAGTCTGTAATTCAAACCTGTCATTGGGGCTTTACTATGTAAGATAAAGATAAGATAAGATAAGATAAGATTTTATTTGTCTTTCTTTCAAATGACATACAGAGCATAACATTGGATCATAACACATTTACAATGCAAAATAACAAATTATGGCAATGATAAAAAACAAAGTTAACTAAAAGAAAGACGAGGAGACCCTGGTAAAAGCAGAGCTTGTAATTATTAGGGTCCCCTCTGAGCCGGATAAAACATGATGAATAGATATTTGTGACTACCTAAGAATACAATAGGGAAAAGGGGGTATAAAAAATGGTTTTATAACACACTTATTCCTGAATATTTTGATTCAAGCATGTTTAGGATGCAATTACGCATTAGAGCATTTAGCCAGAGAAGAAAGAAAGCACCGACAGATTAACTAGGGTAGGAATAATCTACTTTAATTGAATGCAACAATGCGGCTTAACAA
Source organism: Strongylocentrotus purpuratus (assembly GCF_000002235.5). Lineage (NCBI taxonomy): Eukaryota > Metazoa > Echinodermata > Echinoidea > Camarodonta > Strongylocentrotidae > Strongylocentrotus > Strongylocentrotus purpuratus. The sequence continues at coordinate 26,748,516 of NW_022145597.1, forward strand.
AGTTCATAGATTTGGGTATATGGCCTTCTCCTTACTGATCCAGCTTACTCTGTTCTTCTCTGTATCTATATTTATTTCCTTATTTTGGGTCTACCTTCTTTGTTAGTTTCTCTAGGGCTGCTTCTCCCTGTTTAGACCCTATATGTCATTCTTGATGGGGAAGAGGGGGATTGGTTTCCATGTCTGTGTAATTAATCTTCAACATGTAGCCCCCCCCCCCAAAAAAAAAAAATAATAATAAATAAATAAATAAATAAATAAATAAATAAATAAATAAATAAATAAATAAATAAATAAATAAATAAATAAATAAATAAATAAATAAATAAATAAATAAATAAATAAATAAATAAATAAATAAATAAATAAATAAATAAATAAATAAATAAATAAATAAATAAATAAATAAATAAAATCTACATTAGTTTGACCCAAATTGATATTTGAAGGTAATGTGGGTTCAAAATCAAAGAAAATTTGCGCTTTTTTTTCTTCACTTTTTGCATATTTCCAGTTTTTAAGAATGAACATTTTCCAATATAATTGTAGATTTTGGGTTATTAAAATCATTAATGATTGTAATTCTTTACAAAGTTACTACAGTTTTCTTGAGCATTTACAATATCTATAATGAAAATAAAGCTGTCCCTTTTTTTGGTAATGTATTTCCAATTCATAAAGACACTATTTTTAGGGAAATTGCCATTAAAATTTCCATCTTAAAATCTGATATTAAAGTCTGTGAAGCATGGCGCGTTCCCCGTTGCACAATACTTACCATTGATAGTAATGGTAACTACCATGGAAACCTAGATTGTGATTGGCTGTTGAGCCGTGTTACCTTGGTAGTTGCAATTGATGGCAAAGTTACCATCAATGACATTTCATCAGAGACTTTCATATTTAACTTTATGGCATTTGGTTAGGCTTACTGGTGTTGCTATAATCATTTAGACCAACTTATAATGATATGCAGTCTACACAATAATGAGATTAAATTGGCAACACTGGAATGCCAGGGCCAAAATGTTTATCTCATTTTGTGTTCACTTAACTTCTTGTCCTACTTCCATTTGTATCCAACGAAAGAAAGCGATTATGGTAAATCCACATGCGTGACTGTGAGAGCATATATGTCAGGTCCTCATCACTAAACTAATTTAGTCAAAGCATGGGCAATTTCGTTGTGTATATTGATATAATTATTCATTAGAACACCCAGTATATTGTGAGAGGGAATAATCAATTTCACCAACTGGTACTCGCAATGCATTAGAACCTACTCATGCATGTGATGTGAAGTCTTCCTACTTGACTCAAATTTAATTTCTAACTTCAATCAAAATAAATTTACCGAAATTGGATTTTATATAGCGTACGCATGCATGTGATGTAGTCTTCCAACCAGACACAAATTTAATTTCTAACTTTAATCAAAATAAATTTACTGAAATTGGATTTTATATAGTGTTCCATTCTGCCATCCCCATCTCATCTATGAAGTACCGGAAGGGCGTTAACTCTGTGTTATACATAGTATACATGAGTTATTGTCCTTCTAGCCCCAAACAAACAAACAATTAGGCGCGTCTTCATCATCTCGAGATTGCCAAATAGCCCGCTATTTCTGATTTGGGAAATAATCCCTCAAAACTTGAAACTCGACCGTGAGAAATTAGCTCGAGATATTTTGCTCAGCGTTAGCGCGTATTGCAAATCTTCGGTCTAGTGAAGATGCATGGGACAAATAGCTGGATATTTTGCCAAATAGTGGGATATTTTGCAAACTATCCCAAGATATCTTGGGATGACAATCCTGACCAAATATCCTTCTAATTGCTACTTCGGTCTGATGAAGACGCAAATTAGCTGGATAGTTTGCGATCGGGATAGTTCAAATAGCTGGATATTTGGCAATCTCGAGATGGTGAAGACAGGCCTTATGTAAACTCATTTTCAGGGGGCAGGCAAAATGTCATTAAAGAGAAGGTCGAGTTCTGGGAAGAGGTAAAAAATAATTTGTGAGCGTTATCATTGTTATGCAAGTTTCAAAGAACATCGGATAATACATGTTCCCTGAAAAGCATTGTTCTTCAATTGCCTTCATATTCTAAATATGGCATGTAACAACATAAAAATTGGGACAGATTTCTATACCACATGTTCATGTAGTCCCATATACATCTTTCTGTGTGCAGTGCTTGTAACTTTACTAAGACTGGACCAAATTTCTTATCATTTTGATGATTCCAGAACCTTGCAGTACACACCAATACTTATAAAGTTATATGCTAGATCATCAACCTTTTCTGATCTATTCCACACCATTTCTTTCACGATGCAATTGCATGACCAGAAGTCAACTTTGTCTTTAAATTAAGTTTGAAATGAGGTCACTCTTAGTGATTGCAATCCTTCATGAAATTTGCTACTGATGGACAGATGTTCCAAGGGGGAGAAGAGGAAATCTCAAGTAGCTCTCCCAGCACCCCTGTCGTGTAAACGTGCTCATCAGTGTAAGCAGTTGATAACAAATTGGACAGATGGATGCCCCAGCTAAATCTGATTTAGAATGACTGTGGAGAGAGAGAGAGAGAGAGAGAGAGAGAGAGAGAGAGAGAGAGAGAAAGAGAGAGAGAAAGAGAAAGAGAGAGGGAGGGACCCTATTTACACTTCCAAAGAAAACACATATCAGATCGCATGAATCAGTAGTGTGAATGAACCCAAGCTAGTCCATATGTGGAGTGTTTCATATCGATCCATACAATCGAGGCATCTTGTTATGGGAATGGGGTCAAGGAATGATGAGGAAGGGAAATATTCAAGAGTTTCGTCTGAAGGTTGAGATATAATTATTTTCCAAAATCATTAAAGGGAAAGTCCACCCTGAAATTAAGTTAGTTTTAATAGGAGTAGAAAAATGAGAGAAACAAGTCAGTGAAAGTTTGAGCAAATTCCGATTGAAAATAAGGAAGTTAGGATTTTTGAAGTTGTGATCAATCAAACACAAATTGGCAACTCTATGACGTATCATGCGAGCTCAACTTCCATTTGCTCAGTAATAAAAAAATCTAAAATTTTCATTTTCCCTCAAGAAAAATTTCAACCATACATGCACCCTAAATATAATAATTGCAAATATGTTTCTATACTCCCCCTGCAAGGAACAAATATATATTCCGTCATCAATAACGAAGAAAACATGATTTTATGGAATATTATGCACAAAGCAAATGAAGGAGAGCTCGTATAATAAGTCACAGAGTTGCCAATTTGTATTTGATTGATCACAACTTCAATAATTCATAACTTTCTTATTTTCATTCAGAATTTGCTCAAACTTTCACTCACCTGATTTTCTTATTATTCTGCCTCTATCGAAACAAAATTATTTTTGGGGTGGACTTTCCCTTTAAATAGGACCTACATGTACATGTACCCATTTCGACAAGCAAGCAAAGCGTAATAAAACAGGTCATTTTTTTACTGATTGTGGAAAAGTACCAATTCGTCCTTGTTTTCACGAAGTGACGGTAGTGAGGAAAATCGTAACGCAAAGTGAATGCAATTTTTTTTCACTACCGTCACTTCGTGAAAACAGCGACGAATTAAGAAGGGAATATTTCTAGTCAAACTCGTGTTTTTGAAAGCGTGACAATAACTAGAGATATTGCGTGACATTTTCATCTTTAGGAGGCACCTTTGATTTATAAAAGTTTAACTTCAAAGCCACTGTGTACAGATTTCTCTTAATTTTTCATATTTGGGGTTTGCTTGATTGCTTCAGCAGGATTCTTGCTTCCTGAACCATTGGAATCCTTTTTGTTTTGATCAGGGACTTGTATTTGGGCAAGTCCAAGGCATGCCCCATACAATACCAAGAATTATCAAATTGTAAACAGGATTTGATTACATGATTTGTAATTATTTGATTTACTATTTTGTATGATTCAAGCTCTAGAAGGGATAATAGTTTGATACATGTACATTCATCAGATATCCTGAAATCTTGTGTGTTTAGTAGAGAATGGACCGAATAGTTTGACTTGCATCTTCAGTTCCCTAGTTTGATGCTGTTACATTATGAAGCCAGAAGGAGATTAAATCATTTACCTTAAAGGTACTATGTCCCTTTTGCAGGCCAAAAAATGAAAAAGTTCAATTCCAACTGCATTTGAAAGATATTACTAATTTAGAACTTCCCTAAAAAAGGTGGGGCTTGAAAATTTCTTCAAGTGGGAAAATAACGACTATTAGTTGTCAAATCGACTTGAGGGCTATAGAGCCCAAAAGTAATAGTCTTGATTTTTAGACAATTGTACCGAAATAGTCATACGTTTTATGCTACGCAAAGATTCAATCAGTTTAATCTTGGCCATCACAAGAAGTGGGTTATTGATGTAGACAAATGCTCATGTACCCTTTACAACTCTTTTCATGTATGTTATTACCAAAGAAGAAAAAAAGCCAGTCAGTCACTCAATAGTGTCTGACAGTGAAGTCTAGTAAGTAAACGGGTTTCCTTGCATAATTTGAATATGAGGACACTGCTAACGTTTAAATTTCACAGATAGGACATACATGACATATTCATAATTCCTGCAAAGTTCTACAGCATTTGAGGTTGGCTGCAAAAGGGACATACATGTAGTACCTTTAATGCAGTGTTCTGCACTTCTCACCAAAAATCAGAATGAAAGAACACCCATGTTTTTATGGGTTTTTCCAGTAGTGCAAAAGGCAGTTGATAATTGAGACAATTTTTCATGTTTTATGTTTTTATGTGACAGGTAAAATGACCCTTGGCATTTGTAAATAAATGTGAAACAGGTACTGACCATGGCAGCCAGTAACTTTTTCTTCACTTTCACCTTGTAAGGTGCACATTAACATTAATCTTGAAGAACTCGGGTTATGGCAATTGTCAGTAAAAAAGCTGAGTGTTCATGAAAAAAAAACGAAGAGAATTGTACATGTATTACTAAATGATTTTGAGACTCGTGACTACTATTCATGAGCTTTAAATGAGTGAAAATGTGGAGAAAAATGAAAAGGGATTGGATTAATGAATAAGGGAAAGAATTACTATGATTCATTTCATGAAGAAAATTGTACATGTATTACAAAATGATTTTGAGACTTTTGGATACTATGCTTGAGTTTTAAATAAGTGAAAATACTATTCATGAGCTTTAAATGAGTGAAAATGTGGAGAAAAATGAAATGGATTGGATTAATGGATAAGGGTATGAATTAATGTAGATGTGCAATATGTGCCCCCCCCCCCCCCCCAAAAAAAAAAAAAAATAAATAAATAAATAAAAAAATCTGGAAGATTTGAGGACAACGAATCAGTAAAGATAACATCTCTACTAATATTTAGAGTACATCTGTGTAAGTAAAAAAAAAAGGTTTTAGAAGAAATTGAAAGGAAAAGAAAACGCGATAGCATAAAAATAGCAATTGTAAGATAATGTAATACGTTAGATACAGAAATCGGAGTCTTAATGCATACATGTAAACAAAAATAATGATTTGAAACCTTTCATCCCAAAACATGCAGGATGGGAGAAAGCAGATGTGATCATTCATTGAATTTAATGTGTAAGATCAAATTTCCACAAAAAAAATTTGAATAGTAGGGATAGGAATAAAGTTACTAACTAGATAGTTTTCAAATTTAGTTAGTTTCAAAAAGAATATGTAATATCATTTGTATAAAGCATGCATGTACAAGCTCCTCTTTAAACATGTGACATTTTTGTTTTAACCCTTTCTTTTTTTGTGAAGTAAATCTATTTCTGCTTCTTTAATAGTTTCCATGAAGATATATATATTATGTAATTTAATCCAAAGCTGCCTTGGCTACTTGTAGCTTTACCATTCATTACATAAGAAGAAGAAACATTCATTTGCGTAAGTCTATGCCTCACCTTATAGTTTGTGCACAGTTATTATGATAATCCACATTCCTTTAGTAACACAATCCACAAATTGGAGATTTCTCTTTAACATACAAATATCCCAGAAGCATTTGTCAAAATCTGTCTCCAGGCGAAAAATGCTCGATCCAATAAGTCAATATTAGTTCCTCGAAACAGCAGCTCCAATTGAAATAGATAAGCGTGAAATCCTTATATACAAATCTGAAGTGGGTTGTGAAAAGCTAGCGGTAATACTAATAGAACAAGAGGGTGTAACCATAGGTGTAACGTTCCTTGGACAACAGCTATGGTCATTCTGGCTGGAATCAGCTTTGTTGACCGGCTATAATAAGGTGAGATGATCGGTCAGCCGCAAGCAGATTGGCTGTAATCATCACTTGTCCAGTCTGGCTGGCTGACCAGCCACTGGATAGCGCTGGTCAAGCAGAGTAGCTAGCTGGAAGGCTATTTTGGTGTCCTGGATTGATGTTCAGTGGAAAAGCATGCACTGGTCAACTAACACTGTAATCTTGTGTGAAATGAAAGAGAAAATTAAGATTTAAATAGCTGCAGGAGGTGCTTCTCATCTTGTAATTGGTTTGTCTAGGGAAAATTTCTAAACTTCTCTTCCTTAAAAAAGAAATTGGGGTGTGAGGGGATTGGGAATGAAATTAACCTCTGATATCTGAATTCTTGCAGCAAATAAATGCAATGCTAATTTCATGTGCTTTTAACCATAAATTTTTGATAGCTTAATTTCACAGAAGGTGATTAATTGATAAAAATCTTAACCAATAACTTAGGATTATAAATGAAATTATATGAAATCATGAAATGTTGACAGAAAGAAATTAGCTGTACTCTAAAATAGTATTCCCACCCCATGTATGTTACAAATTCCTAAAAAGTGGAGGGAGGGGCATTATTACAGGATGGTACATGAAACATCTCTTAGAAATAATTTCATCCACCATTCAGAATAAATTCTTGCTAGTTTATTCCAAAATTCAATAGCCTGACAATACTCAAAGTATTCTTTGTTTCTACCCCAAATTTGAAGAAAAAAACCTGGGGAAAAAAAAATTGAGAAACACTTTTTAATACAGAATTAAAACTTTTAGAAATCTGGACAGAGAAAAAAAATATTGATGCTCTTTGGGGTATTTTTTTTTCTATTTTTTTTTGCCATTGACTTTCACACCAAAAAGCAGGGGACTGGAATCAATCATTGTCAGTTTTGAAGGATTACATTCCATCCTAAACAAGAGTTCAAATTTTAAAACTCTTATAAACAGTCAGAAAAGGTTTCACTATGGCTTCGTGTTGAATATGACTTCGGGGGATTTTTTATTATTCAGATGTGTAGTAGCCTTCTGCTTTGATATGAAGGACAAAAATGAAGGGTGTATCTAAACTTCTTTGGCCGCCAGTAAGAAGGCCATTACTCCCATTGACAATCCATTGCTGTAATGGCCTTTTTGCAGGTAGCTGACAAATTTTACCATGGCCAGAAAAATTCTGTTTACATGATCCGAAGGAATATTCTGCAGTAAATTGTTGGGTCTGAATAATATCAAAGGTTCATATTGGTGGATAAACTCACAATATTTATTAGCCTCTTTGTGTGTGTATGTATGTGTATAAGATTTTAAAAACATCTTTATGCTATACATTGCCTAGATCTGGTTTCGTCAACTGATCAAGAAATTGTTTATTTTCCAAAATCTCACACTTTTATGGAACTTGTTAATAAAGTTTTTGTAAGACTTGTGAAAAAGTGCTTGGAAGACATGGATTCTCTAAATAAGCCTGTGTCCGGTATTAGTTACAAGTTCTACACTAGATAAGATAAGATAAGATAATCAAATTTATTCCATTCATCATTAAAAATAAAAACATTTAGATACAATAACATACAAAATCACAAGATATATACATGTATACAAAATAAACAAACATTACATACGATAATAGTACAATATAAGGTGATCTGGACAAAAACATAGAAAAAGTGAGTATTTATGTGAATGAGGAGGCAGCTAGAAAGGAATTGCCTTATTGGTGCTGCCACCTACAAAAAACTGAAAATTTGAAATTAGGATAAGAAGAGAGTATGACAAGACCAGATTGAAGATTTACAGAATAAGTGCACTGATAACATGAAGGAAAATTGGTCTGTAGAGCCATATTAAATGAAACTAAAGCCCATTTAAGCTTTAAATATAATGAAAAGTTGAACATAAGTAGGAAAGTCAGGCAAGTAATCCCCCATCCCCTCAAAATAGCTGAGAAATTTATTTAGACAAAACAATCTTTCATGCAGAAAAGGACTTTATCAATCTAAATTGGATACACCCAAGACAATAAGGATTTAGGTTTGGTTTAGTGGATATTCTGTTACTTAGTCAAGGCTACTTATAGCCAAGGTACATAGTACTTAGTTGTGAATGGAATCAATGGAATTTAAAGTGGGTTCACTGCAACAAAATAGGGAGAAGTCTAAATACAAAAATAAACAGAAAGTCCATATAATGTATGCAGTGCTATAACAATAATATAAACTTTCTCTTTCTCTTTCTTTTCCTTCTCTCTCTCTCTCTCTCTCTCTCCCTCTATCCCTCTCCTTCTATCCCTCTCCTTCTCCTTCATTACCCCTTTCTCTCTGACTTATGAAAGCCAGAAGGGTTTAACTTTGTGTTAAAAACTATTATATAGCCTAGGGTAATGTCCTTCTGGCTCTTAAACAGATGACAAAAAATACCTGTTTTAAAGGTAAAGACCAGTATTGAAAACGCCCCAATTTCAAAAAATGAAATGGAAGCTCTCATTACCAATCATGTGAAAGAATATGTTTTGACAAATACATGATGATAAAAAATTTGCCAGGAAACCGCCTACTAATTCATATATTTGGTAAATTTGTTTCTCTCATGGACTGTGAGAGATATAGGGTAGTCCCATATACAACCTATCTGTGTATAGTGCTTGTAACTTTACAAAGAATGGGCTAAATTTCTTATCATTTTGATGATTCCACAACATTTCTTTCACAATGCAATCGCATGACCATAACTGGTCTTTACCTTTAAACTTAGATCTCTGAGAAGGTAACCAAAGACTTGGGAGAGGTGTCATATCAACAAAGTCTCCCATTGAAAAAAAGTGAATTATGTTATTTTTAAACATTTGACCATGGTATATAACTCACAGGGCAGTGCATGAGATATTATTTTGAATTAAAATGAGCAGATCAGTGACCTTCAAGTTATAACTCCTACAAATTCCTTCTATTGGATACTAGATAATCAATTTTTGTTCAATATTTAAGATAAATGACATCCACTTTGAAAGGTTTCAAGAGATGATTTACAGTTATTTCTCCCTAGCCAGATGAACAGTTTTGTTAACCCAATTAACTTATCCTTGTGAGCAATTTAACGTTGGCATATTTAAGGCCTTAGAGCTGTCTTCGTAATGACAACTGCTGCTGTTGACACAAGGGTCTCTTTAGGTTGATGTTCATTTTGATAGACTTCAATGTTAATGAATAAACACAAACATGATTCTAATTGTAGGTTTGTAGTTCAATTAAAATTTAGAATATGAAGAAATGAATGTAGTAGAAAACAAAATGTATGTGTAATCAGAAGTTGTTTATTCTTGAAAATCAAATGTCTATATAATCATTGGCAGATTTGAGGGGGGAGCACTAGTGCCCCTTCAATAGCCCATATAACATGTGCCATTAAATGTGTTTTTCTTTCTTTCTTTCTGTCCTTCCTTTTTATTTTGCTTGCCCAAGATTTATTGGAATAGTGTCCCCTGCTCCCCTTCTCAGCATTGTGGACTGCCCCTGCATATAATGTAGTCTTCTCTCATATTCCAAGAAAAACTTGGGAAGAGAACAATGTTATAGAAAAAAGACAAACAGGAAAGTTAAACGTTTTTGGCATCGTTCAGATCATCAAAATGTTATTGATCAACACCAATATGAATCTGTCAAGCTCCTGGAAAGAGAAGGCTGGTAGTGTGAAACAAGTCAACTGTATCAACATGATTTGAATGACCCCAGAAGAGCAATATATCATGCACATGTTGCTGTTTGTATCGATTCCATTATAAGAAGAACGTCAACCCATTAAAAAGTGTGTCAAACGGGACCACAGTCCCAAATGTTGTAATTGCTCTTCAAAGAAACATTCAATCCAGGTCACATTCTTGTAATACTAATTGTTAAAAGTTGTCATCACGGGTAGCAGATGTTTTAAGAGTCGGGCGCATGCCGCACGTGATCCTGCAAACGAGATGATTTGATGAAGTCGGTAGATCAACGGTATGAGTGTCGGGTTAGGCGTAATATAATTTGTTTTCTATAAACTTCCACCTGGCCGTTATCAATTACTAATGGCATGCAAGGTTAGATTGCTAAATTGAAAACATCGAGCGGGTGTGAAAATGATTAGATTGTCTCTAAGAGCTTTAGTACGTGATTGAGTACACCAAGTAGAAAGCACGATTTAACCACCAATACGAAAATAACATGTGGCTCGTTTAGCAGCCTCAGAGCTAACCCAGTACAGACTTGATTGTACAATTTATATACCTCTCTTTAGAAATCTAGCCATCTGATTGGTCGAAATTGCAGTTGTGATTTAAGATATTCCTATCTACCAGTCAATAGTCTTTCAAAAAGTGCCCCCATACCAGCCCACTGGTCAATAGTCTTTTTAAAGATGCCCATTGCCCGGGTAACAGGCTGCATGAATGAATATTGCTCAGATCCCCATGTGTTTACGTGTTAAAATTGTCTTTGTGCAAGCGTGGACACCATACAGTACTTTTTGTCTGTGGTTCCCGAATTATTGAAATTGTCAGACATGTTTTCAGTGAAGATAAACAGACAGTGTACATGTATCAGATTTTCTGTGATGTTTTAACCAATCTTATTAATAAAAGGATAAGGTAAGATATGCCAATGATAATCATTATTCAACGCATTTCTTCTATTTTACTCATTACAGAACACCTGAGCAATGTCCAACTGTGGTGTCCCTCCTATCAGAGAGCTACAACCCCCATGTTCGATATGGAGCAGCCATGGCTTTGGGTATTGCATGTGCAGGAACTGGAAACAAGGTAAGTTCCATTTTTATTCAGGGGGGAGGGGGTAATTTAATTGATTTGAGAAAGATGAAGGAATTCATAGGTTTCTGCTGTCTCTAAATAAAATTTATAATCATAAGTCCTAGATTATAACAGGGTTCGTACGGGTCATGGAAAACCTGGAAAGTCATGGAATTTTACTTTATTGCTTTTAAGGCCTTGAAAGTCATGGAAAATTATTTTTTCCATTGGAAAGTCATGGAAAGTCATGGAATATCAAAATTATGGACAACTATAGTATTTTCTCACTATACAAGTGAATAAATGGAGATATTTCAACCATTTTCTTCTCGTATTTTCTTTCATTCGTAACATACCGACTGATTGTACTTGTGAATGTGTTCACTATGATCGATGGATAAGCGCTGTGTACGTGGGTGTGTACGTGTACGATACGAACTACGTGTGTATGGTCAGTGTATGGCGGTACGGTCCACATCGTGCGCACATGGCTAGCTTGCGAGCGAGCTCGCTAGCGCTAGCTCAGTTCAGCAAGCTAGCGCACGTGTACGTGTGCAGTGTGTGTGTGCATATGATGATGGTGCCAACGCGACATGTGACACTCCAAGAACGAATGTAATGCCTCGATTGCACTTTGGCTTTGCATTAAATTGCGACCACTTAGACTACTACAATTTTTACACTTCTCCAATAAATGAGGAAAAAGTAAATTAGTAATATTTGTTTTTTAATTTTCATTATTTAAATAAAAAAGGAACAATACTGACGTGTCAACAAGGCAAATTGGCAGCGCTAGCTCGTTGACGATCTATATATCGACGCGACGGCATGTGTTTTGAAACTTTTGTGCATGTGTTGATTCTTCATGAAACGGAGTTGTTTATTTTCACAGACCTTGGAACTCGTCACGTGGATATTTTCACCATTACAAATTTTGTGGAAGTGATATTCAAAATGCCTGGAAATTGTCATTTTAAGGATGCTTGGTTAGAACACCCGGATTACCGTGGCTGGATTTTGAAAGAAAGTTCCGATCTGGGGACTGCTAGATGTGCTGTTTGTATGTGTAAATTCAGTGTCCGTAATATGGGCGAAGCAGCCGTCAAGAGCCACAAGAAGAGTGAAAAACACACAGCAAACCTCCAACAGCAACAACGTCGTAAGTGAGCATTTTTAATGTGAATTTTACCGATCCTTTATTGAGCATGAATCCAAATAATGACTGATAATAATTATATAAAAATGAAAGATTTGAGATTATTTAGCGATGCGATGTCACCTCGCAGGCATTGGTTACTGCTTACTGCGACCAGCCCGTTCGGGAGCGTCCCCGGCCCCGGGCCGGGCCGGCTAGGTTACTGCATGCAACAGCCCGAACGCTAACCCAGGGGGCTCCGCACTCACACGCCAGTGTTGTACCGGGCACTGTATGTGGACTGCAGAAAAAAAAAAAAATAATAATTTACCTTAAAATTGACCCCAAAAATCATAAAACTAAATTTTGTACTTACAATTGGGTCCAACAGTTTGCTTGCCTTGAGAAGTAGAGTAAAGTACCCGGTTTTCGGCCACTTAAGACAAAATCCTATTTATTGGACTCTTTACTTCCTATTTATTATCATTTCTTGTTCAAATCATGAAGCAAATATTATTATTATTTAAACAAAAAAGAATCCCCCAAAAAAATCACGAATTGCCATGACAATATTCATTTCAATTTTCACTGTTTTGGAGCCGGTTATCGGCCGAGCGTTTCAGTTTACGGCCGCATGTACAGAGTCAATAGGAAGCGCTCGCGCGCGCCGTGCGTTTCTGCGCTGATGTATAGCACAAGCGGGCGGAGCAGGTATCCCACGCCGGAGCTCCCGGGTGCTCGCCTGACCGAATACAGGCACAGCGGTGATCGGAAGTTGGAATCTGAATTAGACGGACATATCGTGTGTGCGTCGCGGTGTGCGGCTGCATTGATTTAATACATGCGATGAGATACTTTTGAGCTTGCGACCAGCACAAAATCGGGCTCTATATCTGAAAAATACTTGAAATAAAGCTCATTTTATGGTACCCATATTTCTTACATACACGCGTAAGAAACTCGATTTTTCAGATTTGGGTAGCGGGACCGCCGATTACATCGCTAAAATGTGATATTTTAGGATATATTTTTCATTGCAAATGTGGTTCTTCAGTGACACTGGCATGGTATGGTATGTGTGGGATATGTGTTATGCTATTATGCGATGTATTTTAAAGTGATTTTACCATGTATCCAACCAATTGGCCGAAAACCGGAGCTGACCGATTACCGGGTACTTTACTCTATTTCCTCCTTTCTATTTCTTTAAAATATGTTTTTAAGGAATGAGTCAAAAATTAGTCCACTTGTCTTAGTGACTTACATCAATTGGCCAAAAGTTGCCGTGAATTTTTTTTTTTTTTCCTTCCCCATACTGTCAAACGGTTGTCAAAATAGGAAAACGTTTATGCTTTTAATGGTCGTTTGAACGGCAGTTAAACGTTTTGACTCGGCCCTAAATCTTACCAAATGATGATATTTATATTTTATTTATTTTAATAGACATTTTTTTCTTTTCTCCTAGATTCTACTCTCTCACTCAAGAGCTTCTTCAAGGCAAAAGGTGCAGAAAGTTCATCAGTATCTATCACGTCTACAGATGCAACAACCAGTACTTGTGCGCCATCAACCTCTAAAGTGACAACTCCCATTCCTGTTGCTGCAAGAGAGGAAACTTTAAAAGCTGAAATACTCTGGTGTCTGAAAGTGGTGGAGGATCATTTATCATTTCATTCTTGCCAGCACAACAGTGAGCTCTTTCAAAGAATGTTTCCGGACTCAGCTATTGCTAAGGGTTTCACGTTGTCAGAAACAAAATGTCGGTATATGACGGTGTTTGGTTTGGGCCCATATGTGCAAGACCTCCTTTATGACAACATAAAACAATCAAACCACTATGTGATACTGTTTGATGAAAGCCTCAACAAGAAGCTCCAGAAAAAGCAGATGGACTTCCTCATAAGAACATGGCAACACAATGAAGTTTGCACTCGCTACTTGACGTCTGTGTTCATCGGACATGGTTCAGCTGTTCACCTCAAGGAAGAACTGAATAAAGTTCTGCACACAGTTGGCTTGGAAAAATTACTGCAAATATCAATGGATGGTCCCAACGTTAATTGGAAGATGTATGATGACTTTACGCGAGAGTACACTGCTGACCTGACCAAATCCATACTGAATATAGGCTCATGCGGGCTCCATATAGTTAATGGTGCTTTTCTGACAGGTGCCAAGGCTGCTGACTGGGAGGTGGAAAGCTTTCTATCATCCTTGTATTACCTGTTTTCTGATTCCCCTGCCAGAAGAGAGGATTATCAGAAGATAACTGGAGATCATACCATGCCACTTAAGTTTTGCAAGACCCGATGGCTGGAAAACCTTCCTGTTGCAGAGAGAGCAATCAGCATCTGGGAGAGTGTATGTGCGTATGTTAAAGCAGTAGAAGAGAAGAAAATCCCTCACCCAAAGAACAAGTCCTTTGAAACTGTTTCAAAATGTACTCATATAACTGATTTCTTAGCAAGACTGTACTTCTTCATATCTGTTGCAAAGCTGGTCAATCCTTTCCTAACAGACTATCAGACTGATGCACCAATGCTGCCCTTTTTAGCTGAAGACCTTACTAGAATGCTTGCATCCCTTATGCAGCGATTTTTAAAGCTGGACAGGAGTACCATTACTTCTCCTTACAAGATAATGCAGGTAGATGTTAGCAGTGAGGCCATTCAGCTGCCCTTGGCCAAGTTGGACATTGGATTCTACACTGAGAAGAAGCTGAAAGATCTGAAGGCGAAAAATATCATCAGTGAGCTGAAAGTTCTGGAATTTCGCACTCAAGCAAAGAAGTTTCTTGCTGCAATGACCCGGAAGCTCATTGAGCGATGTCCGCTTAAGTATGCACTTGTGAGAAATATAGGATGCTTGAGTCCAAAGAACATGGCAAAAGACAAAGAAAACTCCACTGCAAAGCTGAAGAGGGTGCTTAACACCCTTAGTGATGCCCACAGACTTAAGGATTCATGTGACGATATCCTAAGAGAATACTCAGAAGCATGTGATGAGGCATCAAGAAGTGCAGAGATGAGAGACTTTGATCCAAAGAAAGAGAGATTGGACTCTGTAATGTGCAAATTTCTGTCCGAGTCTCGCTATTCGACCCTCTTAAAGTTGGTCCGCATGTTGCTTGTCTTGTCCCATGGACAAGCCTCCATTGAGAGAGGTTTCTCAATCAACAACGAAGTTGAAGAGGACAATCTCCTGGGACACTCACTGATATCATTGAGGGCCATTTATGACCATATCAAGTATGTTGGAGGAATCAAGAATGTGACTATTGACAAATCAATCATGTTGGCTGCGTCTGCAGGCAGGCAGAAATACCACATCTATCTCGATGAACAGAGGCGTAAAAAGGAAAAGGAAAAGAAAGAAGGAAAGAGAAAAGGACTGATGGATGGTTTGGAAGAACTAAAGGCCAAACAAATGAGACTGCAAGCAGATGTGAAAAGTCTTCACACCTCAGCAGACAAGTATGCTGAGGAAGCAGAGTCACAAGGAAGATTGACTTGTATTTCCAAATCAAACAGCCTCCGACGTACAGCAAAGGAGAAGGCATCCCAGTTACAAGTAATTCAGAAACAGATTGATGAACAGCTGAATGCCATTAAGAATTATTAAAGAACTTGGACAGTTTGTTACCAATGCCACCAAATATTCAGACAGGTGCAATGTGTAGAGGGATTTCTTTCAAACAGCTACATGAAGATGTCTCAAGAAAAAACTCATTCAGAAATTATTGACCAGCTTAATGCTAGCGAAACAAGAATTCATCAGCTGATGTGAGTAGGCCTACTGTGTTTTGTTGGTGAAATCAAAATTGGTGATGGTATGTGTGTGAGTTTGTGTGTTGGTGTTGTTTTGTTTTCTTTTTTTTGGGGGGGGGGGGTAGTTACCTTGTACATGCAAAGGAGAGCTATTGAAGGAATCATGGTGGTCCATGAAACCAGGAACAGGCAATTTGTATTCTTTAGAAGTGAAAATTGCCATTAAAAAATGGACAATTGTTGATATGAATACATGTATGTGTAATTGTAAGAATATTATATAGCAGTGCATATCGAATATGATGAAAAAATAACATGTAATTGTAACAGATGAAATAACTAGATAACAAAAGCTGCCTTTCTATTAGTAGACTTGAAACATGCACTTTGCTTCGCTTTGATTTGAGATCAAATTTTCAGTCTACCGTGTAAAAAAAATGTGTAAAAGTCATGGAAAGGTCATGGAATTCTGGCTAGAAAAGTCATGGAAAGTCATGGAATTAAATTTATGAGAAAGAGTATGAACCCTGTAGATATCATAACCCTTATTTACACCTTGTATAAAAATAAGTTTATTCCTTCATCAATTATTAAGAAAATTAATATTCTAGATTTTTTTAGTACAGGGACAACTGGAGAGAACTCAAGAGACATGTCCCAGAGTTACCAGTTTGTGTTTCATTACCATCAAATTCAGGACTTCCTAACTTTGTTGTTTTATTCTGATTTTTATGCCTCCGCCACCGAAGGTGGTGCCGGAGGCATCATGTTTTCGGGTTGTCCGTCCGTACGTCCGTCCGTCCGTACGTCCGTCCGTCCGTCCGTCCGTCCGTCCGTCCGTACGTCCGTCCCGTTTGACCGTTATCACAATATCTCAAGAACCATTTAAGATTTAAACTTAAGACTCAGGAATAGTATTTATCACCATAGGAAGACGATCTGATTAGATTTTGGAGTACGTAGGTCAAAGGTCACAGGTCACAGAGGTCAACTTATGAAATTCCTTGTATTGGGTTTGTTAGCGCGATATCTCAAGAACCATTTGAGATTTAAACTTCAAACTTAAGGATAGTATGTATCACCATAGGAAGACGATCTGATTAGATTTTGGAGCACGTATGTCAAAGGTCAAGGGTCACAGAGGTCAACTTATGAAATTCCATACATTGAGATTGTTATCATGATATCTCAAGAACCACTGGAGATTTAAACTTCAAACTTAGTGATAGTGTGTATCACTATAGGAAAACAATCTGATTAGATTTTGGAGCACGTATGTCAAAGGTCAAGGGTCACAGAGGTCAACTTATGAAATTCCATACATTGAGATTGTTATCATGATATCTCAAGAACCACTGGAGATTTAAACTTCAAACTTAGTGATAGTGTGTATCACTATAGGAAAACAATCTGATTAGATTTTGGAGCACGTAGGTCAAAGGTCAAGGGTCACAGAGGTCAACTTATGAAATTCCATACATTGAGATTGTTATCATGATATCTCAAGAACCACTGGAGATGTAAAAACTTCAAACTTAATGATAGTGTGTATCACCATAGGAAGACAATCTGATTAGATTTTGGAGCACGTAGGTCAAAGGTCAAAGGCCACAGCGCACATTACGAATGCAAAAACAGCTTGTGATCGCGTTATCTCAAGAACCGATTGATGGATTCATGCCAAAATTAGGTCATGTTTGTTACTTGCAGAGCCAATGAACTGAGTAGATTCTTGGTTCATAAGGTCAAAGGTCAAAGGTCATGGGCCCATTATGTATGCAAAAATAGCTTGTGAACGCATTCTCATTAGAACTGACAGATGGATTACTATTTAACTCAGAACATCTTGCAGAGCCAATGAACTGAGTAGATTTTATGGTCATGAGGTCAAAGATCAAAGGGTCATATATGTATATGAGAAATTGCTTGTAATCACAATATTCTGAGAACCTGTCAATGGATTACCATTGAACGTGAATTTTTTTTTTTTTTCTGTTTTGGTTTGTAAAATTGCTCTATAACGGAGGCATCATTTTCGACTGCGCGCAGTCGAATTCCATCTAGTTTTTCTTCAAACATGCGCTAATCTGTTTCTCTTATTTTCTGCTTTTATTATGCAAAACAATTAAAATACCAGATTGAACTTCCTTTTAAATCCCTTTATAAGCATGCATATATTTCATATACGTTTTGTCTGTCTTTACCAGGATGCCTTGAGTATTCTGGAGCCCATGCTGAACGATTCCGTTAACTACGTGAGACAGGGCGCCCTCATTGCCTCGGCTATGGTCTTGATTCAGCAGAATGAAGTCACTTGCCCAAAGGTAAATCTGACATCAGTATATCAAATTAAATCAAGTTATTATATTCATATTATATCCAAACTTGAGGTGGGGCTCCAAACTAACTTATTTGGAAGGGTTTCCAGACTGGTAAGCATTATATAATAAGTTGTAGGAAAAAATTTCTTAAAATAGCCACAATCCTATTACCCTAACCCTTCCTGATGCACATGGTATTGTATCAAAATGGATGCAAATTAGATACATTACTTTGTGGCTTTATTTTGTAAAAAGTAATTGTATTTTATTAGAAAGTTCTTCGCAAGAAACTCTCTGACTTGAATCTACTCTCTGTCTTTCAAGACCTTCACTTTGTGTGAATTGAGGCCTTTGGAAAATCACCTTTACTAACAAAGGACCGTATGAGAAACGGCCACTTATAGAGAAGGTTGAGTTTTTAAGTGGTAAAAATGAAAAAGTTATTTATGAGCTCTTTTTCTTTGTTTGTATGTCAGTTTGGAGGAATATGATAGTAGAAATGCCACCTGAAAGGGATTGCACTTTAAAAGCACTCAAGACATTCAAAATATGACAATAAATAGCTGAAAAGTTTGAACCATCTGTATACCCATTTTTGCGTGCCATGCACGTTTCTAAAAAAAAAATTAGCAACATTTTTCCTCTCTCCTTCTTCTTCTTCTTCTTCTTCTTTCTTTCTTTCTTTTTCATTTTAATCATCCCAAAACCTCACAGTATTCATTATCTTCTGTCTTATGTACTACAATGTCAGCATTTTCTAATGTCATCCAGACATTTTTTCAAATTTTGTAATAAACAATGTAATTGCATGGCTAGTACTCAACTTGATCTGTAAGATGAGAAGAAATGATGTATAAAAGTATATAAATCAGTATTATTTTCGCCATGCAGTATTATGTTAGCTGCTTGAAACAAATATTGACATGTCACTGAAGATTTTTTTTAAAAATGAGCAGTCTGTGACATCTGCCTCCTCATTATCCTGTCATCCGTTGCTATGGTGATGGGATGAGAGCACAAGCATACAGCTTGTCTTGTGTGGTAACGATAAACAGACCTGGTAGAAGTTATGACGTACATTAATAATTTCTTGGAATCTAGTCTAGTAAAACAGGTAATCCCTTGACTATATACTGGCACAACATGTCTCTTGAGACACATTCAAGTAGATGTAGATGCACAGCACTGTCTCCCCTGTTTGGTGCCACAAGGGCATTAGCTCATATATTTAATACAGTGTTAATGCCGTTTTGCATCTAAAGGGATGATGTTAAGTCTGATTTTATTTACTAAACTATAAAAGCATAATATTTTGTTCTGTCTAGAGACAGAAAGATATCAATATAGTCAGAAGCATATGCATATCTCCTTTAAAGTGAAGATGCCTAGACAAATATGTGTAGTATGAAAAAACCCAGTCAGATATATCAAGTATTAAACCGATCAGAATACCTAATTTCATACCAGGTGAAATACATGATCACATTGCAATTTCATTTTATTGATTGAAAGCAAATCAATCACCACCCTTTGATGTTAAAAGGCATTGTTTAACAATGTTAAATCTGAGATGCACGGCCCTACGTGTTATCAGTGTCTGTGATATGGTGTAATATTGAAGCCCTAAAAAAAATCGCACTTCAAAATGATCAAGAAGTGCCTCAAAAAAGTAATCTTTGAGTGACCGGTTTTACCATACTCGCTTTCCCCAATAGACTGTAGTGTTATGAAAACCATTTAGCAAACGGTTTTCAAAATTTGTAAATCCAATCATAAATATCTTGATAATCAGACAGGCGATCGGCTTGTAAAAGTCATGGGGTTTCTGACTAACCTAAAGGTTTATAATTATCATTGCAGCATGAGCTAAATCCAGGATTTTGTTTCAAAAGCTGAGACAAAGTTACCGGATCCCTTTAAGTCATGTTGAACCTTTAAGATATTTAAATATAAAGTCCAGTGGAGTGCACAAATCACATGATGACATCAACAGAATATTAGCCTGACTGAATGCGCATTCCAGTTGAGCTTTCTAAGAAATTATTGGATTGTGGGGGCGGTCAGTCGTGATGAAGAAGCGCTTGTTCAATGATTCTGATGTGGATAATTGCTAGAGCCAGAATATTGACTCTCATGGTGGGACATTACCAATGTAAACAAGACTGCTTCATCATATGCTCACCCCTACTGTGCATTAGTTTCAGAATTGGAAGGGGCTCAACTGGCCTGTGCACTGTGCCCCCCCCCCCCCCCTACCTTTAAAACCCAATATGGTATTCCTTAAGTACACACAAAGAAGAATGTGCCCCCTTATTGTGCTCTAGTGTGCTCATCCCTACTGTGCTTGTTTCAGTTTCAGAACTGCGGAGGGAGGGTCTGGGCACAACCGACCATTTAAGTGGGCACTTTGACAACAGACCTTTTTTTTTTAATCCTTGATCTACCCCTGGTGAAAAGTAGCTGAATTTGGAGATATCAAGGCTACCTTTTGAAATGCCTCATTGAAAGTATTTCAAATTAATCACACTAATTTGGTTTGGACTTGGTATGGTGTAATTAACCTGACAAACAATCCTTTGAAAGATAGTTTTATCTTTAAAAATTGTCATCATTAGCTCATAGTATAAATAGCAATTCTCTGTTATATTTTAATCAAATAGTTCAGAATTACAAACCGGAAAGTTTACAGTGTAGTCAATTGTATTAACTTGCCTTGAACCCAAATGTGTTTACAACCTAGTTACGCAATCCACCTTTCTTCCTTTTTTCTGAAATAAGTAAATAATTACAACATAATACTGGTTAATTTCAAACAGTGATAAGAAAAGTTGGGTTTACAATTTGTTGCAGAGAATGAATGATCATATAATTACAGTTGAATATTCAACAAAGCAGACATTCATATTTGTTCTGTGCTGGAGTTAATCAACTGGGTTTTTTTTTTCCTTAATTGTGGCAATTGTTGATTCATTAATATTTAGATTTTAGGCTCTTAAAGTTATGAAATAAAAAATCTTGAGAATGAAATAAATATTTACAAAGAAACACATGTTCCATGATAGGAAGAAATGGATTAGTTCCAATCATTAAGTCATTATATCAATAAGGAACCTTCTGGGAATGCATCCTTTGTGAAGACACACCATGCATGCTGTGTAACCAGAAAGGGGACAATGTTCCTTCCCTCTCCCGCTGACACTTAAGTTTATCTTCTCAGACAGTTGCTAAGTTCACATCAAGGAACTGTCATTGTTTTAAACTTTAAAAGTTTAGAAAATGTCAATTTTAAAACAACACTGGACCGAAACAATGAGTATTCACGGATGTATACTACAAGCTACATTGTAGGTAGTAAAGACATTGATCTACACTTGCCACACTCAACCCAGGTGATGTAAATACAGGTAACTGGCAGGAATTAATTCTTTGAAATGCTAGAGCACCGCAATGGTAGCACAGCTAAAGCCGGAGTAATAATCTCCAAGTTTGGAACGCCTTAGTGGTTCTAATAAGCGCTATATAAAAAACTGAGTATTATTTGTATAAAGTAGTTGTTTTTAAATACACATCTATTAATATCTGGCATAACCTCAAAAAAAATTGCATCAGTACGGCACACAAATTCAAGTAAGGACCCCAAATGGCGTGCACTGACCATAAAATCGCTCGTGGTTAGAACGTTTCATAATGTTTCATAACCTTGAGAGCATCCACATGGACCATTACTACACGATAACCTTGAAGTTTAAAAACCAAGACCAAGTTTAAAAACCTACCACAGTTGTCAAGTCTTGATTGCTTTGTAAAGTCCTCAAACCCAAACCCAAAGTTCCGGTATGAGATAATTGCTCTCCAAATGTCAAAGACAGAATATTATGTGCTGCTCCGATGCTGGGGCTACAAGAGATCTACATGTTCTTGTAGGTTACCTGATTATTTACATTCTAGGAATGAATCAACACTAATGAGATATATTGTAATTGTGACTTTTGGGCTTTGATGTGATGAGGGCATTTGAAGAGCAGCCCTATTCCAGAAATCCAGCTTCTCTTTTAATAACAAAGAGTCAATACTGGTTCGGCTGGAAGCACGCAAAATCAGAAATCACTCCATATATTACTGCTACTGTTGGTATTGACAACCAGCCTCCTATTCTCCATCTGAGAAGCCCCCGTGTCAGGAAGTGCGGCCCTGGTGTTTGATTTAATGAGGTCAAGATCTTATTAGTCAACCTAAACTAAATCTATCTGTCGCCTGTCAACAGAATTTTCACTAATGGTGTCATATCACCAATCTATATTGCCTTTCACCCCAGAGAGGAAAGGTTTTGTGTATTAAAGGGAGCTAATATACAGCTGGTGTCATCTCTTTAATCTGTAGCTCATTCACACAACACAATACATTTCAAACATTATCAGTGCTGCCAACCATTAAGTTTTTCCCAGAATTATTCTGTTTTTTTCTCACAATTACGGTAGTACGTTTTTCCTGTTTAATGAAATACTTTTTTCCCTATTTTTTTAAACATACTGCACCTTAACTCAATGCCCTAAAATGTTGATCATTACTTCAATAGAAAACTAAGTTTGAAACATACCTGGAGAGAAAAACATTCTCAAAAAGAATGAAACTACCACTTAAAAACTCAACCTTCTCTATAAGTGGCAGTTTCTTATACGGTCCTTTGTAAGTAAAGTTGATTTTCCAAAGGCCTCAATTCACGCGGAGTGAAGGCCTTGAGAAACAAAGACTACCAGGTACTGTAGATTAAGGTCTGATACCTGTAGTTTCTTGCGAAGTACTTTCTGATAAAATACTGTGACTAGTTATAAATTAAGTTGACTTCTAGTCATATGATTGCATGTGGAATCGATCAGAAAAAGTTGATACTATAGCATATAAGTATTAGTGTGTACTGCAAGGTTCTGGAATCATCAAAATGATAAGAAATTTGGCCCACTTGGTAAAGTTACAAGCACTACACACAGAAAGATGTTTATGGGACTACACGAACATGTGGCATAAAAGTCAGTTACGATTTATATGATGTTACGTGCCATATTAGGAATATTAAGGCATTTGAAGAGCCACGTTATCAGGGAACAATTTTATCTGATGCTCTTCCACAGTTGCATAATAACAATGATAACACAAATTGTGTTTTACCTCTTCCCAGAACTCAACCTTCTCTTTAAAGACCAACTATCTCTTAGGTATGAGTAGTTAACAATTAACTGAGCATCCGAAAAGCCAGATGTTGGGATCAACTGTCAATATTAGTCAATTTCGGAATTACCCTCTTTTGTTGCAAATACATTGTGTATATAAACATTTGCAAATCAAGCAAGTAGAGAGATTTCATAAGTATTTTCAGTTCCTGATTTATGAGCTACGGTAGATTTGTGTCAAGTTCTCTAATTGCTATCTTTCATTAAAAAAATAAATCATGCTCCATGGGGGTGTTTCACAAAGATCCTAAGTCAAACTTAACTTAACTTGGACTAAAATATTATGGAGAGCCATTTGTAGTCTTAAAATAAAATATATTCAAAAGAGAAAAATCAAGTATTTTAAACTTTTTATAGATTCTACATGAAGACATGAAATCTCTTTGATGATAGAAATTATGAGAGATTTGAATCAACATTCTATGCCTTTTTTAAAATAACTTTTACAAAATATTTTCATAGATGCTAATGGCTTTCCATAACTGTTAAGTCCAACTTAGAGATAAGTTCAACTTAGGATTTGTGAAACACCCCCATGAATGCAAGTGGTCATGATATTGTCCACCAAGCCTTAAGATGATTGGAATTTCATACCTCACCCCTATAAATAACGGCTTTGAACTTAGAGCTGGTATGTTTGAGGTCACATTGTGGAGGAATCTTCCTCATCCTTGTGTCAGGGTCTCATGCTGTGAATAATCGATGAATGACAGAGAAATAGAATTCTTGGAACTGTAGATTTCAGAGATAAGTTACCGACTGTGAGATGTCAGAATAGTGGTGATGCCCTTGCTGGATTATAGTGTCTTGAAGTTGAATACTATTTGTTTGTATACTACTTCTACATCTACTACTTCTACATTTATTACTGCAACATCTACTAATTCTACATCTACTACTTCTACTAATTCTATTATTTCTATATCTACTACTTCTACATTTATTTTTGCTACATCTACTACTTCTACATTTATTACTGCTACATCTACTACTTCTACATCTACTACTTCTACATCTACTACTTCTACATCTACTACTTCTACATCTACTACTTCTACACCTACTACTTCTACATCTACTACTTCCACATATAAGACTTCTACATCTACTACTTCTACATCTACTACTTCTACATCTACTACTTCTACATCTACTACTTCTACATCAACTACTTCAAAATCTAATACTTCTCCATCTACTACTTCTATATCTACTACTTCTACATCTACTACTTCTACATCTTCCAAAAAATATACTATTACCCTAACTGCATCTTGCCCACTGTGGAAGTATTATTTGAGGATGCTTTATGTATCATGTCTGATTTTAATCCTGCAAATCTACGCTTTGCCAGCAGAGAATGTGCTGCTGCAATTTTAAAGGCTGTGAGAACATGAACACAAAATTGCAGGATGATTTCAATATCATTCAAAGTTAGCTGGCTGTAGAATAATTGATTTATGCTGTAAAAAAATAGAAAAATAGAAAGGCGAGTCTTGAGATACTGATGATCTGTCCTGGATTTGTATTTGATCAGAATATACATTACGGTATGTACATGTATTTCAACCGCATGGCTTTTAATAGTCTAGAATCCCATTTATATATCCCTTTTATAGTCTTAATCACAGAATATCACATGTTTTGTGTTAGCTTATTATCATCTACCATAAATGCTAGGTCTTCCCAAACTTAGACGTAGTTGGTGGTATAGTTGGTGGCCTTTAGATAGTGTGTGGTTACCTCCAGATTTTTACCTAATCATTCTACAACAATGAGTCTTTTTAATCTCAATTCATACATTTACACGGCTGGGTTGATGTCATCAATTCCCAATGTTCATCTATAAATACTACAAGTAGATTCATTTCAGGACCTCTCCTTGTACTTCTCCCACGAGAAATGATTTTTGTTTTCCCAAATGTTTTCTGATGTAACGCTCTCATCCTTTAGTAATCCTTAAACAAATCATCTACCAACAGCTAGTGTACTCCATGCCCTAATTCTATCTGCAAGGAAGAAATGTTTAAACTGAGATGATAATAGGTTTTCCCACCTCCCGTGAGGATTAATTATGTTGCTTTGAATGTTACCCCGCCAGAGGCTGATCTCCTTATTAACTGAGCAGGAATCCCCATAAGGGGCGAGGAATATCACACCTAGCCTCCATCCCCCCAGTTCAGACTAGGAAAAAAGTGGCGCGGGATGGTTTATTGGTAGAGCATTGGTCTCGTAACCAGGAGGTCCCGGGTTCAAAGCCAAATTGATCTACTAGTGCTCTTTGGTACAGTGTTAATTGTCATTATGAAGTTCCTTAGAAAGGATGAGAGAGCAGTCGGTCCCCTAGTTCCTTAATTCTTACAATCATACACATGCTTGAAACAAACCAATGCTTCTATATGATAAGGACTTGTTTTTTTTTATGTGAACTTCATATTTATGTGATGAAACGTATAATGAAACATGGATAGCAAAACCCATTTTGGGGCATTGTTTCAAACAAAAAATCAATAACCAGGGTCCAATTCTAGTCTAAACATTAGTTCTCATGAAAATTGTATTACATTACTGGGGTTTCTCAAGAGCACACACTAATGATTAGCCAGTTGTAGTGTCAGGTGACTTATCAAAAACTAGTTTCTTTATTCAAAATTGTTTTCTAGTCTGTACACCCCTTTTGCTAGTGTACAATATTTCTTTATACAACTTTTTGTGTACATGTTTTGTTTAATTTCCTCCAGTGTGAACAGCCTTTCATTATCTATTTCACACCTCCACATCCCTCAGACATTTTACTCCTTGTGCAGAGAAAAAACATCCCCCATTATTTCTCTCTCCATCTGACCTTCATTGGATTAGCGGCCATTTTAAGCCCTTTCATAGCGAAGGATGCACACATGGGACTATTTGTGGCTGTAGATTTGGATTACAACGAACACTCTAATCCCCTTTCCTTAAGAAATTGTGTCTGTTTGGAGCCAGAAGGGTGTTAACTTATATCATTTTACTCAAGAGTTAACACCTTTCTGGTTCCAAACAGACAGTATCATTTCTATCCGTTTAACGAAAGAGGAAAATAGAATTCAAGGCCAAGCTACTATCTGCCGATCATGATTGGTTTAACCCATGACAGACCAAGCGGGTGATTTAACCAAGATTTAAAGGGTACCATTCACCTCCTACTATGTATGTACAGACAGTATACATAAAATCAACTGCAAAAACTTTGCTTTACCTCTCTGTTTATGGGTTAATGAATGAGGAATACATATTTGAAGAATGTAAAGGATAATATAATTACCTCTCACGCAGAACCCAAGTTGGAATCGGGTTCTGTGCGCACCCCCTTTTTTATGCGAATGAGTATTGGTGCTGTGACCAGTCTACTCACAAAATGTATTTAAATTTGCAATATCTCTTTATGGATTTAACACTTAAAGCTCATGATAATATAACTTAATGGTGTGGATACCCTATAAGACGAAGCAAACATTTTTTATTTATTTTTTTTTTTGTGGGGGGGGGGGGGGGGGGGGTCATTAGTACACTTTAAAATTGATTCTTGATTGAGCTTGTGGTGTAAGTTTAACCTGATTAAATGAGTAATTTACTAAAGATATAATATTATAGTTTCACTTACTTATGCATGGTGCACCAGGCATCATCCTCTTTATCGGTAAGATATCATTGTAGCTCAAGCTATGTAATGGAATCAGTTTATCATTTCCAATTCAGTAGAACTTTGAAGTTAATTGTTCCACAATTACATTTTTAGAAAACAATTCAGATTCATACAGGATAAAGAGTACCAAAACAGTAAGGGTAAATAAGCAAATTGTTTAGAGGGAAGTGTACATTTGACAGGCAATGTAAAAACAATATGATCCTATCTGTTTATTCATTTTGTCACAAAATCATATATAAGGAAGAGAAATTAAAATCATTGGACTCATTTAAATGTAAAATAAATATATGGTTATTGAAAAGATATGTTAGATAATAGTGAAACCTTTTGTGTTTGTCCCTGCCCCCTCGCTTCCTATCTTTCTCTTTTGCACACTGTAATTATCATATGAGGTCGTCAGAGGATTTTGCATTCGATGATTTACATGTAGACGTTAATAGATTCCTGGAAAATTGAATGTGTGGAGCGATCAAATACTTTGTAACATTGTTGTTTTGACAATCTTGGTCCATTAGATTACGTCATTTACTTTGTTATCAAGAATCATGATCTGACCATCATCCTAAAATCGCTGTGACAAGGGCACTCAAGACTCTTTATTTCATGAGAGCTACCTTTAAATTGGAATGAAGTGTTTTCAAGATGACAGGAGGGTGACATTAAAGGCCCACTGCACTACTTGTAGCTACTTGCGCCCTCTATATAACAAACGATGCCTAATCGGTGACCATTGGTCCCCCATGATCCTCTTTTTCTTATGTTAACTGAGAGCTGAGTTGATGAGATAACCACCTGTCCAGTGATCTTGCATGGCGGTCTAATCCCTCCTGTAAACTATGGCAGATAAGCTTTAAATGAAAGAAAAACCTTACACCTTTTTATTTGCCTTTTCCAGAACTCAAACTCTTATTTGACACAAGGTGGTATGGGCACACTACAATACCCTTCGTTTCATGAGAGCATTATTTTTTAACGTGATGAAGTGTTTCCAAGAAGGAATAAAATATAAAGTAGAACTCGGTTCTGTGAACCAGATTGTAATTCTAATGGCAGATGTACTCGAGAGGCAGATCATATTTCTGTAGTCTGTGAAGTTAATAAGATAATTCTACAAGTTGAAAAATTAATGATATTTTCTCATCTTGTCTTAATGAATCTTAAGTCTCATCTTTGCCTCTCATGATGAGTTAAATTCTTTTCCTCTCAATCTCCGGGGCTAGACTCCCAAGATGCATAGTATGTGTATCCTGCTTTTATGATTGCCTGAAGTAGATATAAGACAAATTGGACAAGCAAAATATAGCTCCTGGTTTATGAACATTTTTTCTTTTTCTCCTTTCTGATACTTTCCTCATCAACCTTTATTACATCAATATTCTATCTCTCTATCTCACTCTATCTCTCTCTCTCTCTATATATATATATATATATCTCTCTCTATATCTTTCTCTCTCTCTCATCGCTTCTGTATCACCTTTTTAAATTGCCTTTGATGTGATCGCGATTTGTCTACTGCACGACTTAATTTTATAAAACAGAGATATAATAATGGTGTTGATGATAACCATGATAACGATGATAATAAGAACAGTAGTAATGATAATATTATTTGGATTTATATAAAGCATTCTTTTTCCCAATTATAACTAACCAGTTTTAGCTTGGACAATGATGATCTGCAATGATCTATCATGTATCCTTTTTCATCTCTTTCGTCTCTTTTCTTCATCTTGTCTCATTATTCTGCTCTTCATCTTCCTCACCACCTTCAACATGTTTTTAAAAACAATTTTCTTCTCTCCTGTCCTTTCTTCCTGCTATCCCTTCTCTCAAACTCACAAACAAACTATTCTTTTTCCGCTCAGACATTGATGTAACGTACAAAAGGGTAATGAACCCCATAGGACTGCCAAAAATGCCTGTTTTCCATGCTACCATAATACTCCAGTTATATTATCAAGGCTAAATATTTAAAAACACCTTTTTCTTTTCCCCTTTCCAGTGCATTCCTCATCTGTATATTGTATTCAACAAGGTTAAATTAAAATTATAAACGCATCATTAATTTTTTCTTACTATTCATGGATGACAGAAGTAGTTTAACGATACCCACATGTATGCCAATGGTATGTTTAGGTTCTTTTTTTGGTGTTTGACGACTGGTATAATTGGCCACCCCTTTATTCATAAATACCCCTCGCACTTTGGGGACAAAACATGTTGATCAATACGGTAGAGGTAACAATTACAGGAATATGGGGTTTATTAGGTCCTTTGAAAGTAATTGCTGTATTATGACATTATCCACAAGCTAAGTCCTTTAGGAAGTTGCAGAATTTGTTCAACCTTATTGCGTTAACAAATAGAGTGCATGTGATATCGGGCCTATATGTATGTCATTTTCTGAATTTTGACCAAGGTTTTGTTGATTAGTACAGATTGCTATTCACAAAGCATGCACATCAAAGATTCAAGCAGCAACTTTCAGAGTAAATATCATTTTTTTAAACGACAATCATGATTTTTAAAAGTGACTTCCTGTGTTCAAAATATGTGCAAGGAATGATATGTCAAATTAGCCCCAAGTTCAAAGTCTTCGAGCTCAAAAACTTGCACATTATTTGGAGAAAAAAACAGAAAAACTTAAATAATTTTATCAATTAACTCAAGAAAATTATCCAATCACAGCGCTTTTTAACATTAGCACAAAACAGTACCTAATCCACAAGCCACAGCCAATCAGATCATTTGTTCCATCAACGCAACACAAGCAAGGAAACAAGGAACTGTCCCATTTGAGACTCTTCTTACTACTTAACCTAGTTTATTTCAAACGTGCTTGCCCTACAATGAATATTAATGATTTACCTTCAAATTAACAACACTATAGTGTAATTATCATTTTCACCTGATCCCCTGGACTAGGTGCTTAGCTTGATCTACATTTGCAACTACAGAGTTTCTCTCAATTATGAAATTGTTAACGACCGGTTTATGCTGCTCCTGTATGTAGTTCATGTTGTGAACTACTTAACATCAGAATACCACACTGTGTGTGTATATTTGCGATGTTAATTTTTTAGGGTTTGGCTCAGGGTTTGGGCTAGTATTAGGGTTAGGTTTAGACCCGGCCCCCCCCCCCCCCCACTCAGTGTTATTTAGGGTACGCATATGCTCGTTCCCTCTTTTTGAAAGCACCCCCTATCTGAGGACTGCCAACATTTTCGACCCCCCCCCCCTTTCGCAGGCTTTTCGCAGGCTTTTCCTGCCTTGGAGACCCCCCTAAATCAGGAAAAATGCTCAATGTACCCCCCTAAATTCGGAATAATTTCTCAGGAGTCCAAAGAGATGAGAGAAAAAAAAAAACAAACCCTTTTTAAAGAAATCTCTGGGTGAAAAGTCAAATACACCCCTTTTTTTACAATTCTCGGGCCGGACTTTGTCGCAAGAAAATTACCCCTTTACCGGACATTTTGGTAACACGCATGCGGTCATTCTGACCCCTGAGTGGGGGGGCCGGGGGTTTAGAGGTATACATGTATAAGGCTACTTGTTTGATGGGGTTATTTTTTATGTTCTTCCATAGTTACTTGGTTAGTGTAGGAAATTGACCATGAAGCAATTGTCACCAACGCATTTGTTTGAGAACCGGTTTATTCTAGATTCTAGGGCAGAAAACAGCTTTCACCCTCCTTTCTATAGGAAATACAGTCCTGTTTAAACGAGAGGGAGGGGGAGGGGAGGGGAGGGGAGGGGAGGGGAGGGGAGGGGAGGGGAGGGGAGGGTAAGGGAGGGGAGGGGAGGGGAGGAGGGAGGGAGGGAGGGAGGGCACTCTTCTATGTCTTACAGTGGAAAAGTGAGATTTCCTTGTATTTTATCTATACAGTAATTTTGTATTTTAATCTAAGCTATCTTTTACTTTACAAGCGCTCCTTCAAAACTTTCCCGAGCTCTGTTTTTTCACTTCTCCAGTGAATATTTTCACATTGATCACCTTGGGCTGGGTGTGTGCATCGATTATCATAATCCAGGCTTAGACGCAGGTGTACACCCCCTGGCTATTAACACTCTAATCACCATCAATGCATTGTGCCCTACATGATTCGTTGATAATCTCCTTTCATTCTGTTAAAAAAAAGGTTAGCGTTTGGAAATGTTGAGTTCGTAATTGCTTGTCATATATCAACATTTTATTTCCTTCCAATTTCCTTTTGGTTAAAGTTAAGAACCCTTTATGGCATTTGGTTAAAGGGAGATCACACTCCAGATAGGATGTTATGTACATTGTATACCTAAAAAAACGGTAATAATAATAATAATAGTTGGTTCTTGTATAGTGCTCATGTCCGTCAGACTTGACACTCCTGGCACTCCCGATTTACAGGTACAGGTGTGTACTAATCTCAATAATGGTATGGAAAAGGGGTCTTTTATGTTTGATGTGTAATTTATTTTGTAAGAAGTGCATACAACACCATTATGCTCCCTCTTTAAGGAACACAGTTTAGTGATGATTGATTTCTGTAAACTTAGAATTTTATTGTGTTTGTTCAAGATTTTACACTTATTAATTTAGAATTCTCTCAAGTCTGGTTGAAGCAAATGTGAGGCATTGCCTTTTAGAAACTCCCAAAGTCAGGTCTCTAACTTTTTATCTCTTGCCTCCTTTCATGCATCACAGTCACACCATTTCTAAACTTAGCTTCTAATTTTTCTTCTTCTTCTTCTTTTTTTTTGCAGATGGATCCTGTCCACATTATGCATAGCAAGACATTCATTGACCAACATTATCAGGTCCAGATTTTGAAAAAGTTTGGATCTAATCCCCATTAATTGCTGTTTAAAATCTAAAGGAAAGGCCTGCTGATTTGAAGCACAGCATCTGTAACATTGTCTTCTTTTGTTTTTCTGATTGTTTAGATGGCTCACTTCCGCAGTATGTACAGCAAGACGATCGGTGACAAGCATGAAGATCTAATGGCCAAGTATGGAGCTATCATAGCGCAAGGAATCATGGATGCAGGTATGAATACCCCTCATATCAATAATGGATTGGTCTTTAATTACTGGTAGTTAGATTATGATAACATTGGAGGAGCTTTGGATATTCCATTTTATTATGGGTATAACTTAGTTGGAATGCCAAGTTACGTACATATAATAGAGATATCAGTAATAAACTTTAAGACCTCCCCATCCAAAAAAAAAAAAAATATATATATATATATATATACAGTGCGTCCCAGAAAAAAGCAAAACCAAGTATTATCAATCATTTATCATTACTTAATCAAAATTGTAATTCATAAATGACACATATTTGTAAAGCTTAGATCCTCCTCTTTCATTTGATGCAACTCATATGAGGCATATTTCACACATGAGTGATTAAAAAATAATTTGAAGAGAGGAAACCAAAAAGTCATTTTAAGGGCGGTATCTGAATTTCAAAGAGAAAATCACATTTCTAGAAAGTTCATTTTCTGCCCTTTCATATGACACCTCAATCAGGAAAAATGAGCCAGGAATAACAATTCCCTACCTCTTTCTCTCACCTTTCCCTTCCCTACCCATAGGTGGTCGCAATGTGACGATCTGTCTGCAGTCCAGGACCGGCCACACCCATCTGACCTCGGTGGTTGGTATGCTGGTGTTCCTTCACTTCTGGTACTGGTTCCCTCTGGCCCATTTCCTCTCCTTGGCATTCACCTCCACCGCTGTCATCGCTCTCGACTCCGATCTTGAGGTACGTTAACTCAATTCTTGTTTTGCAGAGGTTAAAGTTAAAAAAGGCTATGTGAAACGGGTCCCAGAACTAATCTTTACCTTTAAACCCCTTTTCAGTCATGACATGACAAGCTGCTTTAAAAATCCAGTGCACCAAGTTTGCAAGTAAACAACTAGTTGATGCAATATTTGGGTTTAAATACAAAGCAATAATAAATGCTTCTCAAAGGAAACAACACAAGACATCCATTAAGGGCAGGTGGTCTTTTTGCAAAGGTTTCTTTAATGCACTTTTCATTGAGAAGCACCTTGAAAGAGAAACAAAAATTGTGGTTCTAATAGGGTCATTCCATGAAGTTGGGGCAGTTTTTGTGACAAACCAGAAATGAGAAACTATGTCTCTTATCAACTGTAACAATGTTTGCTCAAATTAAGTTTTGTCATTTGTCATTGAAAAAAGGGGCTTTGTGAAACGTTTCCCAGAACCATAAAAAGCATAGCCAACTATCTTCAAAAGTACTCAAGCTTCATGGTGAATCAATATTGTGGACCCAAAGTTATGTAATGTTATATGCATATGGTGTCCATGTAACGCTGTTAAAAAGAGAAATGTGTATTAAGCAAAGATTTTGGAACGATTCTGGCACGGTCTTACTATATATTCATTGCATACAAATCTTCAACAGTTAATTTCATGATCCATGTGTAGTAGAAGATCTCATACCAATGTTACATGGACACCGTCATATTTTTTGCCCCAACTTTATGGAATGACCCATTTAAACAAATGATCTTTCTTTACAGTTAGTCATTAGATTGAATCGAAAATAATAACAATTTTGGGGTGATTAGGTCCTGGGACCCGTTTCACAAAGCCTTTTTTCAATGACAAGTAAGAGAAATCAGTGACAAATCTGCTGATAACCAATCAGAAGCAAGGATTTCAGTAGCTTATAACAAAAATTGTCATTTCTCACTGATGCCAAGTTTTGTAAAAAGCCCCCCTGTACTCTATCGGCCAGGGCACGTTGTAAAGTCTGTTTTCTTGCCCCTTACACTCATATCCTCATCCACCAATCAGATGCCGGTGATGGAGTTCAAATCGAGCGCCAAGCCGTCCCACTATGCGTACCCACCCCCTCTGGAGGTGCCCAAGGAGAAGGAAAAGGAGAAGGTAGCTACCGCCGTGCTCTCCATCACCGCCAAGGCCAAGAAGAGAGAGAAGAAAGACGCAGAGGAGAAGATGGTCGTGGTAAGAGGATTAAAATAATACAGTTTACCGTAATTAACCGCATTATTTTGCCGCCGAAAAAAATTCAAAGTGGGGGTTGCGTCTTATAAACAGGTACAAAAAACAAAAAGATTAAAGTTTCGATTCATGCCCCTCCACCTGGCACTGTGCCTGGCAATGTCTCCCAGCTCAGTAATCGGTGTGTTGACTCACCACTCGGAAACTAAAACAACACTCAAATTCGTCTGTCATCTTGGTTTGAAAGTAATCTTTCTGATAGATTTCAATATGTAGTTTATAATAATAATTCCTCCAATTTTTCTTCTATTACATACGGGCACGGCGTACCACAAGGTTCTAACCTAGGTCCTCCCCTGTTTTTTTATTTACATTTATGATCTTACACATTCAACTGCACCTCACAGTTAAATGAAAGGCCTTCCCGCATGGGTTTTTTTTAAACGGACCTGGCTTGCTGCCGACAGAGTCGGCAATTTTTTATTTTTTTTTGAGGGCGAAAAAGAGGGGTGCAGTTAATACACGAGGGCGGTTTATACAACGTTAATTACGGTACCCTGTGATAAATGACAATGTCATTCCAAGAATGGAATTAGAAAGGCATCCTAGACCTGTATTTATATGAGTGAAAGTGTATTGTGTTTAGGAACAGGTGTAAACACTAATTGATGAAGCACCAAGTTCCACCCTGCTGCCAGATCACCAACATATTTCTATTTCGGGCCGAACATGAATTGGGCTCTGCTGCAGATGAAATCAAATTATGTGCATGATTGATGAAAATTTGTATACTTTTGTCTCGATCGTTTTTAAGTATTAGGCATAAAGACCAGAAATACTATTTTGACATGCTTCTTTGCAATTGCATACTTATTTTCATTGCTCACATGCCTCCGGGTAATAGTGTTGAATTTCACTTTTGTGAGCCCTGGCCCACACGTTGCTCCCTCCCTTTTCCTCTTGTATCGTTTATGTATTGCATAATCTGTCAAAATGTAATTATATTGTGCTTTTATGATTGGCCTACTAAACAATAATAAATAATAATAATAAAAATTGCCCATCTGCAGGATGATGCAGAAAGCGTCAAGGACGACGATAAGAAAGAGGTCAAGATGGACACCAAGGAGACCCCTGACCCCAAGGTCAAAGAGGAAAAGGTCAAGGATGAAAAGGTCAAGGATGAAAAAACCAAGGATGGAGAGAAGACCAAGGAAGGAGAGAAGGGGAAAGATGGAGAAAAGGGGAAGGATGGAGAGGAGAAGGTGAAAGAGAAAGGGAAGGAGAAGAAGGAGCCAGAACCGTTGTTTGAGATGCTAGGGAATCCCGCCCGCGTCATGTCGGCCCAGCTTAAGGTGTTGTCCATCCCCGCGGAGTGCAGATACAAACCCATCAAGTCGGTAAGTAGTGCAGTTTATATCGAGAGGACGAAAAGTACATGTAGATGCAAAATGAGCAAAAGGAAAATATAATTGTGAGATATTAGAAAACTATCAGCCAAATTATAAACTTGATTATAGGACAAAAATAATTGAAAATATTAAATTTCCTATATAGATACTGATGTGTAATTGGTCAAAATGCTGTCACATGACCATCGCTACAAGGATGAGAAGCGTTATATTTTCCAACATGACGTGATACCTCTCAATATAACGCCGTTATATCCAGAGGTATGACTTAATTTACGTAATACTTCAAGCTGCTGCTATCAAATACTTCAAAAGTTATTGTCATATTATTGCCTGAAGCATGATGTCAAACTGCATTTGTGTCATGGTGACACTTTATTTGCCCATCAGTTCAATATTTGAATGGTAATTTGTAAAATGTAAGCATTTGGGATCACTGGTAGCACATAGGGGAATGTGTGCTGACGCTTGTGTCTCCTATGGATTGATTTGGGAACGGATTACATGTAACAGTTACTCTTTTTTTTTAAATATTGTTAATTATTACAGACATCCATTGGTGGTATTCTGATGGTGAAGGATCTCAAGAACACAGAGCCGAAGATGATTGTCAAGGATGTCGCTGGTAAGTCTCGTGTAATGACTCACAGACATCAGGGGGGTGTTTCACAAAACTTGTCATCAGTGACAAATGACAGTTTTTGTTATAAGCTACTGAAATCCTTGCTTCTGATTGGTCATCAACAGATTTGTCACTGATTTTTGTCATTTGTCATTGAAAAAAGGCTTTGTGAAACGGGTCCCAGGACATTTGACAGGAAAAACCTCCCCCCACCCCCTTACCTTATGGGTTGGAAGTAGAATGGCCACAGATATAAATACACAATTCCTTCACTTTGGGTAGAGAATGGAATCTCATGTCATGACTCACAGTCGTGCATGACATTGACGGGAATATCCCCCCCCCCTTACCTTTTTGGTTGAAAATAGAATGGCTACAGAAATAAATACATGATTCCTTTACTGTGGGTAGAGAATGGAACAGTGAGGACATGAAATTCTGATTTGTGAAGGTGCAGTGTTAACAACTCTCCTTTGTCTTGGGTATGAAATTTAAATATACTATGCTATAATATGAATACTTTGGAAATTCATCTACACCAGACACAGTGTTTGCCATGATTTAAAAGGGTGTTTACTGATGTCATCTTATAGACAGGTAATGCTGTTCTGGCTTTCAGCATATAAGTTACCTGTAATGATTGTCAAGATCTCTCATACTCAACCAAGAGTAGATTCAAACCTTAGTTTTGACATATATGACAGAGAATTACGCTCTGTCTTTATCTTTCTTTCTTTCTTTCTGCTAATGGTCCACCCTGCCTATAAGTAATGTCGATACCTCAATTTTTCATCATATCGAATTGCGTAATGCAGGCGAGACCGCCGAGAGCGTTTCCCTTGTTTGTTGTTTGTTTTGTATTTGTTTTTTTGCTGTTTTTTCTTCTTTTCATATTGGACTTAACTTCCTTTCCTTTATCTTTTTCATCCGTAGCTGGTGGACCAAAGAAGGCAGAAGAAGAGGAGGAGCCAGAGGCCCCTGAACCTTTTGAATGGACCGACGAATAAATACCTGAACAGATCGTCAGTCCCACCATTTGTGAACAAATTCCTTGGATGTGACTCACATAATCGTTTTACATACTGTATGTGTATGATTTCATGACTGCTCTGTATCAATGTGTAGGGAAACTCAATCAACAATCTGAGAATGATATGAAAATTGTTTGATTGATGAATGATACATTAATTAGGATAAATCAAATTTAATTGAATAGAAAAATAAGTAGAATACAATGATGTACACGTAGTAAACCCTAATACCTATATACAGCTATGGCGACTACTATCTCTCCCTCAATTTCTCCCCCGAGTTGCATAATATTTTCTTTAAATTCTTTGTCTGGTTAACATATACCACAAGCCACAAATGTAATTGACTCTATATTAGGAGCTTTGAATATGAAATTATCTACCTTAAAAGCCAGTGTTAACTCTATCTGAGATACATCCCAAGTCACAGAATCAATGAGGATTTGTGGTTTCATGAACTGCTCTCTTTTGTTGACATGTAGAGTACAAAAAGTATACATATTTCTTTGACTGCTGCTGCTTATCCACCTGCTAGCAAAGTATCTCAAAACAAACGCTTGATTCTTTGGATTGGAACACTATCTGACCCCTGTAATCCTTGTCGGCTGATGTTTTGTCAATTCACAGATCATTTGATATCATTTGAGTGAATTAATAATACCGAGCAAATTAATCGTTTACAGTCTGCTTGGATTGCTATAAAATGTATTTGATGTAGTCTGTTCCTTCTTCTCTCTCTTTCTCTCTCTCTCTCTCTCTCTCCCCCCAATCTCTCCCCTTTTCTCTCTGTTTTTAAGGACAGGAGTGCCATAGATTTATAGAAAAAGCAATTTCTGTGTGGGATATTCATTTCAGTGAGAATAACCAGATTTGAAATTTTCCTTGCTTTTACGAGAGAATAAAAGGAAACAAAAATAATGAATAGTATACTCTGAGTTACTACATGTACTTATCAACTATGTTACATTTCAACAGAAAAGTGTAGAGATTTTCATAAACAGAATAAGTGTCAGTAATATGAATTGAGATAACTTAAATTTATTTGTAACTATGTACATCATTATATGATTGGGTACATTAATCTACAATGTAGAATAAGCAACTAATTTGAACATTTTGTTTAAGTGGGTTTATTAAGGCTTGGTCTATGGATATGAATTACGTGTAAATGCTCGTTTAGCAGTAAGTTTATATGAAAATCATAGATATTTAAGTAGAATTTGTTATTGACATTAATGAGCAGGGTACCCCAATTTCAAAATGTAATACTCAACTCTTTTGGAGATATCTTCTGGCCATGCTTTTGTCTCAAAATGTCATAGAATGTTTTGTTTGTTTTTGTATTATTTCTTTGTGTTTCCTTTAAAAGGCAAAGGGAATGCACGATAAAATCAATAAATTGTTGAACAGCAGCCAAGAGATTTTGTTGTTGTGTGTGTGAGGGTGTGTTTTTTTTATTTTAATGAAACAAAGTGTGTGGTGGAGCCAATCAAAGGAATGTGGAAATGAAATATTGTAGGATATAGAGAAAAGGCAAGAGTAAGAAAGAGAAAGAGAAAGAGAGAGAATGTGAGAAGATAAAGCAAGACCAGGGTGAGGGTGAAATAAGAGAGAATTAAGATGGAGTAAAAGCAATAAAATGAATTCAAAAGAGAAATGGGAAGATAGATTGATTTAGAAAAGAATATGGCGATTGGAAAAGAGAGAATGAAAGTGGAAGTCAATACAAGTGTGATGAAAGCACGATACGAATAGGAAATAAATACATTGTACCAGGGGGTGTTTCACAAAGATCGTAAGTCGAACTTAACTCGAAGTTGGACTTAACAATTATGGAAAGCCGTTAGCATCTTTGAGAAAATCAAGGAGATTTCATGTTCTTGTCGTTGAATTTATGAAAAGTCTAAAATACTTGAATTTTTGCTTTTGGAAATATTTAAAGGTAAAGACCAGTATTGGAAACGCCCCAATTTCAAAAAATGAAATGGAAGCTCTCATTACCAATCATGTGAAAGAATATGTTTTGACTAATACATGATGATAAAAAAATTGCCGGGAAACCGCCTACTAATTAATATATTTGGTAAATTTGTTTCTCTCATGGTCTGTGAGAGATATAGGGTAGTCCCATATACATCTTTCTGTGTATAGTGCTTGTAACTTTACGAAGAATGGGCCAAATTTCTTATCATTTTGATGATTCCAGAACCTTGCAGATGCTAGATGCTAGATGATCAACCTTTTATGATCGATTCCACATCGTTTCTTTCACAATGCAATCGCATGACCATAACTGGTCTTTACCTTTAATATTAAGGCTACAAATGGCTTTCCATAATTTTTAAGTCTGACTTAGGATCTTTGTGAAACACCCCCCTGTACATGTAGGAAAGCAAGCAATGTGACAGAATGAAGCTTGGAAAAAGCTACACGTACAAGAGAGACAGGTAAAAGATAGAGAGAGAGGAGGAGAAGGGAGAGCAACAGACAGGCAGGGAGGGAGGATATATGGAGTAAAGTCAAATCGGCACGAAACAGCAATATTATTTTACATGATGGGAACTTTGAAAGAAAATTACTAGCTCAACATCCTTCTTAAAGAGCGTATGTAAAAAAGAAGGAATAATAGGCTTTTAACCTTTCAGCCTCTATTAAAAACCTTTTTGCGATTCTCTCAACTTGTTTGGCTACTTTCATTCTTCTCGCATCTCTCTTTCTTGCTCTTGGACTGGTTCTTAAAGGTAATACAAAGTTTTGGGAAATTTGAAAATTGGGTGGAAGTGATTCTTTACAATTTTGATATACTATTTGGATGCCCCTGTAGATGTATTATAAGCACATGAAAATTTAGCCCCTAAAACACTTCTCCTTTCGAGAAAAATTGAATATAAAAATTTACCGGTGCTCCCGGTAAATTTTGATAAATTTCAAATAGCGCCTCCGGCCGTACAATGGTAGCTGTGACCATGAAAATCTCAGAATATGTAGTTGTGATATATAATTTCCAAACAGGAATAGCTGATTGGTCGATTTAGTCAAGAAACATTGTTTTATAGCCTAATTAATATCTTGACCTTGAGAGGGAGCTAAATAACATAAAGACTTTTATTATTTACAATTTCATAACTTTAGACTTGATTTCAACCGCAACAATGATCCCTGAATGTTGTAGGATCACATATGCTTCCAATATGTTCATTTCAACCAAATTCATGACCCCATCCCAAAACTTTGTATTACCTTTAACTCACTAACTTATATACACAGAATGCCACACTGAAATTGAAGTAATTTTTCCACATTTTCTTTATATTTCAAACTTTTCATTCAGTGCATTTCCTTTCAAACAAAGTAGTATCAATCATTTACAACACTGTCATTCCAATTAACAATTGTAAAATATACAATCTCTTTTGACACATTAAAACTGATTACTGTTTACAAACATGGGTGGAGAGGACTTAAAGCCATCAGTCCTCTGGTTGCTAATGCAAGTATATACTTATGCTTTCTTAGCAGTCGGGTAAAACAAACATTTACATGTAAGTGCAGAATACCCAACTACACAAGTAACCTTAACTAACCCAACTCTCACTCTAACCCTCACCCTAACTCTAAACCATAACCCTAGGACCTAAACTGGATTGTAACCCTAATCCTAACTCTAACTCTACTGCAGTTAAATTAAGCCACTTCTTTCCCTAGCACGCAAGATTTCATAACTTGAACTTTGTACTGGGTTACAAAAAAAAACACCAATAGAGCACTGTGATTTGATTGCCTTTTGATGTTTTAGACGGCTGTTTAGGGCCAGCAGGGCACTAACTCCTATTCTAACTCTACTTTAACACAGAGTAAACACCCTTCTGGCTCTCAACAGGCAATATGTATAGGTATACATACTTTGCTTGCCCTACTGGGTGGATTCAATACATGTTGCTTGCTAACAGCTCATCAGAGTTACTAGGGCAAGCGGACCTGCAGAAATATTTGCTAATTGCTTTGCAAAACGTGACTCCACCACACAAAAAAACATTAAACACGATTCTCAGAATCTGTATATCAACATTGCATGTTACACCACAATGTGAGCATACCCTGCAAAAATATTGTGCCATTCGGGCACTTGAGATGAAAAAATAAAATTTGATTGTATCTCTGATGCTAAAATTGTGATTTCTTTTCTCCAATTGAGACAGGAATCTCATACATTACATTACATGCAAAGTGAGTAAAAGAAAGCCCTTCCATTCATTGGAAGAGGTTCTCAAATTACACTAATTGTAATTTAGGAAATTTAGGTAATGAAGGAAATGAGATGTTTGATAATGGTGTCCATTAAAAACCATGTGACACATGCTCTGGCAACAACTATTCGCAGGTCCATTTTAATTACGAACACTGATAGCTCAGTCACATTACCTCACTGACTCCAGACCGATATTTTGTTTTATTTTTCTATTGTCAGTCTGGGGATGATCTTTTTGGTGTGAATAAATTCCTAACTTTAACCCCAGACCATTACTACCTATCCCTAAAACTAAACTTAACCTCTAAACCCATACCGACCTCATACCTTCACTTTAATATTCACTGTGTTCAGAACTTTTCAAATGTCTATGCCAAATTACATTATTTGCACACAGAAATACTTTTCTTATCAATACAAAAACACCGTAACCCCATCATACAACTTTTTTTTTTTCTCACCAAGCTTTCTTTACATTTCAAATGTATTCATACAAAATATTGCTTTATCACAGAGTCAGCATGTGTTTTTTACTTAAAAATTACATATCGTTATTTGTTCACATAAAATATTTCCTAGTATTAAAGGCTCCTTCATAATATGAAGTGGTCAACCACTGTAGTTAACTGCGTCAATTTTTTTCCTTTTTAAAAAAAAAGCCTATTAAAAAGGGTTTCAAATTTCTGAATCCATATAACACACAGATAATAAGCATGCATACATCGTAGGACCTTTTTTAAGCACCAGTCCTTTGTTAAGCACCAGCTACTTGTTTTCATGCTCACGCGCCATTCATCTACATGAGGTGTTGTGGTCTAGTGGTTAATTCACCAGAAATAGATCTCAAGGTTCAAATCCCTGCCACACTCGACCCAGATGTAATAAGCGGGTACCTGGTAGGATTCATTCCTTGAATGCACCAAGCACTATGGTTGATGGAGCTACAGCCAGAGTAATAATATCCAAAATCCTTCAATGAGATTTTACATCATTTCGAGGGTTCAGTGACAAAAGACGTAACCCCATATTTTGCCAAAATGAGTATTTGACATCAAAATGTTCAGAAAAATGTGGGCTTTCCAGATAACACAAAGACTTAACTCAACCCAACACCCCATTGAAGTCAAAGGCTAGTGAAACATAGAATTAACTCCCTAAGGCCCCAGTGGACCTCTATCTTTAAACCACTTTTTCTCAAAATGGAGTTACGTCTCTGTGTCACTGACCCCTCGATTTGATCATTTGAAATAAAATATCATGATCACTATTGCTACACATCAATAAAAAAAAATACCACAATGGTTTCCAGCATCACATGAAAATGAGCTTTTAAAACACAAATTTCTGATTTCAGGTCAAAGTTCATCGTCATGGCTACTCTTCTTTGATTTGGTTGGAGGTTGCTTCCTCTTCTTGCCCTGCTTGGGGGCGTTCTTTCTCCTCTTTGTCTTTAGGATGTTGTAATGTCTAAAGTAGGTGTAGCGTCTGGTGCAGAGAGGAACGTAGAAGGACCGACACCACTTATAGGAGCTACTTCACGCAGGAAAAGATTTTTAAAAAGGAATTAAAAAAATTAAAATGATTATTTAGTACACTTGAATTAGGGGACTGAGATTTATTGTTTAAACATGTAACATTTTGTTATCTAATATTTAAAAAAAACCTGAAACCTATTCACATAGTTCTGCCCATTTGGGAATGTATCTTATGGAATATAGCAACATTTAATTTCTATAAATCACAATTATGATGTCATCAGTCAACTGTGGAGGTAAAAAAAATCTAGTACTTTGACAGAGCACACTTGTAATATTCAACTTCTGTGTGTACTTTACAGTTTATGCAAGGCTTAATTCTAGAAAGTCAATCTAAATTCAAATTGAAGGGAGAAGAATGAAATATACACTAAAGAAACAGAACAGGAGAAAAGGAAAGGAAAGTGGAAAGAAGTTGAAAGGAAAGATATCGATGAGAAAGAAAAAACAATTCTCCATGTACGACACATGCTCCAGCATCAAAGGCTCTGTGGTCAAGTTCCTACACTGAAAAAATTCCTAAAATCAACCCTCGACCGAACCCGAACCTCACCTGAACCATAAATCTACCATAAATCCAAATTGCAGACCCAAACCCTCTTATATTTGACAAAATAAAGCCTAGAGAAAATTTTGCAGAAGAGAGTGTCATGTAATCTAAGAAAAATTTGGGATGAGAGAGATGAGTGAACTTACGTGGCAGCATCCATGAATCGTTGAGAAGCTACAACCTGCCATTCATCCGTCCTATTAGCGTATCTTGGTTCTCTCGCAGTCTCTACAGGCATGTC
The DNA here is from genome assembly GCF_000002235.5 of Strongylocentrotus purpuratus. Taxonomy (NCBI): domain Eukaryota; kingdom Metazoa; phylum Echinodermata; class Echinoidea; order Camarodonta; family Strongylocentrotidae; genus Strongylocentrotus; species Strongylocentrotus purpuratus. The sequence continues at coordinate 26,792,316 of NW_022145597.1, forward strand.
TAGATCTACCAGGTAATGGCATTTTGAAATGTCAATCTAGGAAACAAGAAAGAGTTTTAGTTTTAATTTGAGAATAAAGTTACAATAAAAGGGGAGTTACATGTACAACACAGATGAGGCACGATAGCTCAGTTGGTAGAGCAGTGGTCTTGTTATCCGGTGAACTGGGTTCAAAACCAAGTCGATGCGCTAGTGCCCTTTGGTAAGGCATTAATCCTCGTTACCAGGTCCCTCAAAGAGGACCTTAAGCTGTCGGTCCTGTGGTTGCTTACTAACAAGTATTAATTGCTTTCTTAGCTGTCAGGTAAAATAACCACCACTATCTACTTGGAGTTACACATACATGCACACGTCAGAATATTCAAATTCAGTATACACCTATCTGCAGAAAATAACTATGACCAAATCTACATCTAGAAAGCCCACAAAACTTTTGTTACTACATGTGTTTCAATGCTTTTTCTATCACCCTACAATAGTCATTTCTCCTATTACAGCAAGATACTTTCTGTTACTTCATCCTATGAATACTTATCTTCTGATCATCCAATACAGAATTCTCTTAACAGCAAGGGGGAAAGGAAAAAATGAATAAAATTCAACAAAATCAAATCATAAATTTTACATAATTATCCATTTTTTAAAATTTCTATACAGCTTGGGTAGCTACCTCTAAAAGTAGGAGTACAACCGAAAATCTTTTGGTAAAACAGAAATGGAAGACTTTAAAGCTCATCTATACTAGTTGGCCAGAAGATATTAGACCACACAGCATGGTCACTGACAGGTGGCTATCTCATCAACTCAGCTCTCAAATAACATAAAAAATAGAGGATCATGGGGAACCAACAGGCACCGATTGGGGAAGTTTTCTATATAGAGGGAGCAAGTAGCTACAAGCAGTACAGTGGGGCTTTAAAACTCACGTATCTTGAGATCTCTTCTTGGTTCTTATCATTCATATGAGATGGTATCATTGTGGTAGCATCAGGATCAGATTCATCAAAAGGCTTGGGCAGTTGACCTCTGAACTCTGACTCTATGAACTGTAACCTCCAACTGAAATAAAAGAAACAAAACATATTCTTGCTGGGCAGAACTACATGTACATGTATACAATTGTATAAGCTGTGAATAGATTTATGGCATATATTTTTCTTTAAAATTGCAAAAAAATACATTTTGTACATCATTAATGGAAGCTTTCTATTTAGCGCTTAGAGACTTCGGTGGTAAGCGCTTTATAAGTAACATTATTATTATTATTTTTATTATTATTATTAATATTATTAAAGTTGAGCTCAACTTGGAAACAGCATTGATTGTACACATGTTACACTGTAATTGATTGACAGGTCCTGGTCCTTTAATGGTGGATGAATAACATCATTATCATCATCACCATCATAAATATCATCATCATCATCATCACTATATCATCACCATCAACACTATATCATCATCATCATCACTATCATTATCATAAATATCATCATCACCACTACCACCATCATTATCATCACCACCAATGTCTTCATCTTCATCATCATTATCATTATCATCACCATCAACATCATCACCACCATAATTATCATCACCATCATCATCGCTATCACCACCTCTTCATCATCACCACCACCATCATCACCACCACCATCATCATCGTCATCATCATCTTCATCATCATCATCATCATCAATTGTAGACTGCTTACTTGTCTGGTAGGAAGAAGCTACTTGGAAAGCGATACCACTCCTTGCCCACGCAGACATTTACTAATTTATCCGGTGGGAGGGTGTGGATGTTGGGGTTGTTGGCAATAGTTTTCAACTCAGGGTACAAATCAAGAGGAGCATGGTAGGCTGGAGTAAAAATATTGAAATGCAAGAAGATAAGGACATCATTTGTGTGTATCATCACAATCAGAGCCATCTATACACAGTGTTTGGCCAACTTGGTTTCACTGGGTCACAACATGGCGTATATTCTTTTGTTTTGTGCTTGCCCAACAAAGCAGTAATCGCCATGTTGTGTTCAACTCGAACCGGGTGTTTGTGTATAGATGGCTCTGATCACAATGCACTCCCAACAGGGAACCTTTGCTACATCAAAGTGGGTACATGCATATCAACAGTGTCTATGATCATTGAATGTTGATGATATCCTAATTTGTATACATAATCATTAACTGGGACCTAAATAATACAAGCTTTGCTTTTTAGTAGATACCCAATTGTTTTCGCTTTTTCAATGTATTTATCATACTTATGATTGTATCTTTCATCATAACTATTACCATGTACACTATGTTCCTTAATTGTATGATTAGTTGTACCATGTATATCATGTTCAATTATATTATTTTGGATAAAGTAGACAAATAAACTTGAAACTTCAACTTTAACTTCAACATAGGATGCATTACAAATTATTGAGTAAACAATGAATCACAATATCAATACATTTTAAAGTAACTGGCTACAAGTACAATGCAATAATGTAATTTGATGTAGCCTGATGATATAGGCAGTGTTGTCTTTTGGGAAATCTGATCAGAAAGCTGGATTTAACATGATACATTTTCCAACTATTAACAAGAAACGAGCAGTCATTACCGCATTAAAGATGATATAATATTGACAAAGTTATAAACTTAGAAAAAACTATGGCTAGATAATGGGAAAATTCAGGTACATGTACATGTATTGTACTGGATAGCACAGTGACATATCTTTCAACTTACCATAAAAGAGCAGCCCTGATCTCATTAAAGATAATGTACCAAAGAGAAAAGTAAAAGCTATGGCGAGATGGTTGGAAGAGTAGGTATAATGTTGAGGTATTTTGAAGGTAAACAGCCAATGATATAATTTCTGGGAAAGAACAAAAAGGGAAGAGAGATATACATGTAAGATGAAGGTTGTAGAGAGATGACAAATTTAAATAATTCCCAACTTCGTAAAGTTTATATGGTTTCCCTCAAATTTCAACAGGGCTCATCACTATTAAACATGAGTCTGTTGTACATGAGCCTCCAAATTAGAACACCCCACCCTAAGAAAGTTGAAATAAAAACATAAGGGGGGGGGGGTAAGCAAACAAACCCTAAAAATATCAGTCCAGAACCTGGGAAAAAAGTAAGAGTGGAGCACTGTTTTCACCAATTGATCAATTTCTTTTTATTCTTTTGCTTCTCTTCATAGCAACTTGCTACAAGGTTGGATTTTCCTCAGGACTGTCCTTTTTGGACATCTTAAAGATACTACCATATGTCCCTTTTGCAGCCCACATCAAATTCTGTAGAACTTTGCAGGAATTATGAATATGTAATGTACGTCCTATCTGTGAAATATTAACGTTAGCAGTGTCCTAATATTCAAATTATGCAAGGGAACCTGTTTCTTTATTATTAATATAATTAAGTCACTAAAAAAATAGTGTTAATACATACCTGGCAAGCTGAGAGAGACACACCCCCTCCAAGGCATACCAGAGGGTAGATTGGAAAGAGAAAGCGCTCCTCCTGGATGGAAAGAAAGAGCCGATCAAATCTTTCCTTTAGCCTTGGAATAATAAATGTTCTGTGATTACAAACTACTTGTACTACTTTCATTTAAAGCCCCACTGCACTTCTTAGAGCTACTGTACTTGCACCCTCTATATAGCAAACAATGCCTAATCGGTGCCTGTTGTTCCCTCATGATCCCCTTTTTCGTATGTTAATAGAGAGCTGATTTGATGACATAACCACCTGTCAGTAACCTTGCAGGGAGGTCTAATCCCCCTTGCCAAACTAGTGTCGACGGGCTTTAACATTTATTTTAATTATGTCCCTAATCGATTGTACAATGCATGTTCCAGCTACCCTTCCTAGAGTAAACAATCAATTTCTATCATTCTATAGGCTAAATTCCAAACTTCATTGACCCAACACTAGGTAAATGAAAATCTACATGTAAACCTTTTGCATTTGCAATCAAAGCCCTCAAACTTACACAGTCCAGAGCAAATGATGATGGACCTAATCATAGTACCAGAGCCAATGATGCTAGAGCGAATGACGCCAGAACAAATGGCACTGGAGCTAGCATTTTGACCTGGTTTGGATACTTAAAGCATCACTGTCCTACTTGTTGCTACTTGCTCCCTCTATATAGAAAACAATGCCTAATCGGTGACCATTGGTCCCCCATGATCCTCTTTTTCTTATGTTATTTGAGAGCTGAGTTGTTGAGATAACCACCAGTGCAGTGACCTTGCAGGGTGCGCTAATTCTCCTATAAACTAGTACAGATAAGCTTTAAAACATGTTTGTTTTATTTTTTCATATATTTTTTTGCCATTTCATTAGGGTAGGGGCATGTGCCCTCCCCTGGCTACGCCACTGGGAATGAGCAACATACCTTGTGCGGTCTTGTGAAGAAGATGAGACACCAGATGTAGAAGGAGGAGAGAGTGAGATAGATAGGAATCGCTTTCTTGTTTCCTACCACAGTGCTGTTGGATACCCAGTTCACAAACATCTAGGAAGGTGAACAGAAAAATATGAAATATTTTCATCTAAATCTTGAACTAAGTTTGAATTGTGTGAAAATAGAAAAATAAGAATAAGAAAGCACAGATGGACAAATAAATTTAAGTTTCAAGTTCAATTTATTTCACATCCAATAAAAAACTTACAGCAATATAACATTCAAATACAATAATATAAAATGCAATATATATAAAATATGATAAGAACAAATACAACAACAGTTACACTAAAAATAATTAATTAAAATAAATTTAGATAAACTGTGGATAAATAGACAGTTAAATTGACATCTATATTAATATTCATTTTTACCAGTGGTACAATTCAGGTAAATACAGAGCAAATGGTGGATTGAGCAGGGATGAACTTACAGATGGATGGATGAATGCATTCAAATTATAGCAAGAGAAGGATGATTGGAATACATAGTATTTTCAGAAGCACAACAGGTATCAAGTTCGGTCAATATTTATCAGGTATGTTCTTCCTTTAGCATAGATGAATTTTTTCAAAACTTACCGCAAATGGAAGAGCTACGAGGGCAAGTGGAAAGATGACATTAAAATTCAGAAATCCATTCTGAAAATAAAATGACCATGGTTCAACACCTGCATAGGGGAAGAAAACATAAAGAAAGAAAAAGAAATGCATTATTCTAACATTTATTTCATGCATAACACAAGTTTGACATGTGAACTGTGCAGTAACAATGCATCCAGCCAACCAATGGTGTGTCACGGCCAATCTACGTCATAAAGGCTTGTTTGGATATGACATCGTTTTATTGCGTGTGAATGAATGGCAACTGGGCCCAACAAAGGTCTTACGTGTACCGGTATTCACTTACTGTAGCTTTGTGTTGTAAGATACATGTACGAAATGTGAAGCATTATTGCACGTCATCATAACTTCTTAAAAAACAATGTGGTTTACAGCTGCATATCTGTCCAAAACTGCACAGTAAATTCCCTGTGAGTAAGCCTGTCAAATATTTACGAACAAGTTCTAGCAAATTTCAACATTCAATAATTACAAGCCAGTATCAAATGGATAGTTAACTACTTCTTGCAGAGTCAACTGATTAATCCATATCTTTTGCTACATAGATGCAGATTCAGATTCAGATTTTATTGTCCATGTTAAAAAACACAGAAATTTGGCCTCCACTGGCAGGAGATAACAATGAATGACATACGAATACATAAATGTCCACAACACAACTTCATCTATTAGATTAACAAACAGTTGAATACATTCTGACAAAAGTAAGAGGAGATAGCAGAGTAAGATGAATAAAGGAAGCTGAGCAAGAAAAGACAGGAATGTAGGTAAGGGAAAGAGATCTATTTGCAAAATACAGTTACCGCTTACCATATATATCTGGACCATGTTCACTAAAAACATTATACGTGACAATATTAAGCGGTGCAATAACCAATTTTCCATACATGTATGTGTCTATCATAACCTGAGGTATCTGTAAAAAAACAAACAAGAAAAGGAAAGAAAATAAATAATGAGGTCATCAATATCTTCTGCTGAGAACAAGAAGGTCATTGATGTAAGAGTTTTATGTGAAATCTTTAGAACTACCACTATTCTGACTATCGGCAGAGGATTTCGTAAGGAAGCTATTTACAAATAATAAAATGCAGAAAAAAATAGTGTCTGTACAGTATATGTTTTTTTTAGTAAAAATGTGTAGAACATTCTGATCCATGATTTGGCATCCCCCAAGAAAAGAAATAATAAATACACTCCCAAAATCATGCCCATAAAGTTTGACAAAAAGGAATCATTCATACCCATATTATCTTTAAAACGCAAACAATTCAAATGGTTCAGGTTTCAATGACAAACAATTTTCAAGGGAAACAAAATAAATAGTCTTTGTAGACAGATGTTCTTTCTACACAGGTGGTCGCTAAAACAAGTTTGACTGTAACAGTAAAGGGTTAGCTATCCTGCAATCAAATAGAAAATGTGACTTACAAGGATGACAATGACAGCTATCACACACCACTGAACAAAGTAAGCTACGTGTTGTCTTCTCAGGACGATGTCAGCTGCTATGGGTAGTCTGAAGAAAAAACAAATAAAGAAAAATTAATGTCAAGAGATTCACTCAATTCATACAAATCAACATAAAATCAAATTTATAACAAAGCTATTAAATTCCCTGATGTTTCCCAGAACTTCTCCAGATTACATTTCAAATTTCCAGAATTAATATTTTGACATACAGGATCTCCAGTTTGAAATATCTTCACAACACCTTCAAAACAACTTTAAAACACCTTTAACACACTTTCAAAACACCTTCAAAACACCTTCAAAACACCTTCAAAAAATCTTCAATACATTTTCTCCTCACGGACACAAGACAAAATATAAAAAACCAAGGACTTTCTTTATCGGGCAATGATATGCCACAATTTTTCTGATTAAGTGATTTAGTTTTCTCAAATATCTAGATTTTTCTTCTAAATGAAAAAAAAGGGAACAAATTATCCAGGCTGTCCCCAATTTCCAAATAGAAACTCTACAGGCACTTTCAGACATGAAGTGGTAAACCGAGGCGCTTGTTTTTAAAACGTGTAAATGAATGGCAACTTTATGTAGCAAAATTCCTCTGCTTATTAATGGAGCTCTATGTTATAAGATGCAGAAATGGGAAGCATTTACACTTACGTTAGGCCTTAAAAAAAAAAAGATGTTGTGTTGCCCTTTAGATGCCAAAACATGGGTCGGTCGGTCAGTCAGAAATCTTCTTTTTTTTTGGTACTCCCTCTTTGGGCTGATATTTTTCAGTTTTAATATGCTTTAATACATTTATTTTCTAAAAAACAGTAAAAAAAATAAATAATAAATTTAAGCCGACCATAGATTTCAAGATTTTGGGGTCGGTCACAAAGGGCAATACAACAACTTTTTTGGGGGCCTTATTGCATATAAAACATTTCAAAATTAAAGAAATTAAAATATAATGAAAAATGCCACAATTTACCACAGCACATCTGGACAATGCTTCATTGAGACTTCTAAAGTCAGCTGTACTTACCCGATGGCTACTGCAAACGGCCAACTGATGAAAGAACTCATGGCTGTAGCAAGAATGGCTACCTGAAATAAGAATTAAATAATTCAAGTCAAATAATTTAAGAGAAACCATTGACCACATGGATAAATTTGATTGTTTTGTTTTCTCCACAACCCTTTTAGATTTGATAATGGACAAGATATATTTTATGCTAACGGCAATAGGGGCTTTTACTCTTATCATTGCCAAGCCCTAAACAGATGACATTATGCTTGTACTGTACATCAAAGTTATACATACATGTACAGGAAAAGGATCTCCAGTTTTCTTTTTTATCAACCCCAGACATAATAGCTACTTTTTAAAGCCCCACTGCACTACTTATAGCTACTTGCACCCTCTATATAGCAAACAATGCCAAATCGGTGCCTGTTGGTCCCCCATGATCCTCTTTTTCTTATGCTTATTGAGAGCTGATTTGATGACCTGTCAGTGACAGTGACAGGGAGGTCTAATCCTCCTGGCCAAACTAGTGCAGACAGGCTTTAATCCAGGCCATGGGATTGCCACGTCATTATTTTAACCTTTCCATATTAATTAACAATCTAAATATAAGGTTGGTTTGAATACTTACATTTAGATTATTAGTATACCATCCTCCCATTGATATCATGGTCATATACATGGAGAAACTGCTTGGCAAAAATGCTAAGACAAAAGAAAAGAAAAAAAACACATCTCTGTTAAGCTCCACAGATATCAATTTTTTTTTCTTCTGTGCGACACACAATAAAGATACATGTACTGTGATTGATCTGTTAGACGATCTTCTAAAAAAACAAAATATTTCAAACACTATTATTACATATTAGATCCTCATGGTTTCAATTATTTGACATACCGGTACCCCAATTCTAGTGATATAACATGATATGCATTATGTAAATTTAAGAAATGAATAATTCATGAATGATTCAATCCCCAAAGAGTAAATCAAAAGGAAGGTCTACAGACCATCATACTTGCAGTGTAGGTTGTGCTTTCCTAAACAAAATACTAATAAAAAGAGTTAAGAGAGACAAATTCTAAATTTGGCAATGCCTTGATAATTGTAGAAACACTTTATTTGCGTAGCTGCCTAATTAACATTCAGTCATATGATTTCATTTCAGATGAATACTCTTTGAAGAACAGAATATGTGAGTGGTACGTGTACCCATTACTCATGGAAATTATTTTCTAAGAGTATTCAAAGCTGATATTTCTTCTTCTTCTTCTTCTTCTTCCTCGTTAAATGCTACTTCTTGCAACGAAGATTACGCACTGCGGTGTGGTGTGTGCCATGTCCACTATGTGTGTAGGCATCAATCCAGGTGCAAAATATACATATATACAGTGATGTGCTGTTAAAAACGTGGACAGCGATGTGCTGCCATCAGTTGGCCGCTTCCTTCAATGCCCCTTTAAAGGCATCCAGAGTAAGTTCTTATTACAGGAGATCGGTGTGAAGTCCTAAACATACAGAGCAACACAACCCTTGGATAACGGTCCCTTTTCAACTGACGCTAAACCTAAAGGGTGGTATTCTCGAAAGCGGACTAACTTTAGTCCATGGTTTAATCCTCCAACTAAGTATGGCATGCCAAGTGTCCATATGAATAGATATTTAAATAATTTGATATGTCCCTAAATTACCATGATAACATAATTATTTCATAGTTATATTGTTGTTTATCAATTATGTGATTCAATGTTATTTTAATTTAGTGACAGATTAAATGACTCAAAAACAATATTCATATGGACACTTGGCATTCCCTACTTGGATTAAACCATGGACTAAAGTCAGTCCGCTTTCGAGAATACCACCCAAAATCATTTTCTTACCAGCGCTTGAGATGAACATTCCAGTGCTGAGGATCATGAAGGCCAACGTCAATCTTCCAACGCTACCTCCAAAGTTTTTGCACACACCCCTTTCAAAGAAAACACAGAAAAGAAAGCGCGCAAGGAATAACAAAGTTGATGCTTGATCTCAATATATCCAGATTAGGGCCCAGTTTCATCAAAGTTAAGTTACAATAAGTCTTGTAAGCTACTGAAATTGCATTTGCTTGGCTGAGCAAATTTGACATAGAATTCTAGCATTTATTTTTGACAAGTTTCATGAAACAGGGCCCTAATGCTGATGAAGACTCTCTACACAATGTCACGTTCTCTTTCGGTAGACTGTTAAACTTGGGTGGGCGATTGTATGACATCTGCTCCAGTAACAGTTGCCCTCTGGTCAAATGATTTAACTTCAAACCAAGACCTTCCAGTATACCTTACCCTAATCCTAAACTTCCCCTAAATTCATAACATGATATCTTTGATGAAATACAGCCTGGAAGAAATGTCACTGAAGCATACGTCAGATCACAGGGTGAACCTCTGCATGCATGTTTAGACCATACCTTCAACTCTGTCACTCGTAGAAAAGTTTTCTATTGTCTTCAAGGGAGATGTGAGATGGTCACGTTCACTTGCATCATCAACTCTCTGACGTCGCCTATAAATTGTCACAGGCAGACCCCGGTTGAAACTAAGACATGCTTTTTGGATGGTGGTGTTAAAGGTCAGTCCCCAGACGTAAAAAATCAAGTGGTTGATATAAAGTAAACATTAAATTCCACACTCACACACAAATCAGGGGTGATGTGAGCACTAAAAAAAAATTTTTTTTTTTGTTAGCCTCAACTACACCCCCCCTTGAGTAAAAAAAAAAAGAAGAGGATTCGAAGGGAAAAAAATGGCATCTAACAACATCCCCCCTTTCGAGTAAGAAAACTGGGGGGAAAATAAGGCAAAATAGGGAAGAATAGAGAAAATAAGGGGGAAATCAGGAAAATCAGGATAAAATAGGGAAGAAAAAAATATCTGTTAAAAAAAAAAAATACAATCGGGAAGAAGAAAAAAAATCGGGAAAAAATCGGGAAACCGATTTAAATCAGGTTTTTATCAGGCCTGACAAATATACAGAAGAAGAAGTACTAATATAAACTTTCCTCTTACCTGTAAAAATAGAATTCTGTGAGAGCACATATCATGCCAAGAAGACATCTGATGAAATAGAAGACAAGGATCTGTGGGACAAACAAACGTTTATTATGAATTATTGTTGGCTAACCAGTGTTAGGAGTACTGCTGAACTTGGTGCATTGGTCATTTCAAGGCCCATGTAGAAATAATTAAGAATTAAACAGAAGCGTTTTTACATGATTTTGAAAGGAATCAGAGGTTATACACTTTTTTATGTCATCAGAAAGGCTATTCTATAAGGTAGGAAATGCAAGAGCAAGGGATCTCATTTGACTTCCAAAGTTATTTGGAATAAGGCTGTGCACAACAGTGTAATGAGGTACCCGAGTACACTCCCAGGCTTACAAGCGAATACTCGAATATTCGGACGCCATGTTTTTTCATAATTTTTTGATTTTTTTTTTTTTTGTTGAATTTTTTTGATTTTTTTTTTTTTTTTTGGGGGGGGGGGGGGGCCACCACCATACCTTTGGAGCAGTATCCCAGTTCTGTTGCCGAAAACGCCTGCAATTTTACTTAGAGTTGCAGTTAAAGGCGCCGATTTAATAATAATGATAACAGTAAACAATGCCGCTTTACAAACCAAAGATGGCAGAATAATCCATTTTCCTACAAGTCCAAACAGAAATCCAGACATTTGGTCCCAGTTTCTGAGTGGTGAGTTTGACAGTGCTTGAGTTGGGAAACATTTTTACCGACGGTACCATGCCATCGCCGCCGCTCACCCAGGCACGGGTAAGCGTCGGCCTGGACAAAATTTTTTTTTTTTTTTTTTTTTTTTTTGCGGCCGAATATTCGGGTACGAGAAATCGTATCCGAGTAGTTGTCAGCGGTGCGGGTACTCGAGCATTCGACTACACGTCGCAGCCCTAATTTGGAATAAGACATTTCAGAAGCAATCCCTTTACATGTGACACTGCTATATTTATATTCTTGCACACTTAAATATACAACAATCCAAAACCTCACAAAAATAATTTTTAATCTTTACCAGAACTCGACCATCTTTAAAGCCCTACTGCACTAGTTTAGCCAGGAGGAATTAGACCTCCCTGCATGGTCACTGACAGGTGGCTATCTCATCAAATAAGCTCTCAATTAACATAAGAAAAAGGGGATCATGGGGGACCAATGGTCACCGATTAGGCATTGTATGTTACATAGAGGGCGCAAGTAGCTATAAGTAGTGCAGTGGGGCTTTAAAGCAGTTCGGCATTTTAATCCCCACCTTATTTGAGTCCAGGATCCATGAATAGAGCTTGCCCGGAAGCATGTGCAGGAAGACGTATGCATAGGATCGGATGGCATACACAGGTGAATACTCCCACGTCTGGAAACCCCGCCCGTAGATTAGAAAGTGAGTCTACAGAGATACAGGATATAAATCACACAAATGTTTGTTTACTCTTAGTGATACTTTACAGAGCTAATATTTAAATATCAAGTAATTTAAGCAGAACTGTTAAAATGGGATAGTCTAAGGTATTTTGTTTTTATATGTTGCAATACATTATCAAGCATCATGGAATTAAGAAAATACATGTACATGTACTGTAAATGTAAAAAGCATCGAGGCTATTATTTTTCATGAATGTTTAATACTAATGTTCCTTAGGGGGAGGCTGGTTTATATTTTGGGTGCCCACATGTCTCAGATGCCAGTTAGTGTTAAGCCATGCCTTATGTCATATTACTTTGCCAAATTACCTCTTTAGAGGAAGTTTACAACATCATATCGAGGGGTCAGTGACACAAAGACATACCGTAAATCTCAGTGTATAAGGCGCACCCCTATTTTGGGTGGCAAAAGAAGAAGGAAAAAATGGGGGGAAATCTTTTCTTCTTTTTTTTTTTGCCGAAAACCCAAGCAGGGAAGTACTTTCATTTAACATCGAGGTGCAGTTGAAGGCGCCGATTTGTGCTTGTGAACTTGTCAAAAATAATAGTAACAATGTCGTTTTTAAAAGAATGTGTAAGATCATTAATGTAAATTAAAAACAGTAGAGTACCTAGGATAGAACCTTGTGGTATGCCACAGAAGAAAAATTTGAGGAATTATTATAAAAAAACTACATATTGAGATCTACCGGTATAAGAAAGATTACTTTCAAACCAAGATAACAGAAAAATGTGAGTGTAGTTGTAGTTTCCGAGTGGTGAGTCAACACACAGATTACTGAGCTGGGAGACACTGCCAGGCATAGCGCCAGTTGGAGGGGCATAAATCGAAACTTTAATTTTTATTTTTTTTGTGTACATAAGACGCACCCCAACTTTCAACAAAAAAAATCGGTAAAAATGTTCCCTTATACACAGAGATTTACGGTAACTCCATATTTTGCCCAAAGGAGTATTCTGAGTATTCAAAATGCTCAGAAGAATGTGGGCTTTCCAAGAAACACAAAGACTTAACTCTACCCAACACCCATTGAAGTCAATGGCTAGTGAAACATAGACTCAACTCCTTAAGGCCCGAGTGCTCAGTGACACATAAACCACTTTTACTCAAAATGGCCAAAATAGAGTTACGTCTTTGTGTCACTGAACCCTTCGATATGAGAATAAGTGTTGAACTCACTGGCTCCCAGTAGTTGTAGGTCTCATCGCAGTCTGTGATGTTACTGAGGAGAGCAGCACAGAACCTAGCAGCCATCAGGAGCTTGAGGGACGCTCCAGATGATGGCGTCCAGCACTGCAGGTTTGGGGGCTGCTTCTTGGTGGGGGCGCTCTCTCCTCCTTGGACTGTATCGGGAGGTCTGCATGGGAGATCAGGCAAGGAGAATGTATGAAGTGAATCATTTGCTTTGCTGGTCAATTAATACATATAGGCGTAACTTATCACTAGAGTACCCTGCCTGCTATCACTTATAGGCCCAAGTGCAAGATTCTCTTAATCTTCAAAATATTATACAAATAGAGAATGGCCATGATATGGCATGATTTGGTACAAGATTTTGCACAAGGTGAAAGGGAAGATAAGAGACGCTCTATCCAAGGAGGCGCAGCTGAGTTGAATAGAGCGTCTCATCTTTCACTGAATGCAACATCTTGTTCCATTGCACGAATAAAGACCATTCACTATTTGTTTTATACAACACCTCAGACATTGACGGGCTTAAAACATTTTTTTTGTTCTAAAGAACAATTTTCCTAGGGCATGATTGTCCAAATCTCAGCAAGTTTTTTGGTTTTTATCAATGAAATTACCGATAGTGAGCGCGCACTATTACCAAGCAGGCATCAAACCATGCGCCGCGCGTACCACGCTTTTATGTTTATTGTGACGTCAGAGTGCAATTAGGTTTGATCCATTTGTACCATTGCATGATGGTTAAGTCACTTAGATCTACCTCTCAATATACTTTGTACATCGTTAGTGACGTCAGAGCGCAATGGTGCAAATTGATCAAACGGAGTCGAGTGGCATGGCCGGAGAATCATGCTGTTCAACAGTACTTTTGGCGCATGTCATGTGATCAAGAATTGACAATGAGGTTGCAAAAATCTTAAGTAGATCTAGGCTTGTATAAAACAAAATATTCAAATTCTAATTAGGTTTTATTCAATCTCGTCAGAAAGTCCAAAGACTAAAAATGTGAGATTACATTATACATATAATTATATAAATTAGATTATCTTGAAGAAGAAGCAGAGAAGAAAGAAGAGTCCACTAGCAAACTCTGAGGAAAGTGGTAACTGTGGTGCACTGTTTGTTAGTTGGGTGCGTGAAATAAGTTGGGGAAGGGTTAATTTTGGACACATTTTACTTTTGTTTAGACTTCACGAAGGGGCAGGGCCGGGCATGGGTGCCAATTATTTATGGCTAGGTAGGTGATATCAATATCATATTTCATATTATCAACTAGACCTAGTCCTTAAAGGTAATACAAAGTTTTGGTAGACGAGATCTAGATCTAAATTTTGAAAATGGGCTGGATAGTGATTCTTTACAATTTGTATATATTTGGATGCCCCTGTGGATGTATTATAAGCACCAGAAAATTTAGCCCCTAAAACGCTTCTGCTTTTAAGAAAATTTGAATTAAAAAATTTACAGGTGCTCCCGGTAAATTTTGATAAATTTCAAATAGCGCCTACGGCCAAACAATGGTAGCTGCGACCATGAAAATCTCAGAATATGCAGTTGTGGTATATAATTTCCAAATGGGAATAGCCAATCCTGCCAATTGGTCGATTCTAGTCAAAAAACATTATTTTATAGCTACACTGATATCTTGACCTTGAGAGGGAGCTATACTGTATATCTACAACATGAACAGCTTATTACTTAGACCTATTTACAATTTCATCACTTTAGACTTGATTTTAACAGCGACAACGGTTACTGAATATTGTAGGATCACATATGCTTCCAATATGTTAATTTGAACCAAATTCATGACCCCATACCAAAACTTTGTATTACCTTTAAGGTTACCCTCGGCAATTTAAGATTGAACTTCACTGAAGTCAGTCGACCGAGGCCGACGTACCACGGCGCGCGCAGCGAGGCCCCGCCCCACAAGCGGACGGTTCCGTGAATGGTTCGGCGGAGTTACGGGGAGCGGTGGCCAGAGTTACATGCTTATGGCGATGCCACAACACTTTTTACACGACACTCATTCAAATCTCATTCCAGACCTCTCTGTCTACATCTTTTTAAAAGGAAAGCTATGTTACCTTGATCTGTCCTCCTTTCTGGGGGCATTTCTGATCCTCGTTGACTTCATCGTTTCTAAAATGCCAGAAAATGTGTGTTTTTAGACTTCAAATCGAAAGTCTTTTGAGCTGAGACTCGACTCGCAGCAAATTGTCTAGAAAATGTTTAATGTTTTTCACGCAGAGGGCTCACTAGCAGCTAGCGCAGGATTACAATTCAATTCAAATTTTATCCAAAATGAATTAGGATTATTTTCAGTTTCCTTTTTGTATAACATTGGAAATGAACTTCAAAATTGTAGTGTAACATAGATAATTGAGTGTAAGAGTAAAGATGACAATAGCCAGGAATGAAAGAAATAAACGTAAAACTAATGATAATAACTCTTTGGTATTGTCTCTTCTGAAATGTAATATACGGGGATTAAAATATATTTAATTACTCGTAATACTTTTTTAATACTCTTTTTTTCTTCTTTTTCTTTTCAAATAAAAAGGAAAAAGAAAAGAAGGAAGAAAAATATACAACATGATAGATAAACAGTATGTATATAATATATATTATGTGTTTACCAACCCGTCCCCACGAGATGACCCCGAAAATACGACTAGTATATTCCAAATCCAACCTCGTGAATGGGAGAGTGAGCATGGGATGACAATAAATAATGCTTCAAAAAGAACTAAATTTCAGCGAGATTAATCAGATATCAACAAGAGAAAAAATTATCTACTTATCTCGTATTTGGTCGTACGTGTCTCTATCGTATAATAGATTAGATATTGCAAAGTCAACACTTATTAACGGCATACAAATAAATAGTTAAGAAGTTACAAGGCCAAATATGATGTGTGTTTTTTTTAAAGGGGGAAGGGGGATAATTTTATGTTATGTGTATTCTTATATAGATTTATTGTTTTCAGTAGTTCTATTCGATCGTTTGTCGTACATTTCGTTTATTCCAAATATTATTATTTCGTTAATGTCGGTTTCGCCATTGGACTTCATTAGTTTAAATTTCTCATCGTCGTTTAGGTTTTGAAAGTCCGGTCCGGAGTCCGGTAGTGATAAGTTTGGAGTACCGTACCCTGCCCAGTTACCGCCCCCCTGTTACCAGTGGCTTATTAGACACAACGGCCGTCTTCCATCGCCCGAGTTTCTAAGTGCGCAATGAAGGCGTGCGACTAACTTGCCTTTAGCAGCATACACGTTGTAAGGAACATGTGCACGAAATATGGTACACTGTCGATCGCCCATTTAACGGAGATACGCGAATGACGTCACTGCGCAGCAGTCAGCTATGCGCTTATTTAGGTGTGAATCAACCTTTTTAAAAAACATGAAGTTCCTATTCAAAACGATCAGAAAAAAAATATGGTGGAAATTTTACTTTTGTTTAAAGAGATATGGAAGTTTAAATTCCTGATGTTTTACCTGAGCAAATTTCTTGCGAAAATTATTATTTATAAAAAAGTTATCGAGGCTTGAACTCGGCCATGTCGCCCTGTGATGCCCCTGCCCTATTTCCGCCCACTCAAACACACGCGCTAGTTCAGTGTATGTACCGTGCGTTGTTTATGCTCTAACAGAGAAAAGGTTATCTGCACGTGGTTTTTTAGTCTATTTGTGTGTTTTTAGGTCTGCGGTTGGTTTTTTGAAAGTGCACACTTCATTGTCTTTTTTCCATGATAAAACACTCGGTTTACTCCATAAAATCGCAACTCGAGAGTATGAAGAAGGTGAAGAATACACAAATACTATAAAACTACATTCGACCTATAAACAGTTTGTAAATTGGGAATTCACCCCCCCCCCCCCCCCCGTATATGTTGACCTACATTTTGCAGATAAAAGAAAGATCATAAATGAGATAACATGGTCACCAGGCATCAAACTCTTTACTGGTATTACAGCCATGCAGTTGTCAAAATCGGCCAGACGGAATGTTGTTTCACTTTTTGATGAGCAATCATAACCGTGCTACTAAACTTAACATTTTGCAGGCTCACTTGCATGGTCTACAAAATAATCATTTAGAGGTGGCCATTCATTTTTTGTTGAGTTTACAACCAGAAAATAAGATTCAGTGTAAATTGAGTAGCTGTTTATTTATTGCCCTTTGAAGGTTCTAGGTCAATTACCCCTTGGGCATGTCACCCCCGGCCAATTAGCGGTACAATAATTACCCCAAGGACGATTACCCCCCCCCCCCCCCCCGAGGACAACCACCCCGAGGAAGTTACTCCCCCCCGATAAATTACCCTCTAGGACAATTATTACCCCCCCCCCCCCCCGTGGACAATTAAACCCCCAGAGGACAATTACCACCCCCTGAAATTAATGATCTCCCCCTAAAAATTACCCAACTAATTATCGAGGTTGACTTCCCCCTGTTCATACTGAACAGGGGGTAGTCCTCGGGGCGGTTGTCCTTGGTTGTCCCAGGGGGGCATTGTCCTATATAGGGTTAAGTTTCAGGGGGTGGGGGGGGGGGGACTCTTTTCCGGGGGTAGCTCGTCGAGGCACGGTAATTGTCCTTAGGGGTAATTATCTTTGGGGGTAGTTTTCCGGGGGGTAATGGTAGGCGAATAAGGTGGGAGGCTGAGATTGAACCCCCCCCCCCCCCCCCCGAAGAATGTTGCAATGATGTTTGGCCGTTCGTTCGATCGAGCAACCGACAATTTCTGGTAACGATGTGGTAATGTGATAATCATGCAGTTAAATTTTGTGACAAAATTATATATGATTGATTAATGTTGCAAAAAATGCTTGAAGTTCGGTTCTCCAAAAGTGATCCCGATGACAACTAAGTCCGGCTTTTAAAAAAGTTGCCAGGTTTGGTAGATTTGCAAAAAGTTTGTATTTATGTTCTATGTCGCTGAAGCTTGTGTCGCCTTTCAATCCAGCGTCGTGGCTTTGTAGCGAAAAGAGTGCTTGATTCTGATACGATACAGGATGCAGGCAGAGGATTGATGTATTAGTTTTTGTTTTAATTAATTTAGTTTAATTTATTCCCTCAATTTTCTTCGATTACGCCCCTCCTTTCCCCGATTTTTCTTTTAGTCTCCCTCTTCACTTTTACATCCTTTTTTCTTAGTGCTTCTATACATTAGGCTATAATATCTTTTTTCAAATGTTTGTGTGTTATATATTTTTGCCAACACGGACCATGACATTTTCGCTGCTATCAAATTTCCGTCAGCTGACTGTGAATAAAATAAATGTTGTTTTATGTGAAATAAACCTATATGAATGGCTATCGAAAGAGTAGTATAAAACTATAAATGATACATTTCACAAGGGCCTATACGCCTGTCAGCCTTTCAAATGGCTAGGGTAATTCTTATATACGTTGTTAGTTTGCTAAAGTTTTATGGCGAACATTAAGGTGAACATTTTTTTATCTCTATCCATCACATTAATATCTCTCGGCAATAAAATGAATGAATATTGAATGAATAAATAAATAGATGAATTATGTAGAAGATGTGGGGGAGGGGGTATAGTGCCAAATTTAGAGAAGGGCAATACATTGCAGGACATGATTTGAGTTGTTCTCGGTAATGTCAACAAAATACTTATACAATAGCTTTCAACCCTCTTTGGATGTTGAAGTGGCAAAAACGTGACTGGTGACCCCCCCCCCCCCCTACCACCACTCCTTTTGCATTAATTATTATACTACATTATTTTGCAAAAAGAAAACACTGACTTTCTATGGAAGTGAATCGACAACTTCGTTTTTAAGATCATTTCGGAAAGTTTTGTCTTTCAAGTTGGCTATAATTATTATTGAATGCATTATCAAAATATAATACTGCATAATTTAGAACAAGTGGAAAACAAAAAACACAACAACTTGAAGTCTTAAAAAAATAATCAAAAAGGAAACCACATTTGCGTTATAGACCTATATACCCTAAAATTGTAATGGTGATGATTTAGACGATGTCGGCGATGATGATAATTCTAATGACAATATTGCTAGATGCTTTTTCCAACCAATTATTATGCCTAAAAATATACGCTAATTTATTTTTGAATCAAGATTTGAGAGATGTCGAGAAAAGTTTGCATTTAAAAATAAATAAAAATGAAGGACCATTACTTTCTTTTACAATATGTTCACTTTGATAGTGGTTATAGTTTTTTTTTAAATTAAATTCTTTCACCCTAGTGGTTAATTTAAAAATGATTAGCGATATGTTAAGTGACTTTAGTCAGATTTGTCTGATTACCATTATTAAAACATTAAAGACAAGTCACAGGATTTTCCCGGAAAGGCAGTTACAGAATTTTCCCAGATCAGAAAGTGGTGAATAACAGTGAACAGACATTATTAGTAGGCCTACAGAGGCAAAAGAAGAAATAAAGAAAGAATTATCAATTATCAAAATATCATGTAGATCAAATTCTACTGGGAAGCAATTTTATTTGGCCTAACGTTTACCCGAGATGTCTCCCTTTTCTATACTTTTGATGCGCGTCCACCATCGGGACGAATTAGGGTAGGTCTAGGCGGAAATAGGCAAGGAAAATGCCTCACGCAGACGGCGCACTACGGACAATTGCTAACGATTTCAGGCATAAGAATGGCATGGTTGGATTCGCTAGAATTTCGGCTACAAATTGATATACATTAGCGCCTGTATAATTCATTTTCAGAAAAGTTATCTAAGAAAAACTGCCTATCGGGCGGATACCGGGCAGGGTACGGTACTGTAGCTGCTGCTGCTCCTATAGTATTAAATACAACCCACCGATCTCTACGGAAAAATCATGTTGTTGTTGTTGTTGTTTTAGTTTTAAGGGCGTGTGTCATTCAATTATGAATATTTACGAATCTTCTGATTCTTGTCCTAAAATCATATCTAATTGATGGTTTTTAAAACGGTATCATTTGAATTTCCATTTCCAAGCATTATTTTGAACTGTCCCGAAATAGTTTTCCTTTCTTGAAATCAGACTACAGCCCCAGCCTATTCTTTTCTTATGCATGGGGATATTGAAAGGCCTTGTCCTCCCAGACAAGGATAAATAGCTTATTCAGTATGCTACCTTTAGAGACAATACTTTAAAATAATGCTGTCATTGTTGCAATGTCAGGAATGCTATTATTACCTCTTTGGTAATCCACGTATTTGCCAAAAGTATTCGCTCAATGAAGGGAGGGTCGGATTTGTTTTCTTCAATTCATTAATTGATGCCATATCTGAAAGAGCTGAGTAGTTTGTTACGTAACTATTCAAAAATTGCAGGTGCAAGCTATTGAAAAGCCAAGCTTCCTTTATTCATTGGTGCCCTTTTATAGAATTCGTAGCGTATACTAAATTAAAAGACCCGTGTTCTATTCATCATGCTATGTCAGGGCAGTAACCTATTGTCATATCACTTTAAGTTAAAGTCAGTAGTTTGCAGAATAAATGAAAATAACATAAAACATCCCTAATATATCAGTAACTGAAAGAAAAAAATTAGGGGCAATCTTGACAACATCGGACTACAAAAATAATAATAAATATGCCTCCCGAAAGCGTGAAATCAGTAAATCGGCATATTTTGTAAAGTCATTAACATGCAGAAAGTGTTAACAACAAACGAACCAGAGAATGGCACTGAGGCAAAGTGGTCTTGTGGATAAGACTGATCGCATCACAATGTAATGTATCCGGTTCGACTCCCAGCTTCTCCTTTATTTTTTTTATTATTATTTTTCTTCACCCCATGATACAGACTTTCCATCTCTTTTTTAAAGGGGTCACCCCCACCTTCTAAACAAAGGAGTAAATAACATGTGATACTCTTTTTTTTTTTTTTAAGGGCGACTTTTTAAATTACTTAGTCGTTAGAATACATCTTTTGCTACATCTACAACAATAAGTATCAATATGAAAAAATACATAGAGATTGGCAGTGTGACACATTTAATTTAGTCTAGTGGATAGGCAATTGCCTGGTAACTGGAAGGTATCGGGTTCGACACACAGCAAGTGCTTTAAGAAAAAAATCTTTGTAATAGAAAAAAAAATATGTTAAACCCCTTTTTTATCTCACTCAAAGTCCATACTTATTGCTATTCTTTTAATTGATTGATACAATTTTTTTATTTTTTTTTTATTTTTATTTTTTTTGGGGGGGGGGGGGGCCGGGGGGGGGGTAGCTGGCGGTCGGTAGCGGTAGCCACAGAGCCATGTTAATTTTTAAAACAAGATTCAAGAGCCTAGCTCTTATTGCCAGGTCAACAACGTTTTTATACATTTTCAATCCTAATTTCCTCGTTTAAATCAGTCTCTACTGTCCCGTACTATCCTTTTCCAGTCTGTATACAACTTATTTGTAGCATGCATGCAATGAACGGTGTTTTACTCCTCCTATACATTTAATAAAAGCGCCCTAATCTTGCACGAGGTGAGACAAAGGGCCTTTTACATTTGAAAGCATTCACCCCACCTCGCCTGTATACCCGAGCAAAATTAAATAGTGCTCAACAATAAAAACCCACAGTCTTGGGTCAAGAGGTCTATATTTGTTTGTTTATTTAGTTATTTGTTTTAATTGACAGTGTACTATTACATATCAGGTATATTAGATACTCTGTTTTAAATACAATCAATTAGACTGTCGAGCAATGAATTATCTTCTGATTCTTGTCCTAAAATCATATCTAATTACTGGTTTTTAAAACGGTATCATTTGAATTTCCATTTCCCAGCATTATTTTGAACTGTCCCGAAATTGTTTTCCTTTCTTGAAATCAGACTACAGCCCCAGCCTATTCTTTTCTTATGCATGGGGATATTGAAAGGCCTTGTCCTCTCAGACAAGGATAAATAGCTTATTCAGCAGGCTACCTTTAGGGACAATACTTTAAAATAATGCTGTCATTGTTGCAATGTCAGGAATGCTATTATTACCTCTTTGGTAATCCACGTATTTGCCAAAAGTATTCGCTCAATGAAGGGAGGGTCGGTTTTTTTTCTTCAATTCATTAATTGATGCCATGTCTGAAAGAGCTGAGTAGTTTGTTACGTAACTATTCAAAAATTGCAGGTGCAAGCTATTGAAAAGCCAAGCTTCCTTTATTCATTGGTGCCCTTTTATAGAATTCGTAGCGTATACTAAATTGAATAGACCCGTGTTCTATTCATTATGCAATGTCAGGGCAGTAACCTATTGTCATATCACTTTAAGTTAAAGTCAGTAGTTTGCAGAATAAATGAAAATAACATAAAACCTCCCTAATATATCAGTAACTGAAAGAAAAAAATTAGGGGCAATCTTGACAACATCGGACTACAAAAATAATAATAAATATGCCTCCCGAAAGCGTGAAATCAGTAAATCGGCATATTTTGTAAAGTCATTAACATCGACAGCTAGCTGGCAATCGACAGCTAGCTGCGTAGCCTGGCGGCGGTAGCGGGTAGCCCCAAAGCCATGTCCATTTAAAAACTGCATTCAAGAGCCTCTAATTATTGCTAGGTTTACAACGTTGTTTTACATTTGCAATTATAATTTCCTAGTTTTATTCACTCTCTACAGTCCCGTACTATCCCTTTTCAGTCTGTAAACAACTTTGCAACACGAAAACAATGATGAACAGGGTTTTACTTCTCGTATAAATTTATTAGAAGTGCCCTATGTCATTTTGCACGAAGTGATACAAAGGGCCTTTCAAATTTAAGTCTATTGAAAGCATTCCCCCCACCTAGCCTGTATGACCGAGCAGAATCATTTAGTGCTCAACAATAAAAATCCACAGTCTTGGCTAAAGAGGTCCATTATTTGTTTGTTTATTTAGTTATTTTATTTAATTGACATTGTACAGTACTATTAAATATCAGGTATATTGGATGCTCTGTTTTAAATACAGTCAAGATTGCCGAGCAATGAATTACATCCTGCTTCTTGTCCTCAAACCATATCTTTCTGGTTTTTAAAACGGTATCATTTGAATTTCCATTTCCAAGCATTATTTTGAACTGTCCCGAAATTGTTTTCCTTTCTTGAAATCAGACTACAGCCCCAGTCTAAAGTGCTTGTCCTCCCAGACAAGGACAAAGAGCCTCTTCGGTAGGTTTAGGGACAATGCATCAAAATAACGCGGTCATTGTTGCAATGTCAGGAATGCTATTATTACCTCCTCTTTGGTAATCCTCGCATTTGACCAAACAAAAGTCACTCAATGAAGGGAGGGTCAGGTTTGTTTTCAATTCACTAATATTATTGATGCCATGTCAGAAAGAGCTGAGTAGTTTGTTACGTAACTATTCAAAAATTGCAGGTGCAAGCTATTGAAAACAGAATCGAATAGCCAAGCTTCCCTATTCATTGGTGCCCTGTTATAGAATTCGTAGCATATACTGAATTGAATAGACCCGTGTTCTATTCATTATACTATGTGAGGGCAGTGGCCTCTTGTCATATCACTTTAAGTTTAAGTCAGCAGTTTGCAAATTAAATGAAATAAACATAAAACCTCACTATTATATCAGTAATATCAGTAACTGAAAGAAAAAAATACGGGCAATCTTGACAACATCGGACTACAAAAATGATGATAATAATGCATCCCGAAAGCGTCAAATCAGTAAATCGGCACATTTTGTAAAGTCATTAGCATGCAGAAAGTGTTAACAACAAAAAGCGAACCAGTTATCACGGTGAGGCAAAATGGTCTTGTGGATAAAAGTGATCACTTCACAATGCAATGTACTCGGTTCGAGTCTCAGTTTCTCCTTTATATAAACCCATGTTATTTTTTTTTCTTCACTCCATAATATTGACTTGTCATCTCTTTTTTAAAGGGGACACCCCCCCCCCCCCCTCAACAAAGAAAAAATAGCATGTAATACTCTTTCTTTAACAAGCGACTCTCTGAATTAGTCAGAAAACATCTTTTGCTACATCTACAACAATTAGTGTAAGTATGAAGAATACATGAAGATTAGCAATGTGACACTTTAGTCTAGTGGGTAGGCAATCGTCTGATAACTGGAAGGTATCGGGTTCGACCCCCAGCTGTTGCGTTTTTTTCTTTTGCTACATCTACAACAATAAGTATAAGTATGGAAAAAAAAAAACATGGAGATTAGCAATGTGACACTTTAGTCTAGTGGGTAGGCAATCGCCTGGTAACTGGAAGGTATCGGGTTCGACACCCAGCTGTTGCTTTTTTTTTAATCTTTGAAAAAGAAAAACTGATGTCAAACCCATTTTGATC
The DNA here is from genome assembly GCF_000002235.5 of Strongylocentrotus purpuratus. Classification (NCBI taxonomy): domain Eukaryota; kingdom Metazoa; phylum Echinodermata; class Echinoidea; order Camarodonta; family Strongylocentrotidae; genus Strongylocentrotus; species Strongylocentrotus purpuratus. Next base: position 26,816,854 of record NW_022145597.1, read on the forward strand.
TCACTCAAAGTCCATATTTATTGCTATTCTCTTAATTGATCTATACAATGAGCTTGCAATTAACTTGTAAGCAAGGTAAAGTATTATATTTACGAAGTACAAGAAGGACAGGAATCCTGTTTTATCTATTTATCAAACATTATTACATTCAATACTTTTTCAGTCCCAATGAGAGAGAGAGAGAGAGAGAGAAAGAGAAAGAGAGCCAGAAAGAGACAAGTGAAGAGAACCCAATACACCTCATCAGTGTAATAAAGTCTGATGATCTTAATCTACATACTTACTTTAAATATTTTGCCGGGCAGATATTATTATTTATAAAAACAAACCAATTTTGGAGTTTTATAATAAATATTATTGTTGTTGTTGTTGTTGAAGTAAAACAATGAGAAAATAGGGACCTTTTGCGGGGGGGGGGGAGCAATGTAGAAAAAACTACAGGGGAGCCTTGGGATTTTTATTTGGGGGGGGGGTGGGTATCGGCGCGGATTCAGGATTTCTTAGGGGGGCCCAAACTTGAAATCAATTTGAAATTTAATGTGCTGAAATAAAAAAAAATCGTGCCGGCCGATATTTCACTCAGTGGTAGAGGGGGAAGGGGGAGGGGGGGGGGGGGGGGGGGGGGGGGGGTAGAGAGCACTATTTTTTTGTTTGGCCCTCGAAAATTTGAAAAATCACCCCCCCCCCCCCCCCCCCCCACATTAATCGCCAGGGGGGTCCCATCTAGACAGCTAGCTGGCAATCGACAGCTAGCTGGCAATCGACAGCTAGCTGGCAATCGACAGCTAGCTGGCAATCGACAGCTAGCTGGCAATCGACAGCTAGCTGGCAATCGACAGCTAGCTGGCAATCGACAGCTAGCTGGCAATCGACAGCTAGCTGGCAATCGACAGCTAGCTGGCAATCGACAGCTAGCTGGCAATCGACAGCTAGCTGGCAATCGACAGCTAGCTGGCAATCGACAGCTAGCTGGCAATCGACAGCTAGCTGGCAATCGACAGCTAGCTGGCAATCGACAGCGTAGCCTGGCGGCGGTAGCGGGTAGCCCCAAAGCCATGTCCATTTAAAAACTGCATTCAAGAGCCTCTTATTGCTAGGTTTACAACGTTGTTTTACATTTGCAATTATAATTTCCTAGTTTTATTCACTCTCTACAGTCCCGTACTATCCCTTTTCAGTCTGTAAACAACTTTGCAACACGAAAACAATGATGAACAGGGTTTTACTTCTCGTATAAATTTATTAGAAGTGCCCTATGTCATTTTGCACGAAGTGATACAAAGGGCCTTTCAAATTTAAGTCTATTGAAAGCATTCCCCCCACCTAGCCTGTATGACCGAGCAGAATCATTTAGTGCTCAACAATAAAAATCCACAGTCTTGGCTAAAGAGGTCCATTATTTGTTTGTTTATTTAGTTATTTTATTTAATTGACATTGTACAGTACTATTAAATATCAGGTATATTGGATGCTCTGTTTTAAATACAGTCAAGATTGCCGAGCAATGAATTACATCCTGCTTCTTGTCCTCAAACCATATCTTTCTGGTTTTTAAAACGGTATCATTTGAATTTCCATTTCCAAGCATTATTTTGAACTGTCCCGAAATTGTTTTCCTTTCTTGAAATCAGACTACAGCCCCAGTCTAAAGTGCTTGTCCTCCCAGACAAGGACAAAGAGCCTCTTCGGTAGGTTTAGGGACAATGCATCAAAATAACGCGGTCATTGTTGCAATGTCAGGAATGCTATTATTACCTCCTCTTTGGTAATCCTCGCATTTGACCAAACAAAAGTCACTCAATGAAGGGAGGGTCAGGTTTGTTTTCAATTCACTAATATTATTGATGCCATGTCAGAAAGAGCTGAGTAGTTTGTTACGTAACTACTATTCAAATTGCAGGTGCAAGCTATTGAAAACAGAATCGAATAGCCAAGCTTCCCTATTCATTGGTGCCCTGTTATAGAATTCGTAGCATATACTGAATTGAATAGACCCGTGTTCTATTCATTATACTATGTGAGGGCAGTGGCCTCTTGTCATATCACTTTAAGTTTAAGTCAGCAGTTTGCAAATTAAATGAAATAAACATAAAACCTCACTATTATATCAGTAATATCAGTAACTGAAAGAAAAAAAAATACGGGCAATCTTGACAACATCGGACTACAAAAATGATGATAATAATGCATCCCGAAAGCGTCAAATCAGTAAATCGGCACATTTTGTAAAGTCATTAGCATGCAGAAAGTGTTAACAACAAAAAGCGAACCAGTTATCACGGTGAGGCAAAATGGTCTTGTGGATAAAAGTGATCACTTCACAATGCAATGTACTCGGTTCGAGTCTCAGTTTCTCCTTTATATAAACCCATGTTATTTTTTTTCTTCACTCCATAATATTGACTTGTCATCTCTTTTTTAAAGGGGACACCCCCCCCCCCCCTCAACAAAGAAAAAATAGCATGTAATACTCTTTCTTTAACAAGCGACTCTCTGAATTAGTCAGAAAACATCTTTTGCTACATCTACAACAATTAGTGTAAGTATGAAGAATACATGAAGATTAGCAATGTGACACTTTAGTCTAGTGGGTAGGCAATCGTCTGATAACTGGAAGGTATCGGGTTCGACCCCCAGCTGTTGCGTTTTTTTCTTTTGCTACATCTACAACAATAAGTATAAGTATGGAAAAAAACATGGAGATTAGCATGTGACACTTTAGTCTAGTGGGTAGGCAATCGCCTGGTAACTGGAAGGTATCGGGTTCGACACCCAGCTGTTGCTTTTTTTTTAATCTTTGAAAAAGAAAAACTGATGTCAAACCCATTTTGATCTCACTCAAAGTCCATATTTATTGCTATTCTCTAATTGATCTATACAATGAGCTTGCAATTAACTTGTAAGCAAGGTAAAGTATTATATTTACGAAGTACAAGAAGGACAGGAATCCTGTTTTATCTATTTATCAAACATTATTACATTCAATACTTTTTCAGTCCCATGAGAGAGAGAGAGAGAGAGAGAAAAGAAAGAGAGCCAGAAAGAGACAAGTGAAGAGAACCCAATACACCTCATCAGTGTAATAAAGTCTGATGATCTTAATCTACATACTTACTTTAAATATTTTGCCGGGCAGATATTATTATTTATAAAAACAAACCAATTTTGGAGTTTTATAATAAATATTATTGTTGTTGTTGTTGTTTGAAGTAAAACAATGAGAAAATAGGGACCTTTTGCGGGGGGGGGGAGCAATGTAAAAAAAACTACAGGGGAGCCTTGGGATTTTTATTTGGGGGGGGGGGGTGGTATCGGCGCGGATTCAGGATTTCTTAGGGGGGCCCAAACTTGAAATCAATTTGAAATTTAATGTGCTGAAATAAAAAAAAATCGTGCCGGCCGATATTTCACTCAGTGGTAGAGGGGGAAGGGGGAGGGGGGGGGGGGGTAGAGAGAGCCTATTTTTTTGTTTGGCCCTCGAAAATTTGAAAAATCACCCCCCCCCCCCCCCCCCCCCCATTAATCGCCCAGGGGGGTCCCATCTAGACAGCTAGCTGGCAATCGACAGCTAGCTGGCAATCGACAGCTAGCTGGCAATCGACAGCTAGCTGGCAATCGACAGCTAGCTGGCAATCGACAGCTAGCTGGCAATCGACAGCTAGCTGGCAATCGACAGCTAGCTGGCAATCGACAGCTAGCTGGCAATCGACAGCTAGCTGGCAATCGACAGCTAGCTGGCAATCGACAGCTATGGCAATCGACAGCTAGCTGGCAATCGACAGCTAGCTGGCAATCGACAGCTAGCTGGCAATCGACAGCGTAGCCTGGCGGCGGTAGCGGGTAGCCCCAAAGCCATGTCCATTTAAAACTGCATTCAAGAGCCTCTTATTGCTAGGTTTACAACGTTGTTTTACATTTGCAATTATAATTTCCTAGTTTATTCACTCTCTACAGTCCCGTACTATCCCTTTTCAGTCTGTAAACAACTTTGCAACACGAAAACAATGATGAACAGGGTTTTACTTCTCGTATAAATTTATTAGAAGTGCCCTATGTCATTTTGCACGAAGTGATACAAAGGGCCTTTCAAATTTAAGTCTATTGAAAGCATTCCCCCCACCTAGCCTGTATGACCGAGCAGAATCATTTAGTGCTCAACAATAAAAATCCACAGTCTTGGCTAAAGAGGTCCATTATTTGTTTGTTTATTTAGTTATTTTATTTAATTGACATTGTACAGTACTATTAAATATCAGGTATATTGGATGCTCTGTTTTAAATACAGTCAAGATTGCCGAGCAATGATTACATCCTGCTTCTTGTCCTCAAACCATATCTTTCTGGTTTTTAAAACGGTATCATTTGAATTTCCATTTCCAAGCATTATTTTGAACTGTCCCGAAATTGTTTTCCTTTCTTGAAATCAGACTACAGCCCCAGTCTAAAGTGCTTGTCCTCCCAGACAAGGACAAAGAGCCTCTTCGGTAGGTTTAGGGACAATGCATCAAAATAACGCGGTCATTGTTGCAATGTCAGGAATGCTATTATTACCTCCTCTTTGGTAATCCTCGCATTTGACCAAACAAAAGTCACTCAATGAAGGGAGGTCAGGTTTGTTTTCAATTCACTAATATTATTGATGCCATGTCAGAAAGAGCTGAGTAGTTTGTTACGTAACTATTCAAAAATTGCAGGTGCAAGCTATTGAAAACAGAATCGAATAGCCAAGCTTCCCTATTCATTGGTGCCCTGTTATAGAATTCGTAGCATATACTGAATTGAATAGACCCGTGTTCTATTCATTATACTATGTGAGGGCAGTGGCCTCTTGTCATATCACTTTAAGTTTAAGTCAGCAGTTTGCAAATTAAATGAAATAAACATAAAACCTCACTATTATATCAGTAATATCAGTAACTGAAAGAAAAAAAATACGGGCAATCTTGACAACATCGGACTACAAAATGATGATAATAATGCATCCCGAAAGCGTCAAATCAGTAAATCGGCACATTTTGTAAAGTCATTAGCATGCAGAAAGTGTTAACAACAAAAAGCGAACCAGTTATCACGGTGAGGCAAAATGGTCTTGTGGATAAAAGTGATCACTTCACAATGCAATGTACTCGGTTCGAGTCTCAGTTTCTCCTTTATATAAACCCATGTTATTTTTTTTTCTTCACTCCATAATATTGACTTGTCATCTCTTTTTTAAGGGGACACCCCCCCCCCCCCTCAACAAAGAAAAAATAGCATGTAATACTCTTTCTTTAACAAGCGACTCTCTGATTAGTCAGAAAACATCTTTTGCTACATCTACAACAATTAGTGTAAGTATGAAGAATACATGAAGATTAGCAATGTGACACTTTAGTCTAGTGGGTAGGCAATCGTCTGATAACTGGAAGGTATCGGGTTCGACCCCCAGCTGTTGCGTTTTTTTCTTTTGCTACATCTACAACAATAAGTATAAGTATGGAAAAAAAAACATGGAGATTAGCAATGTGACACTTTAGTCTAGTGGGTAGGCAATCGCCCTGGTAACTGGAAGGTATCGGGTTCGACACCCAGCTGTTGCTTTTTTTTTTAATCTTTGAAAAAGAAAACTGATGTCAAACCCATTTTGATCTCACTCAAAGTCCATATTTATTGCTATTCTCTTATTGATCTATACAATGAGCTTGCAATTAACTTGTAAGCAAGGTAAAGTATTATATTTACGAAGTACAAGAAGGACAGGAATCCTGTTTTATCTATTTATCAAACATTATTACATTCAATACTTTTTCAGTCCCAATGAGAGAGAGAGAGAGAGAGAGAAAGAGAAAGAGAGCCAGAAAGAGACAAGTGAAGAGAACCCAATACACCTCATCAGTGTAATAAAGTCTGATGATCTTATCTACATACTTACTTAAATATTTTGCCGGGCAGATATTATTATTTATAAAAACAAACCAATTTTGGAGTTTTATAATAATATTATTGTTGTTGTTGTTGTTGAAGTAAACAATGAGAAAATAGGGACCTTTTGCGGGGGGGGGAGCAATGTAGAAAAAAACTACAGGGGAGCCTTGGGATTTTTATTTGGGGGGGGGGGGGTGGGTATCGGCGCGGATTCAGGATTTCTTAGGGGGGCCCAAACTTGAAATCAATTTGAAATTTAATGTGCTGAAATAAAAAAAAATCGTGCCGGCCGATATTTCACTCAGTGGTAGAGGGGGAAGGGGAGGGGGGGGGGGGGGGGGGGTAGAGAGCACTATTTTTTGTTTGGCCCTCGAAAATTTGAAAAATCACCCCCCCCCCCCCCCCACATTAATCGCCAGGGGGGTCCCATCTAGACAGCTAGCTGGCAATCGACAGCTAGCTGGCAATCGACAGCTAGCTGGCAATCGACAGCTAGCTGGCAATCGACAGCTAGCTGGCAATCGCAGCTAGCTGGCAATCGACAGCTAGCTGGCCAATCGATGGCAATCGACAGCTAGCTGGCAATCGACAGCTAGCTGGCAATCGACAGCTAGCTGGCAATCGACAGCTAGCTGGCAATCGCAGCTATCTGGCAATCGACAGCTAGCTGGCAATCGACAGCTAGCTGGCAATCGACAGCTAGCTGGCAATCGACAGCTAGCTGGCAATCGACAGCTAGCTGGCAATCGACAGCTAGCTGGCAATCGACAGCTAGCTGGCAATCGACAGCGTAGCCTGGCGGCGGTAGCGGGTAGCCCCAAAGCCATGTCCATTTAAAAACTGCATTCAAGAGCCTCTTATTGCTAGGTTTACAACGTTGTTTTACATTTGCAATTATAATTTCCTAGTTTTATTCACTCTCATAACAGTCCCGTACTATCCCTTTTCAGTCTGTAAACAACTTTGCAACACGAAAACAATGATGAACAGGGTTTTACTTCTCGTATAAATTTATTAGAAGTGCCCTATGTCATTTTGCACGAAGTGATACAAAGGGCCTTTCAAATTTAAGTCTATTGAAAGCATTCCCCCCACCTAGCCTGTATGACCCGAGCAGAATCATTTAGTGCCACAATAAAAATCCACAGTCTTGGCTAAAGAGGTCCATTATTTGTTTGTTTATTTAGTTATTTTATTTAATTGACATTGTACAGTACTATTAATATCAGGTATATTGGATGCTCTGTTTTAAATACAGTCAAGATTGCCGAGCAATGAATTACATCCTGCTTCTTGTCCTCAAACCATATTTTTCTGGTTTTTAAAACGGTATCATTTGAATTTCCATTTCCAAGCATTATTTTGAACTGTCCCGAAATTGTTTTCCTTTCTTGAAATCAGACTACAGCCCCAGTCTAAAGTGCTTGTCCTCCCAGACAAGGACAAAGAGCCTCTTCGGTAGGTTTAGGGACAATGCATCAAAATAACGCGGTCATTGTTGCAATGTCAGGAATGCTATTATTACCTCCTCTTTGGTAATCCTCGCATTTGACCAACAAAAGTCACTCAATGAAGGGAGGGTCAGGTTTGTTTTCAATTCACTAATATTATTGATGCCATGTCAGAAAGAGCTGAGTAGTTTGTTACGTAACTATTCAAAAATTGCAGGTGCAAGCTATTGAAAACAGAATCGAATAGCCAAGCTTCCCTATTCATTGGTGCCCTGTTATAGAATTCGTAGCATATACTGAATTGAATAGACCCGTGTTCTATTCATATACTATGTGAGGGCAGTGGCCTCTTGTCATATCACTTTAAGTTTTAAGTCAGCAGTTTGCAAATTAAATGAAATAAACATAAAACCTCACTATTATATCAGTAATATCAGTAACTGAAAGAAAAAAAATACGGGCAATCTTGACAACATCGGACTACAAAAATGATGATAATAATGCATCCCGAAAGCGTCAAATCAGTAAATCGGCACATTTTTTAAGTCATTAGCATGCAGAAAGTGTTAACACAAAAAGCGAACCAGTTATCACGGTGAGGCAAAATGGTCTTGTGGATAAAAGTGATCACTTCACAATGCAATGTACTCGGTTCGAGTCTCAGTTTCTCCTTTATATACCCATGTTATTTTTTTTTCTTCACTCCATAATATTGACTTGTCATCTCTTTTTTAAAGGGGACACCCCCCCCCCCCCTCAACAAAGAAAAAATAGCATGTAATACTCTTTCTTTAACAAGCGACTCTCTGAATTAAGTCAGAAAACATCTTTTGCTACATCTAACAACAATTAGTGTAAGTATGAAGAATACATGAAGATTAGCAATGTGACACTTTAGTCTAGTGGGTAGGCAATCGTCTGATAACTGGAAGGTATCGGGTTCGACCCCCAGCTGTTGCGTTTTTTTCTTTTGCTACATCTACAACAATAAGTATAAGTATGGAGAAAAAAAAAATGGAGATTAGCAATGTGACACTTTAGTCTAGTGGGTAGGCAATCGCCTGGTAACTGGAAGGTATCGGGGTTCGACACCCAGCTGTTGCTTTTTTTTTAATCTTTGAAAAGAAAAACTGATGTCAAACCCATTTTGATCTCACTCAAAGTCATATTTATTGCTATTCTCTTAATTGATCTATACAATGAGCTTGCAATTAACGTGTAAGCAAGGTAAAGTATTATATTTACGAAGTACAAGAAGGACAGGAATCCTGTTTTATCTATTTATCAAACATTATTACATTCAATACTTTTTCAGTCCCAATGAGAGAGAGAGAGAGAAGAGAAAGAGAAAGAGAGCCAGAAAGAGACAAGTGAAGAGAACCCAATACACCTCATCAGTGTAATAAAGTCTGATGATCTTAATCTACATACTTACTTTAAATATGTTGCCGGGCAGATATTATTATTATAAAAACAAACCATTTTGGAGTTTTATAATAAAATTATTTGTTGTTGTTGTTGTTGAAGTAAAACAATGAGAAAATAGGGACTTTTGCGGGGGGGGGGAGCAATGTAGAAAAAAACTACAGGGGAGCCTTGGGATTTTTATTTGGGGGGGGGGTGGGTATCGGCGCGGATTCAGGATTTCTTAGGGGGGCCCAAACTTGAAATCATTTGAAATTTAATGTGCTGAAATAAAAAAAAATCGTGCCGGCCGATATTTCACTCAGTGGTAGAGGGGGAAAGGGGGAGGGGGGGGGGGGGGTGAGAGCACTATTTTTTTGTTTGGCCCTCGAAATTTGAAAAATCACCCCCCCCCCCCCCACATTAATCGCCAGGGGGTCCCATCTAGACAGCTAGCTGGCAAATCGACAGCTAGCTGGCAATCGACAGCTAGCTGGCAATCGACAGCTAGCTGGCAATCGACAGCGTAGCCTGGCGGCGGTAGCGGGTAGCCCCAAAGCCATGTCCATTTAAAAACTGCATTCAAGACCTCTTATTGCTAGGTTTACAACGTTGTTTTTACATTTGCAATTATAATTTCCTAGTTTT